>NC_048306.1:48793286-49125635 GCF_013100865.1 Trachemys scripta elegans | reverse complement strand
AACTGGGTGAACACTGGCTCGCCTTGTATCTGGCAGAGCGTAACCATGGAGAGTTTTTTGACTCATATGGGCACCCCCTGAACAGCGTGTTGTTTCCTAAAAGCATTATGAAATTTTTAAACAAAAATGCCACAGACATGGTGTTTCACAATAGATAATTACAAGACCCCCGCTCCGTCGCATGCGGCTATCACTGCGTGTTTTTCTTACATCATCGTAGTAAGGGTTTATCTTTAGACCGGATTTTAAAATTGTATTCTAACAACTTAGTGCAAAACGACTGGATGGTGATGAATTTTGTAAAAAATAAATTTAAATTCTTGGGCATGCCTAGCCTTGCTCAAACCATGTTTCAACAAGCCCAGACATGTGTATCTTGCAATGATTTTCATAGCCATGTTACCCAATAAAGCATCCCAGGTGAGGGTTTTAAAGACAATTGATGTTTGGTGTTTTTTTTTAAAAAAACAAACAAAAACAATGACCAATTGAGAAAAAGTACACTTTTTTTTTAAATTATAGAAATGTTTTATTTAAAGCAAAACATTACCAGTTTAAAAAAAAAATTAGAATGTGAAAAACATTACAACTGAGCCATTCGGCTCTTTTAGCCAATTTTCGTTTTTTAGATAGCAAAAAAGGGGTCACGGTTTCTCGATCCACCCCGGTGTCAGTAGTCGAGGCCTTGAGGCATTCCAAAAGATCTCTGTTGGCCACATTGCCCATGACGGAAGATGGTACATTCAGTTCCGCCATGGCATTCATAAACACATCCCATCCTTTAGGTACATGTCTGCTAGGAACAGAGCGAGTCTGGGTGACGGCCCTGACTAAGTCGAGCATGTTAGAACTATTAACCACAGAGCCTTTGTACACAAAAGACCCTTTATCGTTCCATGAAGAGAGATTTTTATCCTGGCCCAGCTTATTTAGCAATACTATTGCATTTTTCTTATAACGCTTATTCACGTTGTCCAACACCTCCTGAGCAACAGAGTCTGAGTTCTTTGTTGTTTCTGGGGGTTTGGCAGTCACACTTTGTTCCTGTTCTGGTAGAAACAGATTTATTTTCCCTTTATCCGCATCACTCTGCTTCACGTACATTAGGTACCTTTGAAGCACGGCGCTGTAAAGTTTAGCCTTTTCGTATTCAGCCAAGTCAGTTCTTTGAAGAACAGACTTTGTCACAAGCAGAGTTCATCAGATCGTCTATGATAATCATATTTACTTTATTAGTAGGAAACAAACTGTCATCGTCAAAAGCATCAGGGAGCCCCTCCACAAAATTGATAAAGGGATATTTACAAGACAGTTCTTTATACAGAGGTTGCCAACAACTGTAACACCACATGATATTCTCAGGCATAACAGACAGTGTGTGTTTGGCATTATCCAACACGTTTTTTATAAAGTAACTTTTCCCGCAGTTGCTAGGCCTCGCGAGAATTGCAGAAAAGGGGTGTTTCTACCTCTTATCCATTTTTTCAAAAGCCGTAGGGCAAGGTTTTAAAACCTTCTCCTAGGACCCTCTTGTTGTAAACCACTTTGTGTCTTTTTAAGGGTTTTTGTCTCTATTTGCCACTGTTTTTTGTTTCTTATGATAGAGGGCTGCTGCACCTCTATCTTTGAGGTGTTTTCTTGCAGACCCGTGCAATAGTCCAGGACTAGATCTTTCAAACTGTCGAAGTTAATCTTTTCACAGTTTGCTACGTTTAGGGTAATACCTTTGACTTTCATACAGGGCTTTCCAACCGACAGCTTATAGGTTTTCGGGTCTGCCGACACAAACTCAGTGATGTGTTGATCTGGCGGGATCTCGCTCGTGAGGTCCCCTAAATAATCCCCCAGAGGGGGATTCCAGTCACCCTTCCTTTTCACAAATATCACCGAGTCAGTGTCGTGGTATAGGCAAACCATCAAGGAGGCCGTATAATTCTAAGCGGGCATAAGCGGTGGTGAAACAGGCTATGAAAACATTGGTATTGCCAGAGACAGAGTACCGTTCTTTTGCGTGCTTCCACAACATGCACACTGTTTCATCATCGATAAACTCGCAGGATGAAACCTCATAATTGGGGGAGAACAGGTACTGCAAGAGTTCGTCAGGGTCTCTCACGATGTTGGTATTGGGTAGGTTGGATCTTTGGCCGAATTTACCCCACAGAGAATTTAAAAACAGTTTAGCGATTTGGCGTTTAGCAGGGTTTGATCTGATCTTGTGTTGGTGTAAATGCACGCCTTCTTTCTGGTAGAAATCGCTAACGTACTTATTTTGTTTTTCCTCGTCTGTGCACCAACTGGGATACCCTGAAGCCTCTTGTTTCTGGTGGAGGTGTAATTTTATGTACTCTGAAAAGAGTTTATCAGATTTTTCATTAAAATGCCTGATTTCATAGATCTTAGCCACCGCGTACCCCTTCGCTATGGCCGTGTTCAATTCCACCATGCACCAAGTCCCCAGAATGGCCCGCTCCTCATCAATATGGGTGCATGTCTCCCGCTGCTCAGTTTCTGCACAGGTTCGGCATAGCGGGAACATAAGCTTGCCACCCACTCTGACAGGTAACAATGGGAAAAAGAGGTCTCGCGGGGGGTACACTTTAACTTTTGCAATTCCAAAATAATTTGCAAGGGGTCCAAATTTGTCAGACTATATCGGGGTGTCCGATAGGGTATTCTTTGGTTTTGTTTACGAAAGGGTACAGGCTGGTAAAATCATAATAGTGGATTTCTTCCCCGGGGTTAGGCTTGTAATATAGGCAGATAGCGTTTGTCCTCCCCGCAAAAAGAGCATCCGTAAGCATGAGAGGATGGGGTAACTGAGCTCTGTTTAAAAAGTCTGCAAGCTCCCTGTCTGTTTCTTTCATCACCTCCCACTCGTGCTCCCAAAGAGTCCTCACTACAAAACCAAGTCGTTTCAGATAGTCGGTCTTGAGCTGTGTCTTGTAATAAAGAAACCCAAAAGATGTCACCTGTTATTGTGAAAAAGCACAAAATCCTATGACGGGGACACAGCCGTGGAAAAAACACCCGTTAAACTCAAAGGCTGTGCATACCCCATCAACATCGGCATAACCGTCTAAAAAGTAGGGGCCTACCTGTAGTTCCCCACCCTGTAAAGCATGCCGTATTTGTATATTTTCTTTGTGAGAGATATACACAACAGCCACTGAATAGATGGGGTTGAATATCTCTTTTTCTGCCTGTGACAGTTGTCTGGAGGGAAAAGAGCTACCGTGTTAGGCTCCAAAAACAAACCTGTACATAACACTGGCATCTGTCTGCATGGCTATGTACTGGAATGGATCTATACACAGTTTTATCTTGGCGAATTTACCAGGTTCTTTCTCTACTACTTGCATCTGAAGAAGTGAGGTTCTTACCCACGAAAGCTTATGCCCCAATACTTCTGTTAGTCTTAAAGGTGCCACAGGACCCTCTGTTGCTCTCTCTACTACATCTCCCTTCTCCGTCATTTTCATAATCTCTTTTCTGTATAGGATACAGGCCTGTCTCAGAATTTTTACATCCTGCTGACAGTTATACGCGAACTCTATCTGCAAGTCAAACGCCTCAGAGCTGTGGTCCTGATACTAGTCAAGAAACTCTGCTTTTTCTCTGGGCATCATGCTTTCTACACCATAGTGTTCCATACAGGGCATAGGCCCCATGTAATTTTGATTTTCTAACATGTTAAAGTGTGGAAAATACCCTTTGCACCCTTCAAACCCCATCGCCTGCGGTAGCTTGCTAAGCTTCATGGGCAAGTTTAAAGAGTCTATAAAACAAATGCCCAGGGCCTTAACTTCCATGCACATTAGTTTACTACCCTAAGGCTTGGTCTACACTAAACCCCCAAATCGAACTAAGGTACGCAACTTCAGCTACGTGAATAACATAGCTGAAGTCGATGTACCTTAGTTCGAACTTACCGCGGTCCAGACCCGGCAGACAGGCTCCCCCGTTGACTCCGCGTACTCCTCGCGGCGAGCAGGATTACCGGAGTCGACGGGGAGCACTTCTGAGTTCGATTTATCGCGTCCAGACAAGACGCGATAAATCGAACCCAGAAGTTCGATTGCCTGCCGCCGAACCAGCGCGTAAGTATAGACAAGCCCTAAGTGATCAGTTCTAGGCCCATCTTTTCCTTGAGTAACTGTCTAACAATGAAGTACGCATCATAACCTTTAGAATTGTGTGCTAGGAACGTGTAGTCCTGAAACTCTTTGCCAATAAAGGTCTTAAACACAGAAAGACACTCATCACCCTTAAATTCCCAGGATTTTTCTGGCTTTAGGGACGGAGCAAAAATGTAATTGGGAGAGTGCAACCCGGTCTCCTGCATGCATTCAAAATCATAAAAAAATATACCTTTCTGAAGATTCGGGCTTTCTAAGGCTGTCCATAAAACAGAGGTGATCGTCTACATCACCAACGATCAAATCCTGACACTGCTTACACCGCCTCCCTTTACACCTATGCCACTTATCCACGTAAGACTGACACTTATCACACAAAGTTTGTTTTTTTGATGCACAGTCGATATGTCTGTCTAAACACCCTTTGGACCGACAATACAGTCTACAGCTAGGACACCGCTGCTGCACGCCCACGCTGTCTGAGCACGTAACGCTCAAGCAGAGGCGGCAACGATACCTGCAAGAGTGGTCGTGGCTGTAAACCGTATGGCAAAACTCACAATTTTTCGCTCTGAACAACTTTTTTACATACAGAACCCCATAGTAATGCTCATCATGCAACAGGATAAAATAAGTCTTGGGGTACACTGTGCCCCCCGTTTTAAAAAAGCCCCAGCCGCTTTTCGCTGTACACAGCACCACCTGTATGTTAACTCCTAAATGCAGTTCAAACTTTGCTACATCACTGAGCATAACCTTTTTTTGATCTACCACCCCAGTTTCTCATGTAACTTTCTCACCTCCGCTAACAATTCCGCATCCGTAGGTTTACGATCGGACATGACGGCTAAGAGCCCACCCGCAAAACACAAGTTGGTACCGGTGTAAGTCAGGTCTACTAAACACGGTCTCTTTTTATGAATAATTTGACTACTCAGGATAGAATTTAAAACTCTACGAGCGCCCCCACTCCTGTTTTTTACAACTGTCACAACAAGGCGCAATGTCCCATTGACATGCAACTCTCTATTGCTCTGTAGCAGCTTTGAGGTCTGATTTAAGAAATCCTTAGCAGACACCTCATCCTAGTTCTTTTGACCGAAAACAAAGAGTTAGTTAAATTACGGCTCTCTAAAAGTAACTGAACATAATCATCAGGGCCTACCCTACCATTAATATCATCAAACACTAACTGTATTCCCTGGTGTATGGCTTCAACTACCTGCTGAGCTGAATTTGTTTGCTCAAGATTGACAAAACGAAATTCCTCACAATACACCGACCCCCCAAATCTAGATAATTCACGTTGCCAGCTTCTCACTCTCTCCATATACACCTCTGCATTTTCGGGGTTACTTGGGGGTTCCTCTATGGGATCATTAGCAGCATCTTCTACATCAGATGCTATTTGAGAGTCAGACTCTGAGGCGCCTCCATGAGGGTCATTGGGAGTAGAACGGGACCCCTCTAGAGAGCCCTCTGGGGAATTTGCTAAACCAGAGTCTGATTCCGCCTCCCCATTTTCAGACAAGCTAGTTTGAGAGCCTCCAGTAGGGGGCATCTCTGTTTTTTTCCCCTCATTACCTCTTTAGCCCTTTTTAACATTTTTACAACGACCCAGGCCTGGAACTTTTTGGCAGCCATCTGTTTATCTCTCAAGCGCTGTCCCCGCTTTTGTTTACACATGAGCTGATGTGTACCCTGGAGGGTGCCCCTTTTACCCAGACCCCTTTTCACGACTAGTCATGCCTGCTCAGAGCCACCCTTTCCAGCCCTCATGTCTTTCAGCATGGTTCTGAACAAAGCATCACATTTTTCCCATTTCTTTCTAGACTCCCGTTCTTTTAGACTCCCCGAGGATACAGTATCCATCACTTTTCTGAGGGAAGCATCAAACTCTTCCCAAATACTAGAATATGGGGGAGCTGTGACGAGCTTATGGTTTGGGAGAATGGTTTGTCAGTTCTTGGTTTTTTATTCACAACCCCTAGAGCGCATGCTCCGGATTTGTGAATGTGGGCATTTTCACTCACAGTTTCTTCAGGGCTTGGTGTGATGGTGGCCGCTGAGGAACTAGAGTGCTGGTTGTGTGATTGCAATACCTCAGCATCACAGAAGCTTTTAGTCCTTGGTTTTTTAAATGCAGCCCTTAGAGCGCATGCTCCGGGTTTGTGCACATTCAGAACCCCTAGAGTGCGTGCTCTGGGTTTGTGAATGTGGGTGTTTTCGCTCACAGTTTCCTCGGGACTTGGTGTGGTGGTGGCCGCTGAGGAACTGGAGTTGTGGTGGCATGGTTGTTTTTTTTACCAGAGTCTTTTGTTTTGTCCTTGGGTTTGACATATATGAGGTTTGGACTGCCCGGATGCTTCAGCTGCACTCTTGTGCTGTTTTGCGTTGTTAAAGGTCTCAAAGAAGATTCCTGGTTCGTTGGCAGTTCTGGAGGAGATGTCTTTGTAGCTCTGACTAAAGCATTGTCAGAGAAGTTGCCCAGGCCTATAAGGGGGAAAAAACAACAACATTTTATAAAACTGAACTTTACCATCTCTCTCACCCACACCTATGTATTTACTTAAAATACAAAACCTCATAGAACAACCAAACCAATAAGCAAAATATATTTACAGGGCTTCATCCATCCATCAGTCACTGATGCTGGTGAATTTTCCTTTTCAGGTGTCTCTTTCCTTTTCAGCTTGTTTTCCCTCTGGTCGAAGGATCTCTCATGTTTTGACTGTACTGTGGAGCAAACAATAACATTATTATAAAACACATGAAACCGTCTTGTAAACTTAAATATAAATATATATTTTACACATACACATACACACATTTCATTAGGGTGTTTTTCTATTTAAAAAGTCATAGCTTTACAACAAAATAATCCATTTCAGGCTGTACAACAAACACAGGTTTTTAAATACATCTCATTTTGCAGAATAAAAACCAAAACTGCTCTTAAAATCCATTTTGCACAGAAACCCTTGTTAGTTTGAAACACACATACCACCAGTTTAAAACCCACAGTTTGCAACCAAATACTTTTCAATAAACCCACATGCATTTAAAAGCCACATGGTTGTTCTGTCCCCCAGCCATGTGTGTTTGGGGCCTTTGGTTTAGTTAGTAGCATTCCCCCCTCCCCAAGTGCCTCAAACCCCATTTTTAAAAACCCAACACATTATGCACAGTAAAAAAGCCTGTTAGTTTGAAAACAAACCAAGTACTTTAAAAAAAAAAAAAAAAAAACTATGCCTTGCACAGGCCCCCCTCTCTCTCTCTCTCTCACACACACACACAACAGCAGCTTTATAAAACACACCAAACCAACTTTGCAGCCATATACTTTTCAAAAACCACATGCATTTAAAAACCAGTTGCAAAAAAAAAAAAAAAAAAAAAGTTACCTTTCACTATGGGATAAAGTGTTGCAGGCACATACTTGTTCTGTTCCCCCTCATGTGTGTTTGGGCCTTCAGGTTCAAGAACAAGCAAAAATGTTAGTTAGTATTACCATCAAATCCCTATACAGCCTATGTAATACTGTTGAATTAAAAAAAAAAAAAGTATTAAGCACAACTATAGTTAAAATGGTTTTTACCTTGGCCTGGTGGTGAAATGCAATTTAAAGTTACTGGTTCCATGCTAAACAGATCACACTGCAATAAACATAGGCACCATTATTTATTAAGACAGCATGGGCAAAGAGTGGCATTATATAATATATAGTTTCAGAGTTAAAGACAGCAAGTCTTACCTCTTTTTGCAGTCCAGCAGCTATCCAAGAAAGTTTTCTGTTGAAAAGGACAAGCTCCAGCATACCTGAGGTTTTTATACCATCTTAGTCCATTGTTTCAAACAGACTTCAACACAGTTGCTAACAGGTTAATTTAATCACGCCTCTTATAGCATTCCCTTTTGTGATCTGGGGTAGTGAAACCATGTTGTCTCCACAACAGGACTTTTTTTTTTCCTTTAAGTTAAAATACATTTGTGGCTTTCTTACAGTATTAAACAGTACCCATTTCCAAGTGGGGGGCCCTTTGCAGATATCAATGAATGTCTTGGGGCTTGGTTGTTTTTTAAAACATGTTTCTTTCATTCTTAAAGTTGTGGGGGGGGTTGTTTCCTAGAAAGAATGACCCCATAGCATTCAAGCAACTCCTGGGCCATATTTAAACTGTTCAATAGTGTTCCACCAACTCCTGAGTCCTTTACACTGTCCAATAGTGCTCTACCAACCCCAGGGGTTATATTTAAACTGTCCAATAGCATCTGTGAATTCCTGAGGTTTAATTTCATTTCATATTAAGCAGAACTCACCATCCACCCCCACCCACCCCTTACTATGGGTGCACTCCCATCAAATGTAACCCTATAGCAACAAGGGTAAGTAATTGCAGTCACCCTGGCTATTCAGTGAGGGGTGTGTGTGGTTAAACCCATTCAGTTCAACAGACTAAGGATAGCTCAGTGGTTTAAGCATTAGCCTGCTAAGCACAGGGTTGTGAGCTCAATCCTTGAGAGGGCCACTCAGGGATCTAGGGCAAAATCACTATTTGGTCCTGCTAGTAAAGGCCGCTCTATGAGATAGGTATATCTCCATATTAACTCTATTGTACTCAGACACGTGTCTGAACTAGCCCGGTTTGTTTTATTGTAAGCACATTTCTAGGATTCCCCCCCAACCCCAACATACATTTCAGCTTTTTGCTATAAATAGGTCTCTTTTACACACACAAAAACACAAGAGCTAATTCTCACAATTTTTTTTTATTTAAAAAAAAAACATACAGCTCCTTGAAAACAAACCAAGATGCTTCATTAAAACTTTTTAGCTCACTTAAAGGCCTTCTAACAAAACACAGATAGTCACAAACCCCCCTTTTAAAAAAAAAAAATGTACAGCTACCAAGTTTTATATCGCATGTTTGTCCCCTCACCATTCTCTACCTTAATCCTTTTAGATTTCTTACAAATAGTCTTTTTCTTAAGCAGGGTTCTGTAACTTTTTGTGCGGACTAGATGGTCAATATAACACTGTAAGCAGGTATCTTCCGGTTTGGTCATATTCTTTAAAACACGGTCAGGGTCTCCACTGAATTGCACAGCATTTATCAAGGTCACCCCTTGCGCTAAATGTTCTTGGGTTAGGCACAGACATTGCATAGCATAACCTATAGCAATAACAGTATTTAATAAGCTTTCCAAACACAGCTCAGCACACAGGCCCCGGAGCTTGCAGTTTATATCCACTGAAGTCCAAGTCACAGTCATGGTGCCTTTGGCCTGGCGCATCTATGACACAGCCCTCACAATCTTCAAAAAGCTTTTCCCTAAGGCAGTGGTTAAGGATAGCATAAACAGCAACGCGTACAATAGTCCGCATGACTTTTTTACGCTCACGACGTGGCACTGGCTCAGTTAGTTCTAGGCCAAGCCGCTCCTAAACTCCTCAGAGCCATCATCCTCAAAGTCCTCTTCAACAACTTGTATCGGCGTTGAGCAAAAACATGGTGGGCCCGGTTCATCTTCGCTGCTTGATGCAATGCTGTCCAGGGCCTCTGAGTCCTCTAGAAAGGCATTGTCGAGCTGTTGAGAGATTTTCAGAAAAGAAACCGTGTAAGCACCCCCACTGCTTGTTTTTTTAATTTATGCAGCCCCCGGTTCCTAACCCATTACCCACCCCTCCTCGACCTCCGCTTCTTAATCATTCATTTACTTGAGCACCGTCTTTTCCGTTCGCCTTGTCCGCCGGTGACTCCCCCAAGCCGCAATCGCCTTCCACCTCTGAGGGGGTGGACAAAGAGAGACCGCCATGCTCATCGGGGTGTCTTACGAGGGTTTCAGGGTCGGGTTCCGGTGTATCCAGCAATGGCTGGGCCAAAGGGCTCCCCTCGGTCGCTCCCTCCTCCTCCTCGGAACTGTCACTGATGTAGCACTTTCTCCGCGGATGGTCAAAGACCCTCAGGACTAAAAAAAAGTCCGACGTTCTCACGGGGGTGGTGAAGGAGTCCATGTTTCCTCTCAGCAGCCTTTCCGCAATTTCGAAAACACGTGTCATTGGTAAGAGACTTATGGGGTAATGGTGCTGCACTCTGATTGGTGGAGGGCCTTGGGAGGAGTTCTTAGTGGGATCACACGACTCACTTCTGGAGGGGTCACCCCAACCCAGAAGTCACCCCGATTGGTCAAAATCTACTTTCGGGGAGGTCCTGTTGGGACGAAACCCCTCCTGGTTGGTAGAGGGTGGTGGTGGGAGTTCTTAGAGGGGGTCACATGACACACCTTGCTTCCGGTCAGGTGGCACCTTGACCCCGGAAGTAATACCCTCATGGGGCAGGACTTCCGGTGACAGGTGGGAGGAACCAAGGGGTCAAGGGTTGGGGTTAGGGTTTGATTGACAGTAGGCCCCTTATACTACTTACATGGTGTGACTGAAACCCTATCATTGGCAGATAACTCTGAAACTATAGAAAATGGTGGTGATCTTGAAGGTGGATAGTCTTCAGAATCCTGTATGTTGACTATGGATTCTCCTAAACAAAATAAGTCAATGCAGTTATTTATTATTACCATACTGCTCATTTAGTATTACTTATTGCATTCACTAACACTCAGTACTACTTTAATGGTAAAATTGTAAAAGGAAGATCTGCTTATATCAGCTATTTTTTTTTAAATCACAACTGCATCTAAAATGATATTACCATAGAGTAACAACTATATTTTTTGCTCAAACATGAGAATTCAAGAATAGTTGAGAAGGAAGAAGACAGGCAGTCCATAAGAAAGAAGTATGAAATAAAAAAGTTGACCAACCTGAAGATCCTGCATGTTCAGATATGTTGTTTTCATCATCTTCAACGCAGCTTCCTCCTGAGAAGGAACACTTCTTGTGATGTTTCATTCGGGCAACCAGGCCTTGCATTTCTTTGTTGCACTGTTTGCATTTTGCATGCATGCCTGTCTTACCCACAGGTAGAGGAACTTCATTAAAATATTCCCAAACTGGGTCTCTTTTACGGCCTGCTGCCATTATAGGTTTTCCCTTCTAGTGAGAGAATGGTATGGTAGATCTCAAATCAATGAAAACTACACTCAGAAAGACCTCAAGACTTCTGGAATATGCTGCTCAAACAGTTTCACTTTTGTTTCTACTGCCCGTCCCTCCCTTCTCACATTTATCTCCAGACTTCTTCTCCTTGTCCAGATCTATTCCGCCCCCAACAATTTTCTATTCATTGAACTTTTTGAAACTTTGCACTTTTAGAGAGAGGTAAGGGATTGACTCTGCGTACACAAATTTGCAGAGGGACAATAGTGTTGAGGTCTGTTATTTCTCACCTCTGTTTATTTATTTTAAAACATTTTTGCTGTTAACAAGCATGTTATCTCTGGAGACACAAATCCACAGTTCGAGAACCGCAAAACTAAGCATCTCTGATGGTATCTTCTAGACTGAGCACTGAGTCCCATTGGATAGATAGAAAGATTAACCTAAATAATCTATACAGAAGCCCTTGGAACCTCATTTACAAAACTTCTTAATCATTACATTAATCTATTATCTCATACTATAGAATTAGAAATTATAATCCCTATTCCATGATGAAATATCTTTGAGCTATAATGTATCTATCTTTAGATCAGATTTTTCCTCAAAAAGTATTTTATAAAAAAATCCAATTTTTTTGGATTTAAGATGAAAAAATCATTGATTTTTATCCACCGAGGTATAACGGTTTCAGCCAGTGTATAATGGATATTTATAGCAGAAAAGCCATGTTCCCTACTTTATTTATCATCTGACTAAGATACAGAGTGAGCAAAAGAGAACTAGCAGATGCTCAGTCCAGAGAAGATGAGCATAACAACTGGCAGAAAGAAGGGATGGAGGAAGGTTTGTTTACATGTTGATACATGTCCATTTATTAAAACGGTTCCCAGTCTCAGTGTCTTACCGTATCCATTACTGTTCATGGATACGAGTAACAACATTGACTCGCAGTACCACCTCCTTCTCTACATCAAAAGACCTTTCCCCTCCAGGCCAAATATCCCAAAGTTAGTAATGCCATAGAAGCACTGTCATCTGGGGAATTTATTTTCCCTAACAGTCTACCTATCAGAGCACAAGTGTGAGTTCTCCATCCCACAGAGGGACAATATTGTCGTAGTTATATTAGTCCCAGGATATTAGAGAGATAAATTAAGTGAGGTAATAGCTTTTATTGGACCAACTTCCGTTGGTGAAAGAGAGAAGCTTTCGAGATTACACAGAGCTCTTCTTCAGGTCATTGTAGGTGAAGGCAGTTAGTGAGTTACAGAGGCAGAATTCAATGGAGTTAGCCTTGGGAGTAGCTTTTGTACTCATGCTTAGTTTAAGTGTCCAAATACCATAGTAACGAGGAAAAGAAGAAGATTATATTGTATAAAATTAGAGTTGTAGTAAATTAAGCCACCTTGGCCTAAACCCATTTTATCTTAGTCACTCAACCTATATTTGGCAACACTAGATTTCCCGAGAAGCTCTAGTCAAAACAGCCCAGCCAGCAAATGAAACATTTCAAGGGCTAGAAAATGTCTGGATAAAGCAGGGGTTCTCAAACTGGGGCTTGGGACCCCTCAGGAGGTCACGAGGTTATTACATGGGAGGTCACGAGCTGTCAGCCTCCAACCCAAACCCTGCTTTGCCTCCAGTATTTATAATGGTGTTAAATATATTTTAAAAGTGTTTTAAATGTATAAAGGGGGTGCACTCAGAGGTTTCCTATGTGAAAGGGGTCACCAATACAAAAGTTTCAGAACCACTGGGATAAAGTGACTTTGAATGACCTATGCTATTACATTAAGCATGACTTAATGTCACAGACAACGTCCGCTTGTCTGACAGAGCAACTTTCCAAAGACAATTTGCCAAGAGAAGTAGCAACAATCTTGATAGAAGTCAACTCTATTTTGAGGCCTTAATTAAAATGGTGAATAAATACAAAAGCAAACTAGTTATCAGAGATAACTAGGTACAAGTATGGAAACGATGTCTAATTTCTTTAAACTGTAATCACAATTTGTTATAAAAATGCCCATTTTATTGCCGTTATATCAGCAATGCTCAAACATTTTTACACTTTGAAATGACCACATCATCCTACAACTCCCACATGGTTATGTGCAGTCACTCACAGCTGCAAGGACGTTGCCATTTTCAGGTCTCTGCTATTCAAAACCTATTATTGCTTGTAGAAGACAAAAGTTATCTAGAACAGCATTTCTCAAATGCAGCCACCATAGCCGCACGAGGCCACCAGGGGCTTTTCTTGCAGCCACAGTCTCCTGGGCTGTGAATGGGGGGGAGGAGGCAAAGTAGCAGCCCCTTCCTTCTTCCTGTTGCTCCTGGATGCATCGCCTTGGTGTTGGTTGCTGGGGCTGCCAGCAGGGTTGGGTCCTGACCCTTCTGGAGACACCTGGATCACAACGCGGGAGGACCAGGCAGCCGGTGAGTTCCCCACCTTCCCAGGGGGGATGGGGCTCAGGCTTTGGGCTTCAGCCCTGGGGTGGCGGGGTGGCAGGCTCCAGCCAAGGGGCTTCAGGCTCCATCCCCAGGCTCCAGCTGTGTGGCGGCAGGCCCCAGACTCCGGATACAGGGCTTCGGGCTCTGGCCACGGGGTTTCAGGCTCCAGCCCCACACTGCCACCCCCTATGCTCCATCCAGGGCTTAATTAATCCCTACTAAGTAAGGCTGCTGTGAAAAGTGATACTTGTATGTTTGTTAATATCACTTTTCACAGCAGACTTACTAGCTAGCAATAAATAAATTACAATGATTTGGACACGTATATGTGCATATTTATTTGTTTTTCCTAAAGATAATTAAGTATTTTAAGAAAAAGTGTGAGAGTGACCACCAGTAAGGGTTGGTGGCCGCACTCTGATGCCACCAAAAAATTTGTCCTGAGAACCTTTGGTCTAGAACCAGTGTGTCTGCACTAATGTTCTACAATTAATAAATGCTCTAAAACCAGCTTTACTTCCTTTACAAAATATTTAATGTTGCATCTGCCTTGAAATGAGCACTCCAAACACTGAAATGTGAACCAAAAAGTCATCTAGTTTCATTGTAGCTCTTGTGTGTGTCCCCTCCCGTATGTCCGCTCGCCAACCCGGCTCTGGGGCTCTGTGCCACAGACACAGGCCAGGCGGCGGCTTGCCTGCCAGTGCGGTACCTGAGCACCCTTCCCTGGGCCTGGGACTTTGCTGGGAGAGCAGGGCCAGGGCCGCCCCCCGAAGGTTACAGAGAAACGGGGCATCCCCTCAACCGGGAGCCTCTGTGCCGGCGCCGATTCGCTGGGTGCAGCCTGCACCTCCAGGCAGAAGCCACTGCTGGCCCAGTCCGGTGCTGCCTGGAGCTGAACCACATCAGCGGGGCCCAGCCCGCCGGTGCTTCCCCTGCATAGCCGCCCGATACTGGGGCTACAAGACGAGCATAGCCTCCTTACAGACCGAGTGAGACAGGTACCCAGAAATCACCTACTACAGGACAGGCCCAACAAGGAAAATAACAGAACACCACTGGCCATCACATACAGCCCCCCAGCTAAAACCTCTCCAGCACATTATCAACAACCTATCCTGGAAAATGATCCCTCACTCTCACAGACCTTGGGAGGCAGGCCAGTCCTTGCTTACATACAGCCCCCCAACCTGAAGCAAATATTCACCAGCAACTACACACCACAGAAACACTAACCCAGGAACCAATCCCTGTAACAGATCTTGTTGCCTACTGTCCCCAAATCCACTCTAGCGACACCATCAGAGGATCCAACCACATCAGCCACACCATCAGGGACTCATTCACCTGCACATCTAGTACTGTGATATATGCCATCATGTGCCAGCAATGCCCCTTTTCCATTTACATTGGCCAAACTGGACAGTCTCTGCGTAAAAGAATAAATGGACACAAATCGGACATCAGGAATGGTAACACACAAAAGCCAGTAGGTGAACACTTCAATCTCCCTGGACATTCTATAACAGATTTAAAAGTAGCCATACTTGAACAAAAAAACTTCAAAAACAGACTTCAAAGAGGTGAACAGCCCTCTGTGAAGAAAGAAGTGGTTCAGGACTATTTAGAAAAGCTGGACGAGCACAAGTCCATGGGGCCGGATGCGCTGCATCCGAGGTGCTAAAGGAGTTGGTGGATGTGATTACAGAGCCATTATCTTTGAAAACTCATGGCGATCCGGGGAGGTCCTGGATGACTGGAAAAAGGCTAAAGTAGTGTCCATCTTTAAAAAAGGGAAGGAGGAGGATCCGGGGAACTACAGGCCAGTCAGCCTCACCTCAGACCCTGGAAAAATCATGGAGCAGGTCCTCAAGGAATCAATTATGAAACATTTAGAGGAGAGGAAAGTGATCAGAAACAGTCAGCATGGATTCACCAAGGGCAAGTCATGCCTGACTAACCTAATTGCCTTCTATGAGGAGATAACTGGGTCTATGCATGAGGGGAAAGCAGTGGATGTGTTATTCCTTGACTTTAGCAAAGCTTTTGATACGGACTCCCACAGTATTCTTGCCAGTAAGTTAAAGAAGTATGGGCTGGATGAATGGAGTACAAGGTGGATAGAAAGCTGGCTAGATTGTCGGGCTCAACGGATAGTGATCAATGGCTCCATGTCTAGTTGGCAGCCGGTATCAAGAGAAGTGCCCCAAGGGTCGGTCCTGAGGCCGGTTTTGTTCAAAAATCTTCATTAATGATCTAGAGGATGGCGTGGACTGCACCCTCAGCAAGTTTGCAGATGACACTAAACTGGGAGTGGTAGATATGATGGAGGGTAGGGATAGGATACAGAGGAACCTAGACAAATTAGAGGATTGGGCCAAAAGAAATCTGATGAGGTTCAACAAGGACGAGTGCAGAGTTCTGCACTTAGAACGGAAGAATCCCATGCACTGCTACAGACTGGGGACCGAGTAGCTAGGCAACAGTTCTGCAGAAAAGGACCTAGGGGTTACAGTGGATGAGAAGCTGGATATGAGTCAACAGTGTGCCCTTGTTGCCAAGAAGGCTAACAGCATTTTGGGCTGTATAAGTAGGAGCATTGCCAGCAAATGGAGGGACGTGATTATTCCCCTCTATTCGACATTGGTGAGGCCTCATTTGGAGTACTGTGTCCAGTTTTGGGACCCACACTACAAGGAGGATGTGGAAAAATTGGAAAGAGTCCAGTGGAGGGCAACAAAAATGATTAGGGGGCTGGAGCACATGATTTATGAGGAGAGGCTGAGGGAACTGGGATTGTTTAGTCTCCAGAAGAGAAGAATGAGGGGGGATTCCTAAAAGGATGGATCTAGACTGTTCTCAGTGGTACCGGATGACAGAACAAGGAGTAATGGTCTCAAGTTGCAGTGGGGGAGGTTTAGGTTGGATATTATGAAAAACTTTTTCTCTAGGAGGGTGGTGAAGCATTGGAATGGGTTATCTAGGGAGGTGGTGGAATCTCCTTCCTTAGAGGTTAAGGTCAGGCTTGACAAACCCCTGGCTGGGATGATTTAGTTGGGGATTGGTCCTGCTTTGAGCAGGAGGTTGGACTAGATTACCTCCTGAGGTCCCTTCCAACTCTGGTATTCTGTGATTCTATACTATGAAACTGCAGAACTAAAATTCATTTGCAAATTTAACACCATTAATTTGGGCTTGAATAGGGACTGGGAGTGGCTGGCTCACTACAAAAGCAGCTTTCCCTCTCCTGGTATTGACACCTCCTCATCAATTATTGGGAGTGGACTACATTCACCCTGATTGAATTGGCCCTGTCAACACTGGTTCTCCTTCTCTACATGTGTCAGTATAATCATGCCTGCATCTGTAATTTTCACTCCATGCATCTGAAGAAATGGGTTTTTTACCCACGAAAGCTTATGCCCAAATAAATCTGTTAGTCTTTAAAGTGTCACCGGACTCCTCGTTGTTTTTGTGATACTGACTAACATGGCTACCCCCTGATACTTGACACAATGTTTTCCTTGTTTATGAAAAGATTATTAGAATTCATACATCCAAGAAAGTAAAAGAGGGGAAAGAAATTATGAGATTCAATTAGAGCTAAAACATTAGAATTAAAATACACAGATTTGGGGGATCACATTCAAGATTAATTACAAACCAAATTAATCACTAATAGAAACAGGAAAGTTTTAGGACCAGCCAGCCCTGCCCCCTGCCAGACCAGAGAAGCAAATTTTGATTTTTTTTTTTTAAATCACAAAGCTGGGCTGCTGCTTGAGCAGAATAGGTCCCAAATCTGGGAAAGTAGCTCTTTTGTAAGTTTTTGAGCTCTTCTTGGCTTCTCCATACAAGATAAACAGACGGCCATCTGGTTTTTAAGGTCATGTATCACATAGTATCTTTCTAGGCACATTTACAATGAAAGATTTAAAAGCACAAATCTATTAATAAAATATTCATGATCCTGAAAGAAGTCTGTTCCTACTCCTCCAAAATAGAATGGAACTCCTTCCCCTCTAAACTGCTTCTTCAGGGAAAATCTGAGTAAACTGACAGGCTTTGCCCTAAAGACCTTCAAATTCTGGCCCTTTCAGACCAAGGAGGAACTCAAGAACTAAGAGGCCACTACCTATACAAAAATACATACCAAGTTAGATCACCTAAGTTGGATTTCAGTTGAGGAAGATTCCCTTGAGTCCAGCTCTCTGATCCTAACCAGGACCCCAAAAATGAAGAGCCTTGAGTCAAATACACCACCTTGAACTGCCTCTGCAAACAAACTGGAAGCAAGGGTGCCCCATGGAAACAATGTAATATGCACCACAAGTAAGACACCAGTAATAAACAAGGAGCTGCATTCTCTATTAGAAAATACTCAAAAGTGTCAGCAAGTGTAGCCCCAATTAGTGTAACCCAGGCTAGAGGTGCTACAGATGACTGTGGCAAGATCCACATCTAAAAGAAGCCACCAATACCCTAGCCAAAGAGGAAGGTGATCTCATAATTACTTACCAACTGTTAACCCAAATCACCCCTTTTGATTATAGATTTATTTTCAGATATTTTCAACTTTACAGTGCCTGACTATATTTCACTAATGTAATGAACCAAAGAGGATAAAACTTTTCATTTGAGACAAGTTTCCTCAAATTAAACCATTTTAAAAGCAGCATCTATAATAGAGAAAAGTTAATTTGGGGGTGACAGCATAGTTCCTTAAATCTTCCATTCCTAGTGATACTACCTAGTAAGTGTATCATTTTAAGAATGATGAGCAAAAAAATCAGAAAGCTACAAATAAATATGTTTGTATAATACTGAATAGCAAAATGCTTATCAGTCACAGGGTGAGAGAATGTATTACTCCTAAAATCTTTTTCTAATGAATGCACTTGCCATAAAGTCAATTGTCCAGGGTAAGATCTGAAAGGAAATGAGTGTCAGCTGCGTACTTTGCATAGGGACGGCCTCACTGTTGGCCGGGTGCCCAGCTCTGAAGGCAGCACCACTACCAGCAGTAGTGCAGAAGTAAGGATGGAAGGATATGGTATTGCTACCTTTACTTCTGTGTTGCTGTTGGCAGCAGTGCTGCCTTCAGAGTTGGGTGGCCAGAGAGCGGTGGCTGCTGTATCCAGCTCCCCAACCCCGTACCTCCAACAGCGTCCTCTATTTGGGAACTTAAAATATGGTAACTTTAGGGGGTGAAATATTTTCAAAGGAGGGCCCAGCAAAAAAAGTTTGAGAACCCCTGCTCTGGAGCCTCTTATTAAGAGGGGAAACATTTATTCACTCTCCTTAAAGGTACCCACGACCTTTAACTTTCACATCAAGAGCCACAGAGTGGCAGAAAGAACTCTCTGTGCAGCACTGCACACACTGCAATGAAGTCTCAGCAATAAATATCAACTCATCTCCTGGTATGAAACTTGAACCAACATTTTTCTGGCTTTTAGTTGGGAGCACTCTCCCTGAGTCAAAGTCACCTGTGAGATTTCCTGTGTGTCAGAGTACACAAGAACACATATATACACCATTGAGTTACAAACTCTTTACAATCATTGGCCAGGGGCTCTCTCTTTTTAAAATGCCCACACTACAAATCAAACAGCAGAAATCAATCACAATCGGCCTCACTTTTTTGGCAGTTGAACTTAATGACATTTCTCCAATTCAACACTCTCAAAATTGCTACTTCAACTCCCCCACCAACATGCCCTGAATGCTGTTATAACAATAAACAAACATTTCCTTGTATGTTGTAGCAGAGTTTATTTTAATATTTTGTACAACTAGCATTGGTCTCCAGTAATAAGTTATAACAAGTTTACATAAGCAAGATGTTCCTCATCGCCCACCCTCCAAGGAAAGGAATGTTCAGCTTCCACCACTTCTAATTTATAGGGAAAGAGGGCATGACATTACCTGAAAAAGAAAAGTGAAACCTAATTCATGAACAAAATTCTCTGGAACAGTTCTTGGGATTAGCTATATATACTTGGATTCCATAAACAAGTGTAGAGACCATGCCTTCCAAGACTCATTTAAAGAGCACATTAATCTAACTTAAGTTTTTCTTTCATTTTAGGACAGTTTTTAAATTGATGCCATAATGTTCTGCTGTATTGATATATAGTTTACAATCTAGTACAAATAGTAAATGTTTGTAACAATTAGATTTTTCTAAAAGTTATTCACATGTACAGGTCTCACTTCATTCAACTGTTCCATGTTTCAGTTCAATGTTTTAAAAGGTCTTTCATTTCTTGATGTGCATTTTGTTTTCAAAAACAAACAAGAGAAACTGACCTCAACAGATATTCCCTTTAAGTAACAGACTACACATAACACAAATAAATATTTTAGAACCCTTCAAGTAGCAACAACAGAGTCTGTTCCAGAGCAGAACCCTATTATATATTATGTAAAAAGCATTCCAAACCTAGTTCTTCAACAGCATCCCAATTATTCCAGACAGCTCCCTGTACCATTTCCCCGGCTTAATCAGATAACAGAAAAAAATTAAATCAATAATTTAAGAATTTCCTCTCATGCCCATACACAGAGAACTCAAAGATATGTCTGAGATTACATGATTCAGATTCTCTAGCACAGACAAATTAAGGGTTTGTACAAATGTTTCCCTTCCCCTTCCCTCAAATAATAATCCTGAAAAAAGTTAAGATAGCTCTGTGTAGCTTGGAGAAACATTAAAAAAAAAAAAGAAATAAAATTTTAGTACCAAGGGTTGGCTTCAGGGCTTAGAGGTTAAGATGTTACTGCCAGGTTGGAGGCTAACTTTGCATTTTTCATTGTGGAAGCTGGCAGTTTCCTAGACCACTGTTGAGCTTTCAGCCTCTGTGGAAAGCAGCTGCTACAGCACCTACATCTACTTCCTTAGGACACAACTGATTGAGAAGGCTGTGATACCAGATTCCATGAGTACCGTAATGCTGACAAGTTTGTGAAAAATAGTTTTTAGAAAAATGAAATGGGTGAAAACCCCACACAGTAGACCTGATCCAGAATTCCTGTCAGAGGGAGGTGAGAGTTTTACTACTCTTGGTTGTAGGCGGACAGAGCCCATACCTGGATATTTGGGGGTTTGTTTGTCTTTTAAACATCCAATTTAAGTCAAATAAAAGGAAACCTTGAATCCTTATTAAAACATTTTAACAGAAAAATAAAATCTAGACCCAGGAAGTTCAACATTGTTTTTCATATTACTTTGAAAGCCTCATTTTACAATATTATAAACTTTATGACTTCTTAAAGATGAATTCGTTTTTCTGCATCAAGAGGAAGATCAACCCAGTAAATCAGTTTGCATTCCCTTGTTAATAGGTATCAGGATTTGTGGCATAATAAAACTCATGGGGGGGGCTTCTTTTTGTCACAGAAAACAAACAAAAATTGCTTTAGCCATGGAAACTTTCTCCACATCCAAATGAGCCTATGTAGCACCTTCTTCCACAAAAGCATCCTAAGATGCTTTATAACACTTGCATGCATGTTGTCTATCTCTCAACAGAAGTTGTTCTGATGCCATGTAGTGGTTTTTCCTTTAAGAAATTATATCCCAGTTTAGAAAGAAGCCGACCTTTTAACAGGATTTTTTTTTTACATGTTCTGTATATACAACCTTTAAAATACACTTAAAAATAGCTGCACAAATTTTATATCTCATTGTATAAGAGAAGTGCAGTCCAGGCAGACCATGCTTCTCAATATGTTAAAAAATATAAATAAAACCCAACCAGACTCTCTCCCCTCTGGTAGCCACACTGGCCCAGAAGGAACAGTTTTAAAATGGGAGTCTTTCACAAAACACGCTACCTACAAATTCGCAGGTTAATTTCCTCAAGCACGTCTATCAAATCTTTCCTTACGTATTTGAGGTCACACACAGCCATCTTAGCAATGAAATATGTTGCAACATGCATGTGTGAACTGCCCATTCAACCAACTCCAACCCTGAGGATTTTTCTGGTTTGATAGAAAAAGGAAATGTAACAATTCCTGCAGTATGGCTGGTTCTCCAGATCACAATTCTTTGTTTTCCTGGAGGTTTCTTGCACACGGACCCACACTTTATTTCAAGTTCATCTTTCCCTCTAACCAACGTGCAGATTTCTTCTCCAGATCTTCCACATCTTGATGTCCCAATGAAACAATCAATGTTATCCATCTAGAGGTTTTCCCAGGTAGACCAAAGTCACCTCTGTGTTCCCATACACAGCAGACACTGCTGGATATAGGCAGGCCTTTGGCAATCCTCTGAATGCAACGCCCAAGAACTCATAGCCCCGCTCAAAGGCTAATGTCTTGTCTTCCATGTCCAAGATGACTCTAATCCTCTCACCTATCTGCAAACGGAGATAGGAAGAAGAGTCAGGCAATATTCAAAGGGAAACCAATTAAAAAGGAAATAAAACAAATATAGCACCTAGACAGTAGAACAGGAGACCTTAAGAGAAGGGCATTTTTCTGTTTCTCAATAAAAATGAATTAATTTTTCTGTAGGAGGGTCAGTTTCACTGATGCTCACAAGATTCTGTATAGCTGTACAGAAAATTTCAAGTTAACCATCACAATGCTAAATACCCCAAATGTGACCCCTCACATGTGACTGATCTGGCAATAAGAATTAATACACTGCATTACATCTACTTCAGTGTTCTGCAGTATATGGCTATTTTGTAATGGCCTCCACCCTGAATTTCCCATGACTTTGAATATAGCTTTTATTATGTTAAATAGGTAAAGCCTTTGCAGAGAGATTTTAAAGCCACAGAACTGGTTTTAAGAAAGTAGGTGCTGTATGCCAGGTGAAATAAAACACTTCTTTGGCCAAGCATGCACTCTGAACATTGGCATTACATTCTTATTTACCAATAGAGCAGGACATTTCAAAACTATGTGTAGATTTTTCCCATTTGTTTTTGCCAAAAGAAAAAAAAAAGATATGTGAGAATAATAAACATTGAATGCACCAGGAGAATCACAGATCAGCATATAAACATGAAATTGCGTGTCAGTTCATTTACCTAGAGCATGATTTGAAATTTAAATAAGTACACAGCTCCCAACAGCAAGCAGTAACATGATATTACACAAGCTTCTGTGTTGTGGAAGAGTTCAAGCCACCCTCAAATGTAATCTCTTTTAACCTCTAACTTATAAGAGGGCACTTAAGAATGTATACTTTTTAGTCTTTATTTTATGAAAAGAAAGATCATCTCACATGCTTTACTTAATTCAAGCATACTTTAAAGAGACATCAACTTGAAATCAAGTCAATTTAAAAACTAAGATCAAAACAGTTTTGTCTACACCATATCCTTGAGTCTCCATGACCATTGCTATAGTTTTAAGTTCTTCCCCACCCTCCTTTCCTATTAGGGTGTGAAAGACCCAAACAAAGGAAACTGAGCACACAAAGTAAATAGGCAGAGTGACTATACATAGTGCTATCAAAGGCACAAAATTAACTACAGAAAAAATAGTCTTTCTGATCTTTAAATTACAGTAATATGTTTTACTCATAAAAAATTATAGATACATGTTTCAGAGAAAAGTGCAATTTTTTAAATGTAAGTGCCATTACACAGATCATGTTTGCTATACCACTCAGACAGCTAACTTTATTTAGAGTGGGGACTTAGGAATATTATATATAAATATACATTAAACAATGTTCACCCACTAAAATGCAGCCACATCTGAAGTGGATCACATCACACAACAACACTACATAACAGTGTAAGTCAGGAAGTATAGTGTATTTAATTGAAGCTGTACTGTCAGAAAATCTAGTAAACAGAATGTAGTTATCCAAAAGTGGAATTTGGCCACAGCTAAATACCACTATTTTGGGGGGGGGAAAGTGCCACACATTCTTTAATTATGGCAAGTTATCTGAAAATCAATGTTATGTCTTATCCAAAAGATGTCACCTCGAAGAATATCAATTATTGAATAAACATCACTTTTGCATCACCCAGGACTTCCTTGGAGAATTCCTATCCAATTACCGACTAGAGTCAGCACACTTAACGTTGGGATGCGCCAAAAAGACAATGCTTATCAAACACAGCTCTGTTATTGGTTGACAAATCCCTGGTTAAAACATTTAGGATGCTCTAGTACCCCCCCCCCTTTTTTTTTTTTTAAACAAAAGAGGTTGCTGCCTTTCAATGAACTGTATGAATGCAGGATATTATCAGATAAGATTTGAGAAAAAAGAAAGGTACAAGATTAATTTCATTCTAACTGCAGGAGACAACGTAGGATCCAGAATCTGTACACTATACAGGAATGTAATCTAAAATAAACCAGTAAATTAGAAAAAAGATAATAAGGTAAATTTTTCCCCTCAAAAGGTAAACATATTGTATATATTGCCATGTCAGACCAGTTTAGGAGACAGACATTTTTATAATAGAAAAGGGACATATTAAAGAACAGTGTTAAGGCTTATTAGGCAATTAAGTCTTTTTCTTGCCTGACAATTCTTGAAAGACAGCTGTTCACAGATGTGTAGAGCCTCTCTAGCTGGTGCTTAGTCTCACTCACCTGGTATTTTGGTGCATTATTGCACTGTGGGAAACTGCCATTTACTTCTCCATTATGTAGCAAATTATTGTCCACCAGATTCCATCCCCAACTCTGGTCATCACTGCCCAGCAGTGCTACATAGCCCTGACACTGCATGGGAGCCCGTTTTGTGGCAATTCCAATTACTGCCACTGTGCCAAGAGGCCCCTCCCACCAAACTTCCCAAGCATGACGACCCTCGCTGAAACCAATCTTGGTCCTTGCCCCATCTGTGCTCTGAGCAATGGGGTTCCGGTGCAATGTAAATCCATTTTTCTTGATGTACACATTCCTGGAGCAGTCATTGGTACTGAAAGCATGTTGAAAGGCCCGTACCTAAAACCACAGAAAGAGAGATGGAATTTTTGAATGGAGGAAATAATAATAAAATGAATTAATTCATTAACATCTTACACCTCATTCCCAACAAATTTCGAACTTTAAAAAAAAAAAAACACAATGTAGAAGAGACACAAAAGCACGCAGGATCAGGTGCCAAGTTCCTGAGTTCCCGAGGGGTGCTTGACCTCCCCCTGCCTGTTCCTCCCCTAGGCTCCACCTCCACTTCACCCCTTCCCCCAAGCTCCCACCTCCAACACTTCCTGCCCTCCCCCCACTTCTTCCTGCCCCTGCTCCTCTCCCTCCCCCCAGTGCCTCCTGCACACCACTGAACAACTGATTGTGGCAGGCAGGAGGACCGTGGGGGAGGGGAGGGAGCTAATCCATGGGGCTGCCAGTGAGTGCTGAGCACCCACTATTTTTTTCTCGTCGGTGCTCCAGTCCCAGAGCACCCACAGAGTCAGCACCTATGCGCAGGATAGTGGGTTTACTGGTTGAAGACTCCAGAGAGTAGCGAACCAGAATACCTGAGCCTCTGACAGACAGCAATAGAGAGGACTTAGAGGAATGGTAGGAAGTGGAGGGCACCTGTAAAACAAGCAATTAAAAGCCTAGTCTATATTAGGGAAATTTTTCAAATAGCCAACCCGATTTCAGCTTCCCAGGCCACAGCAATGAAGGCAGCCTGCTGGCTGTGCAGAGTATTTTAAGTTCAGTTGACCAGACTTGCTTTGAACAGCTGGCAGGACCGATGGCGGCAGCTTAAGACAAGCCTTCCTTGCAAGAAGATGACAGTTCAGCAACACCAGATCTACTTGCCATTCTCCAACAGGGGGATGGAAAACATGGCAGTGGGTGTGGGGAGGCGCAGCCAGGGAAAACCTGCTCTCCATAGGCCAGTCCCATTGTCAAGGCGAAGGTGGAGAAGGGTCATTTCAGGGAGTAGATAACGGCTCTAGCAGCGCTGGGGCGCGGACGGCAGATGCGGCAGGAGGGTCCTCCCCGCAATGCCCGGGTGCGGGGACAGCGCCGGCCGGTGCCGCTCGGCCCTGCACAGTCGCTGTCGCCGCGCGGGGTGCCCTGGCCCTGCCGTGATCCCGGCGGCGCAGCAGGGACCGCCAGCCCTGCTCCCCGCGGCGCCGGTTCGGCAGCCCGGAGCTGTGGCGAGGCCCTGCTCACCTTGCCCTTGTAGGTGGGCACGTTGCAGAGGATGTCAGTGCGCAGCGCCTCCTCGGCCAGGCTACGGGCGGCCAGGCTGCGCCACACCTCGCTGTTCTCATCGCCGTGCAGGACGTGGTGCCACAGCCGGCAAACCAGCGCGCAGCTGCGCAGCTCCCGCAGCTCCAGGTAGGAGAACACCAGCTCCAGCACCCGCCCGGGCAGCCGCCAGCCCGCGCCCCCCACCGCACCCCCGCCGCCGCCCGCCGCCATCGCCTAGGGCGGCGCGCACCGGCCGCTCGCCCCTCCTGCCGGCCGGCAACAACCACCCCCTCCGCGAGACCCCGCGGCGGCGCGAGGCGCTGTACCAGCCCCTGAGGCGGCGCCAGCCACACTACCCAGCCTCGCGGGAACCGGCAGTATCGCGGGGGGCGGTGCGAGCTGTTTGCCCTCCCCCGACTGGGGACAAGTGCGGGCGGAAGTGAGCTCTGCGGTTGGGCGGGAGGGGCACAGCTGAGAGTCCAGAGTGCCGCAGTTTACCCCGGGAACATAGCCGTGAGCGACACCCAGACCATCCACCCCGCATTCTCCACAGTAGCTGTCACTACTACTTTGTACGAGGAGAGGTTGACAGCAGGAGCGCCATGTTGGTTACGGGTAGAGCTGGCATAGGATCTCGGAAGCGCATGCGCCCCAGCGTACGCTAGCTTGGCCGCAGAGGACGCACGGAAGTACTTTGAGATGATGTCATTATGCTGCGCCGGAACAGGCGGGTCGCGCGGGGAAGCTGGGTGCTTGGTGTGGTCAGAGGTAACGCGCCCTCCCCTCACCCCGCAGCACGGACGAGAGCGAGCGGCGCGGTGGGATCTACCTATCACCGGGGCCTTCCCTCCAGTCCCCCCCCCCGGGCTTTCCCTCCGCACACTCCCCGCCCATTCCCCTCCGGGCCTTCCCTCCAGACACCCTCCTGCGCTCAGTCCCTCGAGACCGCCGCCCCACATGTTCATCCCTCCAGCCACCCCCGACCCCCTGCTTTTCCCTCCCCGGCCTTCCCTCCAGCCCGCCGCCCACTCCCTCCAGGCCTTCCCTTCAGGCCCCCTGCCCGGACCTTCCCTATGAGCACCTAGTCCGCTCCTTCCCTATAGCTATTTCTCTTCCCCTACATGGGTCTTCCTGTTAGCTGTCCCCTCCAGCCACCCCAATCCCTCCCCATCCGCCCCACAGGCCTTATCTCTAGCCCTCTCCCCCTCACCTGAGCCTTCCCTTCAGCCACCCCACTCATCCCACCCATGCTTGGGCCTTCCCCCGAGCCATCTTCCCCCTGCTCCCCTCAGGGCCTTCCCTCCAGCCACCCTGCCCAGGCCTTCTCTCCAGCCACCCGTCCCCCTCCCCCGCTAATCCTTCTCCTGGGTCTTTCCTACCATCCCCCTGCTAACCTCCCCCATGCTGTCCTCCTCTCTCTCACCCCAGGCCATCCCTACAGCCACCCCCAAACACCCCCCCCCCCTTCCTGATCCTCTGTCCAGCCATACCTGCCTGGTCCTTTCATACAGCCACCCCTCTTTCTGCTTATTCCCTGGGCCTTTCCGACATCCCCCCCCGCCCCATCCCCAGTCACCACCACAGGCTTTTGTCTACAGCTACTTCCACACAAAGACACTCTCACCTATTCCATGGTGGGGAGGTGGGGGAGAGCTTTGCCTACAGCTGCCCCTCCTTCCTCTTGCTCATCCCTCCCCCCCCCACAACCAGGGGGCTTTACCTATGGCTGCCACCCTCAACTGTAAACCTGCACTACAGCCATTTCCTACCTCTGCATGCACATAAGGAGCTTTATTAGATGTGCTGTGTGCTGTACAATTTTTAAAAAATCCCTCCTGCCAAGAGTTTACAATTTAAAACCATTAATATATTTAACAGCATTGATCCTTGCCTCCACCACAAAATCTGAACAAATCATGTTTGGTTTAAAATAGAGGCAGTGCTTCTTACCACACTTTGGATTGGAATGCCAAATTGCTGAAATATTAAATATATTTGTGTTGTTTCAACCATAACATGTAAAGCTGTTTAAAAAGCCTCAACAATTTTAGGCCCCAGCCTACAATATGATTCTCATAGGTGCCAGAGTCCTTCTAGGTGGATCCAATTGTTGGAGCAGAGCCTTAGACATGCTTGCTGATGACTCCAACTAATAAGGGGAAACATGGTCATCAAGCACATTAGCTAACTTGAAATTTATTAAAGTTCAGGCCCTGAGAAGTCTGGACCAGCCACAGATCTCCAACTCCTGGTATGTGAATTGTCCATAAAAGCATTCTGCTAGCAGCGTCCCATGCACGTGTGTGCCACCTTGCAACCCCATAGTAAAGTAAATGCCACATATAAGGAATTCAGCATGGTTTTATAGTTCTCTTTATATCCTATTATACTAAAATGTAAAATATTTTACAGACCTACATTTTTTTAAAATGTGTGGGTTTATCCATACTAGCAAGGGGTTTTTTTAAAGAAACTATACACTTTTTCAAAGTGGCTTCCTTTGCCCCTATAGAGAGGATTATTTGGCAGTGAGGTTCCAGGACAGGTGTACCAGCAGACTGCAGGCAGTGGTGTCACACATAAGAAGCTGGGGACTGGTGGGAGCCATACTTTAGGACCTAATTCTCATCAGTAGGGTCAAACAAGCAAAAAGTTTTAGCTTACACAAGTGCTGAATTCCTCCTCTGTTGGGGCTTCCAGCAACTTTAGAAAAATGCTGAACACAGTTTTTTGCACATCACATTTTTATAGTTTTAGATGCTGGTCTCTTTTACCTGAAAATTCAATAGCAAGAGTCAAAGCACCAAAGAAAGTTCCTCAACCTTTTCTCTCTCAAATGCTCTGAACCACAGGTTACCTCCTCCCTTCTGATCTCATATTTAAACCTTGTTCACTTCATCCCTCAATTAACTCAGTTCCTCCCAACTCCACCAATTTACATCATTCTGCCTTCACCCCTGGTGGAGTCCTTTTGTACTTTTCATTTCAGTTTTTCCATATCTCATCTTTGTATGTTTCCTTTCTGCTTAAGTGGGTAGTGCTGTATATAGTTAAACTATTTTCATTGTTCTGCTTACAGTGATGATGTTACTTCATGCAAACCCCACCATTATCAAAATAAGCTTATTATTTAGGAAGAAAAGAACTTTGTCTTACAGAGCAGTTTTCTTACTCTAGGTATTGGTGTGATTTACAAAGCAGTTCAGTGACTGTGTAGTCAGAGGAAGTAGTCATGCTCTAAATTGTAGCTTTTCACACAGCTTGGAACATAAGAATTTGTTTTATGAAGAGGGACTGTTGTCTAGGATATTAAGACTTGGTCACACTAGGAACTTATGTCAATATAACACCACACCCCTGAATGACAGTTAACAGACCTAACCCCCAGTGTAGACTGCGCTATGTTGACGGGGGGGCTTCTCCCATCAACATAGCCACTGCCTCTCAGGGAGGTGGAGTACCTACACAGATGGGAGAAACTTTCCTGTCAGCGTAGGTAGCATCTTCACTAAGTGCTACAGTGGTTCAGCTGCACTGCTTCAGCTCTGAAAGTATAGACAAGCCCTGAAATTTCCCCCCTACTCTTTTCAGTAAGTGCAATAGAAAGTTTAACTTATGTGTTGTGATAGCACCTAGATACCCCAGTCAGAGACTGGGACCCCATTGTAATGAGCACCTAAATACCCCCATCACAGACTGGGACCTCATTGTGATGAGCACTGTATGCACATATTGAAAAGACAGTCCCTGCTGCAGTGGTTGCAGCTGAAGTAACTTCCACCTAGACAACTACTCAAGATTAGCAGAAGGTGATTTAGTTTAGTTCATGTACCGGACATAGCACTTCTCACAATAGAGCAGCAAGGGGATGATGCAAAATGTCAATACTGTTTGAGCCCAAGTCCCAGTTAATGTGCTTACTTATACAGGTGTCTGTCTTACCTTAGGGACACTAGCATCTCATCCACTGCATGTTACTGTGTCAGCCAAGCGTGCTTGCATTTTTAATTTTTTACTGTAGCAGGAAAAACCCTTCCCTAACATCAATTTGTTTTTCTTCACAGACTCCCTTGAAGTATCATGGCAGTCAAGTGGACTAGTGGACATTCCTCTTCTATACTGTGCTTGAATGTAAACAAAGAAGGGCTGGTAGCTTCCGGAGCAGAGAGAGGAGAACTCACAATCTGGAATGAAGAAGGGATTCATTTAGGACAGATACAGCTTCCAAGGGCAGATGATGTCACCAGTGTTGTGTTCTCTCCCACCTACCCCAGCAGGCTATACATCTCCCATGGTGAAACCATTAGCATATTGGATGTCAGATCCCTTAAGGGGCCAGTTGAATGCTTTCATCTGAATGAGGAAGAGATCAATTGCCTGTCAGTGAATGAGACAGATAGTGTCCTGGCTGCTGCAGATGACTCTGGGGCAATAAAAATTATGAACTTGGAAAACAAGAAAGTCAGCCGGTCCTTGAGGAGGCATTCAAACATCTGCTCTTCTGTAGCCTTTCGACCTCAGCGCCCTCAAAGCCTTGTGTCTTGTGGACTGGACATGAAGGTGATTTTTATAGTAGATGGTGGATGATGGCTAGAGAACTTAAATATCAACCAGATATGAGTAATTAGATATTTGCTGTACTTCTCTTCCATTCTAGGATAGTTAATGTGGCTCTCCAACACTCCTAATATGGCCCCAGCATAATAGCCAGCAGTGTCCTAAGGACGATAATGCTGTTTTCTGCACAGCAGTTACATTGTTTCTATTATTGCCTTCCTTTATAATAAAAGAGTTGGGAAAGCAGGAATTAGAGCAGTGATACTCAGACTGAGGCTCGCGAGCAGCAAGTGGCTCTTTAATGCGGCCCCTGCGGCTTTTTTCAGCACATATTAAAATACTATGATTTCATTATTAACCAATCAGGATGTGCTTTTACTATGTTATTAACCAATTCTAGTTGATAAAATAATAATTGGTCACTCATTTTGCTGTGATAATTATATATATATAAAAAACCCAAAATATTTCCCATCATGTTGTTTAAATATGACTATATAGTACTATAGTAAATGAAATAATGAATTCACACTACGTTACCCAAAAGAATCATAACTGATCACTAATTTGGCTCCTGAACCACTGGGGTCTGAATGTCACTGAATTAAAGTATTCTGTCAAAGGGGGTGGTGTGAGAAGTGACAGCAGAGCTAAAAGAAGCAACTAGCCTAAGACAGAGAGAGACAGCTCTTGGATAGTTGTGGCTGAGAACTTCAGTCTATCGTCAGCAAACAGACCACAGGTCAAATCACCCAAAGGCTAAATTAGCCAAGACTCAGAGATTCTGTCTGGTGTGGAGAAAGGGGATAAATCATGACAAGGTAGCTGTAGAAAGCTTGCACTACATCAACTATTATTGTTTTTCTTTATGCATTCTGACTTTTCCCAGGGGACCAATTAAATATTGCAAACAGAACGTTGTGAGTGGTTTGCAAAAAGTGCTAACTTTTGATATTACTGTTCTGACATTTAGTACAGATTAGTTAAAAGCACATTTATGACTGGTACGTACAATGATAAGGTTTGTTTAAAATTTCATATGTTATTCCTTTAATAACTTCTTGAAAGCTTAAATGAAATCAATTACTTCTGTTAATTTGTCCTTCCTCTACCTCACTTCAAATTCCAACTTTTATTTTAGGTTTACTATTTAGGACTAGATTTTTTTTTTTTTTTTAAATGAAAAATATTTAAATGTTACTGAATCACACTGACTTTGCAAAAAGATGGGGGAAAGTCAGTTTTGGGGAATACCCTAACTTTGACAATGTACCCTTTACTAATCCTCTAATGGTAAAACATGACTCAGGTTATTCTTTGAGCATAGAGATGCCGGGCTCTGTTTTTTTTCCTTGAAGGCATAATCCACTGGTGACTCATACAGACTTAATGCAAACAACATTCCAAACATTGCAATACCCAGGTTTTGATAGCTTATTAGGGTGTAGTCCTGCAAAGACTCACTCATGCAAGTAGGCCCTTGATGTTAAAGGACTACTTTTGTATGTAAGATAAGCTTTCGTGGGTGAATACCCACTTTGTCAGATGCATGTGGTGGAAATTTCCGGAGGCAGGTATAAATATGCAGGTAAGAATCAGTCTAGAGATAATGAGATTAGTTCAATCAGGAAGGATGAGGCCCTCTTCTAGCAGTTGACGTGTGAACACCAAGGGAGGAGAAACTGCTTTTGTAGTTGGCTAGCCATTCACAGTCTTTGTTTAATCCTGAGCTGATGGTGTCAAATTTGCAAATGAACTGAAGTTCAGCAGTTTCTCTTTGGAGTCTGGTCCTGAAGTTTTTTTGCTGCAGGATGGCTACCTTTAAATCTGCTATTGTGTGTCCAGGGAGGTTGAAGTGTGCTCCTACAGGTTTTTGTATATTGCCATTCCTAATATCTGACTTGTGTCTATTTAGCCTTTTACATAGGGATTGTCCAGTTTGGCCGATGTACATAGCAGAGGGGCATTGCTGGCATATGATGGCGTATATTACATTGGTGGACGTGCAAGTGAATGAGCCGGTGATGGTGTGCCTGATCTGGTTAGGTCCTGTGATGGTGTCGCTGATGTAAATATGTGGGCAGAGTTGGCATCGAGGTTTGTTGGATGGATTGGTTCCTGAGTTAGAGTTACTATGGTGCTGTGTGTGGTTGCTGGTGAGAATATGCTTAAGGTTGGTGGGTTGTCTGTGGGTGAGGACTGGCCTGCCTCCCAAGGCCTGTGAAAGCGAGGGATGGGTTGTAGATCACTGATGATGCGTTGGAGAGGTTTTAGCTGAGGACTGTAGGTGATAGCCAGTGGAGTTCAGTTGGTTTTTTTCTTGGACTTGTCTTGCAGCAGGAGGCTTGTGGGTACACGTCTGGCTCTGTTGATTTGTTTCCTTATTTCCTCATGTGGGTATCCTAGTTTTGAGAATGCTTGGTGAAGATCTTGTAGGTGTTGGTCTCTGTCTGAGGGGTTGGAGCAAATCCGGTTATACCTCAGCGCTTGGCTGTAGACGATGGATTGTGTGGTGTGTCTGGGATGGAAGCTGGAGGCATGAAGGTAGGCATAGCGGTTGGTGGGTTTTTGGTATAGAGTGGTGTTAATGTGACCATCACTTATTTGTACCGTGGTGTCTAGGAAGTGGACCTCCCGGGTCGATTGGTCCAGGCCGCGGTTGATGGTGGGGTGGAAGCTGTTGAAATCATGGTGGAATTCTTCCAGAGTCTCCTTCCCATGGGTCCAGATGATGGGGATGTCATCAATGTAGCGTAGGTAGAGAAGGGGCGTGAGTGGACGAGAGCTGAGGAAGTGTTGTTCCAGGTCAGTGTAATCGTCCGGTGCGGGGGTCGTGCCCTCTCAGGGGCCGTCGGGAGCCAGGCTGCCTCACTACACGGCCTGGATCGGGTCTCGGGTTTTGAGGGTCTTGGGGTTCCGCCCCTCCGGCAGGGGCTAAGCCAAAGGTATACGGCCTCTGCAATGGGCTACCGCCCTCCGTCAGGGCTAGGCAGCAACCCTGGTCCGGGCTCCGGTTCTCACCGCTGGAGCTGGGAATTACAAAGTCAGTCAAGCCCACGCGCTAGCTCAGGGCGGGCAACACACAAGGGTTCAAGGGGGGCTCAGAACCTTCCTGAAGGCTGAGCCCTAACAGAGTCAGTAGGCCCAGGCCCTTAGTCAGGGCGGGGCAACAAACAATAGTTCAGGGTACTCAGGTCCGTGGATCAGGCGCTGAGCACTAACGAACTCAGGACGCCCCAAGCCCTTAGTCAGGGCGGGGCAACCAACAATAGTTCAGGTATGAGGCCGGAGCGCTGGCTGGAGAGGGAGGCTGCCACCCGTAAGTGGGGTGGCAGGGGGGACACAGGCCCACCCACTCCACTGTGTCCCAGCCCGGGACCCTAAGAGCGGCAGTCAGTCTGCCGCTGTGTCGGTGGGGTCCTGACCGCAACACACCGACATGGGCTCGACCTCTGTTGTAGCCAGACTGGGGTCAGCTACCCCCGGGCTACTTTCCATCTCCCCCTCCATGGGTACCTGCTCATCGCTGGGCTCGGCAGCGGGGTCCCACACCATGGGTTCCTCAGCTCGTAGAGGGTCGTCTGGGTCAGGCTGCTCCTCCGGTCTCGGGTCAGGGGGGCGCTCGGGCCCCTCCTCGGGGTATCGTGCTCGGGGCAGGCTCGGCCAATCCACGTCGGGGTACCGTGCTCGGGGCAGGCTTGGCCAATCCCCCTTGGGGTACCTGGCTCTGGGGAGGTTCGGTCCGTCGACGTCCGGGTACCTGGCTCTGGGGAGGCTCGGTCTCGCAGGAGCTCGCACCAGCACGTCTGTCCTCTCCGGCCGCTGGGCTCCAACTGAGAGCTGGGGCCTGGCTTTTATACTTCCTGTCCCGCCCCTTAACTTCCGGGGGCAGGAACAGGTGGCGGTGGCTCCGCCCACTTGGGTGCCTGTTCTGGCTCCTCTCTCTCAGGGGCCGTCGGGAGCCAGCTGGAGCTCTCTGTGCTCCCTTCTCCCTCCGTTCCTTCCTGGCCCTCTCCTGCTGCTGCTGTTGCTGCTCTTGCTGCCGCTGCTGCTGAGTGAGTGAGGAGGGGGGGCCTTGCCGGCCTGCTCCCCCCCCTCGCCCTCGCCTCCGGAGGGAGAAGCACCGGCCCCCCAACACCAACACCGATAACATCTGGGGGCCCACCTGCCTGCTTGCTTGCCTGCCTGGCCGGTTGCCCGGCTGGCTGACTGCCGCTCGCTGCTGCTGATGTTCCTGTGTGGGAGCCGCTGCTTCCGTCGCGGAGTGCGAAGAGACTGCGTCCCTGGTTCGAGAGATTGTAGGGGGGGTTGTTTGAGGACTGTGTTTCGAGTGACTTTGCCATCTTTGCTCCTGGGGTGGTGGTGCCCCCAGTCGCGTTCGGAGTGTGGACGGTACTGAGCCTCTAGCTCGTAATTCCTCGGACTGGAAGCCGTCGCTTGCCAGGAAGCTCTGAGGTCGGCTTGGGAGCCTGCTGTCCCGTCCCCCGTAGCGGACTGTTGAAGGGGGCGCGGGGGTGGGTGCGGTGCCCCCCCCCTTCGTCCATCTGCTCCCCCTCTGCCACCACCCCCACCGCCGACAGCTGCCGACAACCCCTCCACCGCCCCGCGTGCCACCTGGACCTGCTTTTCGCCCCTCGGCGGGCTGTTTGCTCCCCCCGCCTCTTCCACCGTCCGGGACTGTTTATCTGCAGCATTGAACGGCAGAGCCTACGCTTCGCGAGCGCTGTGGGTGCACTGTTTCCCTCGCCCTGGACTTCTCCTGCCCCCCCAACTGCGTTTAGCTGGTGGGGTCCCCTCCCTGTACCCCCCCCTGTATTAGTTGGCCCTACCCCACCCCACCCCCTTTTTTAAGTCCCTTCGGTTTATTTATTTATTTATTTATTAAGTCCCTTCGGTTTATTTTTTTTTGGTGCCCATTCCCCCCCTCGGTTCCTAGCCTGCTGGCTGCGTTCCCGGCCCTGTCCTTGGGCTGCGGCTGGCTGGAGTTTTTTCTCCTACCCTCGTCCTTGGGCTGCAGCTGGCTGGACATTCCACTTTGTTCCTGAGCCGCTGCTCTGGTGCGCCCACCCCCTCCTCCCCCCGCGCGTGCTTGTGCCCCCGTTTTGTTGCCCCCCTTCGCACTGTTCACGTCCCCCCCCCCTTTTACTGTTGTTGGGGTTCCCCCCCCCCCCCCAGTGTAGCCGGAGGAGCCGGCTTTCTTTTTGGCACCTGTGCCCCCCCCTCCTTTTTCGCTCCTGTGTGCCCTCTCCATTGGCACCCTCCTCCCCAGCCTGCAGCCTAGCGGGGAGGAGTGGTTGCTTTTTCCTCATTCCCCCATTACCCACCCCGGGGGCGCCCTCCTCCCCTTCTTGTAGCCTTCTAGGAGGGAGTGGTTAGCCCCCTCCCCCTTCTTCCCCGCTTTCCCTGGCCCGTTTGCTGGACCCTCCTCCTCTGTCCCTTGCTTGGAGGGGAGGAGCAGCTGCAGGTTGTAATGGCAGGGGACTCTGCCCCTGTCCCTTCCCCTGCCCCTGAACCCCCGTCCGCCCCAGTGGCCGGCCCCTCGGCTGGCCCTGTCCTGGACACCGCCGCTGCCACGGCTGCCCCCTCCACCGGCAGGAAGGGCCAAGGGAGGAAGAAGGGCAAGGGCCCCGCCCGTGGAGCCAAGCCTCCTGCGGGCGGGGCTGTGACCCCCGCCGCGGCCCTGACACCGGCCGCGGCCCCTCCCTCTCCGGCCGTCCCTTCCACCAGCTCTGGTGGTGCTCCGTCTCGGGCCCCCAGAGCGTACGCCCAGGTGGCCGCCGCCTCTTTGCGTGCCGCCGCGCCGTCCGCCCCGACCACCGCCTCTGGTCCCGTCCCTGGTGACCACGGCCCCTTCCCCTCGCTGACTAGGAGGCATGGCGTCCGTTGCCATTTGGTGCCTGCCTCGCCCCACATTGAAACGTATGTGCGAGGGTGGTGGGGCCTACGGCCATCGTGGCGGCCTCTAAAATGTATGGGAAGGCCGTGTTCTTCCTGGCGTCGGAGGCCGCCGCGCAGGAGGCGGTGGAAAGAGGCCTGGCGGTGGGGGGCGTTTGTCCCCTTGGAACCCCTGGAGGACCTGGGCGTACGGGTGCTCTTGACCTCCGTCCCGCCCTACCTCCCCAACGCTGCCCTGTTGCCGGCCCTCTCCACCCTGGGGAAGCCCATTTCCATTCTGACCCCGCCCTTCGGCACATCCTGTCTTTCCTCCGGCAGGTCCAGCTCCAGCTGCCGCCGGCGGCGGGTGCCTGAGTGGCGCTCGAGGGATCCTTCCTGGTGCCCTACCGGGGGGCCCATTATCGGGTCCACTATTCGACGGGGGAGGCCCGGTGCTTCCTCTGCTGGGCGCCGGGGCATGTCCGGAGGGACTGGAGGGGTGTCCGAGACCCCCGGAGCCCGGGAGGGTGCCGGCCCTGTCATCGCCGGCAACCCTGGCAGTTCGGACACTGCTGCTGCCGCCGCCCCTCCTCCTTCTGCCGCGGTTCCCGCTCTGGCCGTGGAGACGGCCGAGCGGGCGGGCCTTGCCGTCGCCGACCCTGGATCGGCGGGGCATGTGGAGGAGGGGGCGGGGCGGCTTCCGCCGGCCGCGGGGAAGGGCCCGCCCCAGGGGGAGGTTTCCCTCCCCCCTGCTGTCCCTCCGCCCCTGCCGCCCCGAGCCCCGAAGCCATCGCCCTTGCCCTCTGGCCCTGCCCCTGCTGACCGGCCCTCCACCTCCTCTTCCACCTCGGGGGGCTGGGTGACCGCCCGGGGGAAGCGCGGCGCCCGCAGGTCGCGGGCTCTCTCCCTCCCCTCTGATGAGGAGGGAGAGCAGGCCCCCCGAAAGATGCCGCGAGGGGCTGACGTTGTTAGTTCTGTTTCCGCGCCCCCGGACGGTGCCCAGCAGGAGGTGCCGGCCATGGAGACCGTGGATGCCGTGGCAGCGGCTGGGGAAACTTCTGTCCCTTTTGTTGGGCCCACACCTGAGGAGGCTTCAGCAGCGGTTCTCCCGGCCCTTGCTCCGTCTGTGCCCCCCGCCGCCGCTGCCGATGCCGGGGCGGCCCTTGTCTCTGTGACTGGCAGGGAGGTGGCCGGGGCCGAGGGGACCGCTTTCGCCTCCATTTTCGATGAGATCAAGGCCCTGGGTCTGACCCCAGTTACCCAGGGGGAGGACGACCCTCCGCCAGCAGGCCCCGATCCGGGTGCTGGCTTGGTCCTGCCCCCCCCTCCTGCTCCCGGTTCCTCGCCCCGCTCTGCCGCCCCCGATTTAGTCCTGGGGGAACCCTTAGCCCTACCTGCCAGCCCGGCCGCGACTCCCATCTCGTGCACGGCCGCCGAGCCCCTTGGGGCGACGGCTGTTGCTGAGCGGCCGGTTCCTGCCCCCGATCCTGCCCCTTCCGCCGTCCCTGCCCCTGCGGCTTCCCCTGTCCCTGCTGCCCCCGTCCCCTCGAATGCAGACCCTGGCCGAGGGGAGCCGCGGTCTAGCGGCTTGGCAGCGGGAGATGGGGAGCCCGTTCCTGTTCCCGTCCCTGATCCTGTCCCCTCTCCTGCCCAAGTCCCTGTTCCCGCCTCGAGCCCCGCCCCTACTCCCGCCCTTGCCCCAGATCCTGTCCCCGAGGTGTCTCTTTCTGCCACCTCTGGGTTCACTGCCGCCCCCGGGGTTGTCGCATTTCCGTTGCCTGCAGACAACCCTCAAGGGGCGGTTTTCGTGTCTCCCCTTCCTGCCACTGTGGGGGCTGTGTTGTTCCCTCAGCCGCTCTCTCCTTTGCCGGGGATGGGGACGGGCTTCCCGGGGCAGCAGCGCCGGAGCTCGGCCCCTTGTTTGTCCATTACTGTGGGCCGCGAGGACCCTTCAGGGGCCCCGCCGGAGGATGGCGGCGGCTTGGCCGCTGCCTCCCCCTCCGCACTGCGGGATGAGCTGCGCCTCTTTCTATCGGATTCCCGTGGTTCCCAGGGTAAGGTGCAGCTCACCCTTCAGCGCTGGGGGGACTTCCATCTCGTCCTCCGGGCCGTGAAGGCGCTTTTGGGGGAGGGGCGGGGGTCCGGTCAGCGGGACATCGCGGCCTATCGGCGGGCCCGCAGATTCCGCGACTCCCTTTTGACCTTCGGAGTCGAGACCGGGATCTTGCGGGGCCCGCTGGGGGCCAATGGTCCCTCCGCCCGTGAGGATCTGCCCCAGCCCTCCGCATGACAGCTACCACCTTTGCATCGTTGAACACCCGGGGCTGTAGGGGGGGTCTCCGCAGGAGCCAGGTGCTCTCCTTCCTTCGGGAGGGGGGGTACTCTGTGATTTTCCTGCAGGAGACCCACACGGCTCCGGCCGTCGAGGCTAGCTGGCGGCTGGAGTGGGGAGACGGGGTTTATTTTAGCCACCTCAGCGCCCATTCGGCTGGGGTGGCCACCCTGTTCTCCCCGGGGCTGCGGCCTGAGGTACTGGAGGTCGCCGAGGTCGTGCCAGGCCGCCTGCTGCACATCCGGGCCCGTGTGGAGGGGCTGGTTCTGAACTTGGTCAACGTCTATGCCCCGACCACGGGCCTGGAACGAGTGCCTTTCTATCAGCGGGCGGCGGCCTTCCTCGGCACTCTGGATTCTCGCGAGTGCCTGGTCCTGGGCGGGGACTTTAACACCACCCTCAAGGACCGGGACCGCTCCGGGCTTGAGCATTCCCAGGCAGCCGCGGGCGTCCTCAGGGAGATCGTAGACCATCACTCCCTGGTGGACGTCTGGCGCGAACACCACCCGGACGACGACTCCACCTTCACCTATGTCCGGGTGGAGGACGACCGGTCGCGCCACTCCCGGTTGGACCGGATCTATCTGTCCCGCTTTCATCTGGCGCAGGCCCATGCCTCCAGTGTCCGGCCAGCCCCGTTCTCGGATCACCATCTGGTGACCGTGACGATCTCTCTCAGTTCCGAGCGGCCGGGGCCGGCCTATTGGCATTTTAATAATAGTTTGCTGGAGGACGTGGGCTTCGTGGCATCCTTCCGGGAGTTCTGGCTGGCCTGGCGGGGGCAGCGGCACGCCTTTCCCTCGGCGCGGCGGTGGTGGGACGTGGGGAAGGTCCGCGTGCGGCTCTTCTGCCGGAACTACGCCCAGGGCGCCAGCCGGCGGCGGGATGCGCTGATAGGGCAGCTGGAGCGGGAGGTCTTGGAGCTGGAGAAGCGTCTGGCCTCCGGCCCCGAGGATCCACCCCTCTGCGCGGCTACCGGGAGAAGCGGGAGGAGCTCCGGGACCTGGAAGATCACCGGGCCCGGGGCGCGTTTGTTCGATCCCGCATCCGTCTCCTTTGGGAGATGGATCGCGGCTCCCGCTTCTTCTACGCCCTGGAGAAACGGAGGGGGGCCAAAAAGCATGTCACCTGCCTCCTGGCGGAGGACGGCGTCCCCCTCACGGATCCGGAGGAGATGCGTGGCAGGGCCAGGGCCTTCTACGCCGCTCTTTTCTCCCCGGATCCGACCGACGCCGAGGCCCGCAGGGTGCTCTGGACCGGGCTCCCGACGGTCAGCGCGGGCGACCGAGACCGGCTGGAGCTGCCTCTTTCTCTGGCCGAGTTCTCGGCAGCCCTCCGGCTCATGCCCACTAACAAATCTCCGGGCATGGACGGGCTGACCGTGGAGTTCTACCGCGTGTTCTGGGACGTCCTCGGCCCAGACCTCGTCACCGTCTGGGCCGAGTCCTTGCAGGGCGGGGTCCTCCCTCTCTCGTGCAGGCGAGCCGTGCTCGCCCTGTTGCCGAAGAGGGGGGACCTCCGCGATTTACGAAATTGGCGTCCCGTCTCGCTCCTCAGCACGGACTATAAGGTCGTAGCGAAGGCCGTCTCGCTGCGGCTGGGGTCCGTGCTGGCGGACGTGGTCCACCCCGACCAGACCTACACCGTCCCGGGCCGGAGCATCTTTAACAACCTGTACTTGGTCCGTGACCTGTTGGAGCTGGGACGTAGGGATGGTCTGTCGTTCGCCCTCCTGTCTCTGGACCAGGAGAAGGCGTTCAACAGGATGGACCACGGGTACCTCCTGGGCACTCTGCGGGCGTTCGGCTTCGGGCCCCAGTTTGTGGGCTTTCTCCAGGTGCTGTACGCTGAGGCGGAGTGTCTGGTCAAGCTCAACTGGACCCTGACCGAGCCGGTCAGCTTCGGGCGGGGAATACGGCAGGGGTGCCCCCTCTCGGGCCAGCTGTATGCTCTGGCGATCGAGCCCTTCCTCTGCCTCCTCCGCCGGAGGTTGGCGGGGTTGGTGCTGCGGGAGCCGGAGCTGCGGCTGGTTCTGTCGGCGTACGCTGACGACGTGCTCCCCGTGGTCCAGGACCCAGAGGATCTGGTGCGGGTGGAGGCCTGCCAGGCCGTTTATTCGGCCGCCTCCTCTGCCCGGGTCAACTGGGTCAAGAGCTCTGGCCTGGTGGTCGGGGACGGTTGGCAGGCCAGCTCCCTCTCGCCCGCGCTTCAAGCCATCCGGTGGAGCGCGGGTCCGCTGCTCTATCTAGGCGTTTATCTTTCCGCCACGCATCCTTCTCCGCCGGAGAACTGGCTGGATTTGGAGGCCAGGGTGCGTGAGCGGTTGCGGAGATGGACGGGACTGCTCCGGTGTCTCTCCCTGCGGGGGAGGGCGCTGGTGCTGAACCAGCTCGTCCTGTCCATGCTCTGGCACCGGCTCAACACCCTGAGCCCAACCCCGGGACTCCTGGCCAGGCTCCAGAGGATGGCCCTGGAGTTCTTCTGGCCTGGGCTGCACTGGGTCTCTGCAGGGGTTCTGAGTCTTCCCCTGGAGGAGGGGGGACAGAGCCTGGTCTGCCTTCGTAGCCAGGTCCATGTCTTCCGCCTCCAGGCCCTGCAGCGGCTCCTTTATGGCGCAGGTAGTCCGGCATGGAGCACGTTAGCGCACGCCTTCCTCCGCCGTCTCCGAGGGCTCCGATACGACCGGCAGCTCCTTTTTCTTCACCCGAGAGGTCTTCCGCGAGACCTCTCGGAGCTGCCGGTCTTCTACCAGGACCTTCTCCGGACCTGGAAGCTTTTCTCGGCGACCAGGTCCACTGTGGCCACCGAGGGTGTGGATCTCCTCGCGGAGCCCCTGCTGCACAATCCCGATCTCCGTGTGCAGGTGGCGGAGTCACCCTCGGTGAGCCGGAGGTTGGTCCTGGCGGAAACCACCAGGGTCGGAGACCTCCTGGACTACACCAGAGGGGACTGGGTGGATCCCCGCGCACTTGGTCGGCGCATGGGGCTCTCCACCCTCGCGACCCCTCTGCGTGTACTCCAGGAGGTGGGCACTGCATCGTCACCTCCTGCTCTCGGCTTCCTGTGGCGGGCCCTGCGGGAGGGCGCTCCCCGCCCACCCCTCACCTCGGGCCCTCCGGACCTTCTTATCGGGCCCCTGTTCCGTGAGCCCCCCCGGCTCTCCCGCTCCCATAATCCGAGCCGGCTGCGCGCTCTGCAGCCGGTCCGGTTTCGAACCGCGCCCAGAGACCACCTGTACACGCTCGTGCTCCACACATTGCATCACCTCACCCTCGTGTCCCGCCCCGACACCAAGTGGAGGGACTATCTGCTACCTGTGGAGGGTGAGGAGCCCCGGTGGGCCAGCCTTTATTCCACCTTAGTTCCCAGGCCCGCCGGGGACATTGGTTGGCGGCTCCTTCATGGAGCCGTGAGCACAGGCGTGTACTTGGCGCGGTTCACCCCAATTCCCAAGGCCTGCCCATTCTGCGGCGTGAGGGAGACTCTGGCGCACGCCTACCTCGAGTGCGCCAGGCTGCAGCCCCTTTTCCGGCTCCTCCAGAACCTCTTGTTGAGGTTCTGGCTGCACTTTTCCCCTCACTTGTTTATTTATGCACACCCTATCCGTGGCCCCACTAAGTCGCGGGACCTCCTCGTCAACCTCTTCCTGGCCCTGGCCAAACTTACCATCTATAATACCAGGGAGAAGATGTTGGACGAGGGGGTGCTCTGCGACTGTGGGGCCTACTTCCGTACCTCTTTGGTCTCACGTCTCCGGGCGGAGTTCCACTGGGCAGCGTCCGCTGGCTCCCTTGCCACCTTCGAGGAGCAGTGGGCGCTGTCCGGGGTTCTCTGCTCGGTGTCCCCATCCGGTTCCCTGAATTTGAACCTTTGACCGTCACCTCGCTCCCTGTTTTTTTATTAGTTGTCCCAAGTAATCATTTGGTACTGGGTCCAGTGGTCCCTCCCGCTAGGCTGGGGGAGGGGCCTTTAGTAGTGGGCGGGTGAGCCCGCCCACTTCCCGGTTTGCCAATACGGCCTCACTACAGTCAGCCATAAAAATGTTGGCATATTGTGAGGCCATGCGGGTGCCCATAGCAGTGCCACTGGTCTGGAGGTATATATTGTCACCAAATTTGAAATAATTGTGCCGCTGCATATATACTAATTCCCACTAGCACTGTCCCATTTGTCATGTTCTAGTTAAGGTGATAGTGTTCATTATAAATCTCAATTTTAGAATTCATAATGTAGCTGTAATTCAGTAAGGGCTGACTTTTTTATACAATGGTTAAGATTTGGAAACCTGGTTGCCTAAAGTTCCTAAATCTATATTTAGGTACTTGGAGAGATAATTTTCAGAAGTGCTGAGTACCCAAAAATCAATTGAAGTTAATGGGAGGTGCAGGCACTCAGGACTTTTGAAAATCAGGCCACTTACTTTACACACCAAGAAAGAAAATTTTGGCCCAAGTCTTGTCCTTTTATGTGTCTTTTTCCTCACAGGCTGGGGGTGGAGTGGAGGAAGAGAATAGATGTTTTACAGTTTCTGAAGCTTCCTTGTGCTACTGTAGCTCAGTAACATTGTTTGTTTGAATTACCACCTAACACACACACTAACTCTGTTGGGTGACTCATCCATAATTGACTTTCAGTACTGGAAGTCAAATAATGCTCCATTTGGAAGCATATTTATTGCAATATGGGGATTCTGCAGGTGGTAGAGTCTTACTAAGTTTTATCATCCGGAGATGTGTTCTCACCAGATTATGATAATACAGGAAACTGTTCTAAGCATCTTGTATTGTCTCTTCAAATAAGTGAACTCAGATGTTCAATGAGGTGAGTATGGAATTTGAGTTGTGGTCCTCTCCCCCCAACTGATAATCGGAACCACGCAGGTAAATCCCTGTGTGCTGTTTTGGAAATTTAGGAGGTTACTGTTAAAGGGCCACTACCTGTTAAAATTGATATTTCGTTTTTATATTTTATTCAGCCTGGCTAGTGAAACTAGACTGGCCTGTTTCTAGTCAGTTTCACTTCTCATGCACTAGCGCAGTGCTACACTGAGGGTTGTAGATACTGTGGTGTGATAAATTGAGAATATATCTGTATAATTCATGGATTGTGTGTAAAATTACAAACCCTGTGTGTCTGTCAGGCTGCAAACTCCATTTTGAACATGCAGCCTTTTGACTTCTCTATGGTGTACTTGCTTCCATGTTGGGTTAAAAATTCCAAAGGTGGGAGCAGAATAACAGTACAGGGCAGTTGACTACTTAGGACTACCCAATAATAGGAAAACTATTCACTCTAGACAAAAGACTGGTCCTAGCCCAGAAGAGCTGTTTAGCAGAGGAAGTCACAGCAACAAAGTCACTTTACAGGGGTTTGCCCGGCAAGGGTGTCACCTAACGGGGGAGGCTGAAATTTTGAAAGGGGCAGAGGATGGTCTGCTCAGCTGGGGTTGGGGACCATTTACTGTAGTCTGTGAGGGAGAGAGCACTCACTCTGTAACACCCTGCCTTCCTGGACCCAGGTGGTACCCCAAGGAAAGGGCAAGATAGCAAGTGAGGGATCTTGCCATTTCATATATTTGTTTTCTATGATCTGTGGCTTCCTGTGCTTTATCTGTTAAAGAGCAATGGTGCTAGAATCAGTGCAAAGCCTGTCTACCAGTATGTGTTAAGTATTCACAATTTTGCCCCTGGAAGAGTTCAAATGTAATCAGAAACTTCACACTTTGGGTTGAGTTCTGGGAGAGGGGTGTGTTTAAGTATCAGGGGGTCTGAAGGGTCAGTGCTGCACCCAGAGGGGTTAGGCAGCTGGACAGTAGGTTCCAACACTTAGAAGGAGGTGACAGATAGAAGGTCTGCACCCTGAAGGTCAAGGGACTCAAAGATTTGGGGCAGTGGCTGGACTCCATTCAGGCTCCAGGAACTTGAAACGCCCTGGGGATCCAGAGCACAGAGGCTTGGATTCCCCTGAACTGTTAGTATGTTATTATGAAAATTGGTTAGTTCTTATATAATGTTTTAATGTTCAGCATTATCTATAAAAGTCATCAACCCCCGCTATGAAGTAGGCGTTCTACCCATTTACAGATAAGGAAATAAAATGGGTCACCAAAGGTGGCAGAGAAAGTGTCTGACTCAATGCTGTTCTCATTCCCCATTACACTGGTGTGTTCCTTTTTCAGTTACATAGTTAAAACTGTCAGTGTGTCATGGCTACTGCTGCTCAGATGCCTCCGAAAGCATTCAGAGTGGTTTCTTCACCACTTCCACCTTCTCAAGGGTCGAGTCTCAACTAACCATAGGAAGTCTGTTTCAGCAGCTATAATGCTAAGTCATTTTTTATGGTTTGATTTGAAGGTTATGCTGTGGAACCTGCAGAAAGCTCGCCCACTGTGGACCATGACCCTGCAGGAGAACGAAGCAGAAGGAGCGGAACAGCAATCAGCTGGCCAGTTCTTTAACCCTCCCCTAGCTCATTCTCTGTCTGTTGCAGCATGTGGCAACGTCTTTGGTTGTGGAGGTGAAGATGGTAAAATCCGGATCTTCAGGGTAACAGGTGTCAAGTTTGAACAGGAGCTGGGGTTTAAGGGTCACACTTTGGGGGTGTCACAGGTCCTCTTTCTGCCAGAAGAATATTGGCTGCTTTCGGGAGGAAATGATGGTAAGGTGTTACTGTGGGATGTCAGCAATGAAGTTGGGAAGCAACTGAAGAGTCCTGTGAAATCCATCCACAGGAGGAAGGCCAGAACACCAGCTTCCACCAAGAGAGATGGCGAGCCCAATGCAATGGTTACAAATGAACATGCCAGAGTTTTACCAAAACTAAGCATAGAACATGGAGAGAAGGTAAACTGGATTTCATGTGCAGAGATCAAAGGCTTCAGGAGGGTATTAGTTGCCGATCAGAGAAGCTGTATATCTGTATATCCTCTGATTGAAACCTAGACACATTGTTTAAGGAAATCTTGGCAAGTAGCTAGTTTTTTGGATTGTTGTGAGCTGGCCTACCTGGTTCCCTACAGAGCACTCTCCTCTTTGTTACCATCGAGAGTAAACTTCCTGTAGCTTAAATAATTCCCAGCTCTCATGCATGTTTAGAAGTGGCCAGGAATTTGTTATGGCACATTATGCACATAAGTAACAATGCTTTATCTTTTTCAATCATTGCACATAGACTCATAGACTTTAAGGTCAGAAGGGACCATTATGATCATCTGGTCTGACCCCCTGCATGCTGCAGGCAGCAATACCCTTCCCTGGACTCTGCCGTTGAAGTCCCCAATCCTGTGTTTTAGTGACTTCAATCGGCTGAGACCCTCCTGCTAGTGATCCCTGCCCCATGCTGCGGAGGAAGGCGAAAAACCTCCAGAGGCTCAGCCAATCTACCCTGGAGGAAAATTCCTTCCCGACCCCAAATATGGCGATCAGTAATACCCTGAGCATATAGGCAAGAGTCTCTAGCCTATCCCTTGTTGGCCATTATGCTGTTCATGTACCATTGCTTGGTTTTCCTCGGCTACTATGTTTTACCATTAAACCATTCCCTCCATAAACTTATCCAACTTAATCTTAAAACCAGACAGGTCCGTCGCCCCCACCGTTTCCCTCGGAAGGCCGTTCCAATATTTCACCCCTCTGACGGTCAGAAACCTTCGTCTAATTTCAAGCCTGAACTTCCCCCCGGCCAGTTTGTATCCATTCGTTCTCGTGTCCACATTAGTGCTAAGCTGGAATAATTCTTCTCCCTCCCTTATATTAACCCCTCTGATATATTTGAAGATAGCAATCATATCCCCCCTCAGCCTTCGCTTTGTCAGACTAAACAACCCAAGCTCCTCTAATCTCTTGTCATACGACAGGTTTTCCATTCCTCTGATCATCTTAGTCGCCCTTCTCTGCACCCGTTCCAGTTTGAGTTCATCTTTTTTAAACATTGGAGACCAGAACTGCACACAGTACTCCAAATGAGGTCTCACCAGCGCCTTATACAACGGAAGCAGGACCTCCCTATCCCTACTAGATATACCTCGCCTAATACATCCCAAGACCGCATTGGCTTTTTTCACCGCCACGTCACATTGTCGACTCATAGTCATCCTGCGGTCCACAAGGACCCCTAGGTCCTTCTCCTCTTCCGTTACTTCTAACCAATGCGTCCCCATCTTGTAACTAAAATTTTTATTAGTCATCCCCAAGTGCATCACCTTACACTTTTCACTATTAAATTTCATCCTATTTCTGACACTCCAATTCACAAGCTCATTCAAGTCTCCCTGCAGAATATCCCTATCCTCCTCCGAGTTTGCAACTCCTCCCACCTTCGTATCATCCGCAAACTTTATCAGCCCACTCTTGCAATCGGTCCCGAGGTCAGTTATAAATAGATTAAATAAAATGGGTCCCAAAACCGAACCCTGAGGCACTCCACTAGTAACCTCGCTCCAACCCGACAATTCACCCTTTAATACGACCCGCTGCATTCTCCCCATTAACCAATTCCTTATCCACCTCTGGATTTTCATATCGATCCCCATGTTTTTCATTTTAACCAATAATTCCTCATGGGGTACTGTATCAAACGCTTTACTGAAATCCAGGTATATTAGGTCCACCGCATTTCCTTTATCTAATAAGTCAGTTACTTTCTCAAAGAAGGAGATCAGATTCGTTTGGCACGATCTGCCCTTCGTAAAACCATGCTGTAATTTATCGCATTTGCCATTAGCCTCAAGGTCCTCAACTAGTTTCTCTTTCAGAATGTTCTCCAGCACCTTGCACACTACTGATGTTAAACTAACAGGCCTATAGTTACCCGGGTCACTTTTTTTCCCTTTCTTGAAAATAGGAATCACATTGGCTATTCTCCAGTCTAACGGGACCACCCCCGAGTTTACAGATTCATTAAATATAGTCGCTAACGGGCCTGCTATTTCCCGCGCCAATTCCTTCAATATTCTCGGATGAAGATCGTCCGGTCCACCCGACTTAGTCCCATTAAGGCGTACTAGTTTTGTTTCTACCTGGGATGCGGTAATCCCCCATCTTGTATGCCCCTCTGTAACAGTGCTAGTATCCCTAATACCTTCATTGGCCTCATTAAACACCGATGCAAAATATTCATTGAGATATTGCGCCATGCCTAGATTATCTTTAATCTCCTCTCCGGCTATAGTCTTCAGCGGTCCCACTTCTTCTTTCTTTGCTTTCTTCCTATTTATATGGCTGTAAAACTTCTTACTATTGCTTTTAATTCCCCTCGCTAAGTCCAACTCTTCCCAGCCTTTGGCCTTTCTCACTCTATTTCTACATTCTCTGACTTCACTAAGGTAAGTTTCCTTACTGATCCCTCCCCTCTTCCACTCTTTGTACGCTTTCTGTTTTTTCCTAATCGCCCCTTTCAGTCGGTCGCTCATCCAGCTCGGTCTAAATCTCTTGCTTAGTAATCTTTTTCCCTTTTTGGGGATACAGGCCTCCGACAGCTCATGCATCTTTAACTTAAAGTAATCCCAGGCTTCTTCTGCCTTTAGATCCCTTAATACGTTTGCCCAATCCACTTCCCTTACCAGTGCCCTTAATTTGTTAAAATTGGCCTTTTTAAAATTATAAACCCTAGTCTTTGACTTAATTCTGGTAGTCCTTCCATTTAGTTTAAACCGAATTAGCTCATGATCACTGGAGCCCAAGTTGTCCCCCACTACCACTTCCTCAACAAGGTCCTCACTACTTACCAGAATCAAATCTAAAATGGCCTCCCCCCTCGTCGGCTCAGCTACCACTGTAAATATTTTCTTGTGGGGTCGGAAGATGGTGCATCTTGAATACAGGTGTAAGTTTGTTTGAAATGGATTGAGAGGAATTGCAGGCTCAAAAATGAGCAGACACTGAGGCAGCCTCATGCTGCAGGTTGTAACATTTTATGTTTCAGTCTGCAAACATTATAAGAAGGTATTCAGTCTGGGAGAAAAATGGTGGCCTTTTCTGTAAAAACTAAATCAATGGGTGTGGTAAGCTTTGTTGAAGGTGTAATTGACTGGAGTCCTCCAAAACCCCTGCACAATAATAAAACTACTAATTTTCCTGCTAATTCCCCTTTTTAATTCTTTGCTTTCCTTATTTCAACATTTCTGGTAATTTAGGCCTGAATTAGACATATATTCTGATTATCTGATTATTAGGGGGGAGGGATAGCTCAGTGGTTTGAGCATTGGCCTGCTAAACCCAGAGTTGTGAGTTCAGTCCTTGAGGGGGCCACTTAGGGATCTGGGGCAAAATCAGTACTTGGTCCTGCTAGTGAAGGCAGGGGGCTGGACTCAATGACCTTTCAGGGTCCCTTCCAGTTCTAGGAGATGGGATATCTCCATTAATTAATTAAAAAAAAATCTGAGCTGCAACAACTGAAATGTGGGTTGCAAGCATGTTTGAACTATTTTTAATTTAATATAGTTAAGAATAATTACTGAAGGGGTTAAATAGCTAAATTGATTTAAAGTTCATCATTGAGTGGGATTTTCAGACTGGAAAAACATTAGGGGATGGGGGGAAATGTTAACAGCTATTAACTTGGCTTGTCCTCTGATTTCATGTGTCAGAGAAGAAAAAAATGTTTTAGAACTGTTTCAATAAAAGCTTTCTCCATCACTGTGCTACTTGTGCTCCTGCTAGCTCTTGTATGACTATCCTATGTAACCCTATATGCTGTGAAAAATGTAAAGTTGAGGATTTTATAACTTAAATGCAGAGAATAATAAAAACACAGAGGGCCAAATGCTGCTGTCTTCCTTACACACATAGAATTATTGATTTCAAGGGCTCCTTGCATGAATAGGGAAAGCAGGCTCTTGCCCTAGGTGGAGAGTTAGCTTACAAATGTGGGGGGAGGTGACCAAACGTGAATCCTGTGCCTCTGAAGTTATTTAATAAACTCTCGGCTTTTTATGGGATGTGCAAATAATTCAGAAAGTTTATTTTCCCAGGATGTCCTGTATCACTAATGTGCTAAAAGTGCACTACTATACAGTTTGGGAACTAATCTGATCAATTAAATTATTTCCTTCTCATTGTTTATACATGTAAAGGAGCGATCTTTGCCAAAAACACTGAACTTTGAAGTATTAAATCTGACATTACTAAAATAAAGTTAATTTGTGTTTGTCAATTAGAAGCTTTTTTGGTGGCAAGCAGTAAGATAATGGGAGAGATGGATTGTCCTTTTATCGTAAGAAAAGAGCCAAACTGTAACTAAAATACTTAGGAGACATTCCCCTCTGGCTGCCAAAACTATCCACTGTACATCGGTGATGTTGCATTCTATATGCTTTATGAAATTATGCTAATAAGTGAATATAATGTAACTGGAATATGCTCTTGTAAGGTATTATTACAAAGCTTATCTACTGCGTATGTTCATCTTATCTGTATGAATATATCATTTCTGTTTCGAGTTAGGAGAATAAGATGTAAACATGTTAAGTGGATGCCATTAAGGTGCTTCAGAATCAATCACCTGTAAATGGCTCTGTTTACTTGTAAGCCTTCCTGTGTTCGTGAGAGTCAGGTCCGAAAGAATGGAGGCTTGGGGTCTCACACGACATGTGACCATGTCACCTGGTACTGGAATCCATCTTAAACCTGGTGCTTTTCCATTTAGAAGGAGGGGTAGAGAGCCAGAGAGACAAATGATTCTCGCCTTGTGCCAAAGCCATGAAAGGGCTGCAGTCATGAGAAATCTCCTTTTTTACCACCTGAGCTGGAACTAACAAGAACTGTACCAGGGAAGGGATTGGGCCCAGATTAGGAAGGAGTCTAGTCTGTGAAAGAAGCTTATTGGAACATCTCTGAGGGTGAGATTTACCTATATTCAGTTTCTTAATGTATTAGGCTTAGACTTGCGTGTTTTGCTTTATTTTGCTTGGTAACTTACTTTGTTCTGTCTGTTATTGCTTGAAACCACTTAAAACCCATGTTTTATGCTTAATAAAATCACTTGTGTATGAGTAAGTGCTTAATACCTGGGGAAGCAAACAGCTGTGCATATTTCTCTATCAGTGTTATAGAGGGTGGACGATTTATGGGTTTACCCTGTATAAGCTTTATACAGAGTAAGACGGATTTATTTGGGGAGTTTGGATCCCGTTGGCTGCTGGACATAGGAAACCTGCTGAGCAGTTTTGATTAAAGTCTGCAGCGTTGGGGGCGTGGTTCAGACCCTGAGTCTGTGTTGCAGCTGAGTAGCGTGTGGCTCAACAAGACAGGTTTCTGGAATCCCAAGCTGGCAGGGAAAACAGGCTCAGAGGTAGGTGACAGTCTCAAGGGGGTCGCTGTGGCTGAACCCATCACAACATCTTATGCATCAGTAAAGATTAAAAGATTCCTTACAATTGTATATGCTTTATCTTGTTTGTTTTTTTATCCTCTGCTTTTGAATATTTAGCACTCAAACATTTCCATGGTGACAAAGTAATGCCTACTGTCAGATGTGCATTTCAAAGTATAAGGGTAACATCTCTATGGCGGTGGGAATCTTTGTGCTGCTCTCATCTTTGTGATCCTCATATCTTGAGCAAAAAGACAGTCAACACACTTCTGGAATTAACTTTTTAACAATTAGGAAGTGTCTCACCACTTCAAAAAATAGAGTTAAAGTCTCTCATGGCAACATAGGAAGCTATGGGAATAGGGGGAACAAGAAATAAGGTGGGGAGTAGGAAAGTGGTATGAGGAGAGACGAGGTAACCAAATAAAAGGGAGAAAAACTGAAAGGAAGTGACATTGCAATGAAAGTCAGGTAGGAGAAAAGGAAAAAGAGCAAGAAATGATGCACAATGTTAGGGCTAGCAATTTGTGTTCATTTCTGGCTCTTTACTCACCCAGCCCCATGCTGGCTCCTCCTGTCTCTCTGCACAACCACAGTTCATTGGCGGGACAGGTATGGTAGGGCCCAGCCTCCAGTTTGAGGACGAAAAGGAGAGCCAGAGATTAATCAAAAATTATTTTAAAAAAATCACATTTCTCTCTCTTTTTTTCAGATATAGTGATGCTAGTCTGCTAGCACATAAATGTTTGTAGTGTCCAGAGTAGCATGGACAAACATGTTAGCTAACAAGTTGATTGGCAATAACAAACCTTTGATTCTTGTGATGTCAAATTTCACTAGATATCCAGTCATCAGTTTTCCAAGCTAGATAGTATGTGCATTTTTGATATAAAGCCACACTGTTTTGTAAATACATTTCAGGCCTTCTTTATATCCCCACCCCCAGCTGGCCAATGATGCCAGCCTGTTGTCCACCTGTCTCATTTTCTAAAAAGCTCCTTTGTGTTTTCTCCTATGATATGCCTCACACTTGGGAGAAGCTCACTGTAAACATCCACAAAGCTCTCCTCCTCCTCCAAATCTGTGTCAGACTCCCTTTTGTCATGGAGCCTATAGAAAACGTGATAGCAGTTAGACCGCTGATATGCTGAGACTCCGCCTATTATGCTGACCTATACTGTCTCGTATTTCCCCATCTGTCTATCCATTGTTGTCTCTTGTCTGATACATAGCTTGTAAGCTCTTTGGGGCAGTGGGATCTAGTGGAATCAGCACTGGACTGTGACCCCAGGAACCTGAGTGCTATTCCTGGCACTGCTACTGGCCTGCTAGGTGACCTTGGGGACATTGTTCTGTGCCTCAGTTCCCCCATGTGTAATTGATGCTGATCACACTACCTTTGTAAAGCACTTACAGAGCTATATAGGAAAAGCACTATATAAAAGCAATTTGCAGTGTTGTTGTAGCTATGTTGGTCCCAGGATATTAGAGAGACAAGGTGGGCGAGGTAATATCTTTTATTGGATCAACTTCTATTGGCAAAAGACAAGCTTGTCTCTTCGCCAACAGAAGCTGGTCCAATAAAAGACATTACCTCACCCACCTTGTCTCTATATAAAAGCCAGGTATTTTTTTTCTGTTTGTACACCAGGTAGCACAATGGAGTTCTCGTCCATAAATGCTACAGTAATACAAATAATAATACATCAGGAAGAAGCTGAACAGGGCACAAGCCCCTTTTCAGATCACCTTTAAATAAGAGTAATTCATATACAAAGAAAGATAAGTGGGGTGTTCATGTTTGAGGAGCTGCACCAAATTCATAATTCATTAAGTAACATGTTTGTGGACATATGTTTGTGTGTTTCTGAACTATATTTGGATGTACTGGCTATAAAAAGCCCTCAGTGCAAAGTGACCTTTAGCAGAAGTCAGATCTCCTGTCCGTGCTGTTGCTGACTGCCCACGAGAGAAGATCCAAGCCTATTAAAATTGCATTTCTTCTCTTCTTGTTCCCCATGAGGATGACTAAAGAGGCCATATCTCTGCACTCCCTGAATGAGACATTAAACAGGTCACAAAGGATTGTATGTGTTAGTACTACAAGGAGGAACAAGTCAAGGCTCCATTGTGCTGGGAAGGGGCTATAGCAAGATTGGGCAAGGGAAGAAACTAACTACCAGAGTGACAGGTCTGTATATTAGATGAGCCTGTACTTGTTTCTTAATTCTTTATGGGAAATAGAGGGGGTATAAACATGAACTTGGAGGCTGATGGGTCTCAGATCACAAGGAGTCTCCTTGTTTCTCCTTTATCTCTGAAAACAACCAACCACCTGTTTTGTGAACAAGCCTTTGTATAGTTCGCAGGCATTTAGCCCTGTGGCCCTGAGTGCATGAGTGTTTTGCCATCAGCATGAATGCAACCACTTGATCCCCAATCATAAATGATCTCTTTTTTAAAAAGTTGCAATTTGATTATGGGCCAGCAGGAAATTCTAATGTTTCCATATTCAACCATATGCTAATGTTCTGATAAGGTCCAGTTCTGAACAAGTGTTTTTAGGTGAGCCCAGGCCCAGGATGGGTTAGAAGCAAAGAGCTTAGAACCCAGTGGATTCAAAAGACAAGAAAGGAAGGAAGGCAGCTCACAGAGGAAACTCTATTTCATATTGTGTCTCTCATCAATTGCCTGGTAACATATTACCACTTTCTTTAATTTGCAGACTATTTTTCTAATTTAAATAGTTAACAGTTCATATTAAAATTAAAGGGGAAGGAAAGCAAAAGATTTGAAAATGCTCCTATAGTTACTGGAGATGGGTAAAGTATAGTCCCTTTTTACTACAAAGTATATATACGGGAATCCCAGGTCTGACATTATTGTGCAAATGTTATCTAACAAGGGAGGCTTGAGTATGTGTAAAGCTGGTGTCTGCTTAAATAAATATTATTGTAGTAAAAGTGGCTGTTGTAAAACAAATATATTATTGCAGCTGGGATGCAGTATTTCAATTAACATTTCTAATATCCCAACATCTGCATATTTGTATGCACATTATTTATACTATGGAAATGCCCAGGAAAGGAACCCCAAAGATCAATGCCCCACTGTGCTAGACACTATAGAGACAATTAACAAAGAAGATTGTCAGATCTCTGGAGAAAAGACTGTCTACGTGTCAGGACACAAGTGTGTGAACACACACATGTAGGTGGAGTTGGGATGGGAGGAAGAGGTAACAAAAGGAACAGAACACAGTGGCCACTATTGGCAAAATTGGGTAATTCAGCATGAGATCTCCAGTTTCTCTGATTTAACTAGTGCTGTAACAAGTGCTTCAATCTTCCTGCTACACAAGATCACTGACTGTACTATTAAATCAGCTGTAACAAATTAGCAAAAAGGCAGCATTCACCTGTATATCTAAGAACAAGACTGAGGACAGTGTGTCTTAACATACATATTCTATACAGAGAAATATGCATGCTGAGAGAGACACCAGAGAATGATGTGGAAAGAGAAGAGCAAGTAACTTTTCAGTAGGAAGTGTAAGGAGCTGCTGTGAGTTGTGTGAATAAATCTTTACAAGGTTAGGAATTATTTACTTCATTTACATTTATATGGAGCTATGAACCCTCATGCTTCAGGGCATAAACCAGCCACCAGATAATGGGGTTGGTAAGAAACTTTTCTTTAGAGTGGGGTATTCTGCCACTGTTCATTATGGGGGATTTTGCCCTTCTTCTGAAACATGGTACCAATCACTACTGGAGACAAGACACTGGACTATAGGTCTGATTGGTATGGGAATTCTGATGTTCCATGGTTCTGTGAATAACATTACCCATTACAGTAAAAGTGACAGGTGATTAGAAGCCTGTGGAGAATTGAGGTCTTAAGTGAGGAGCAAGCAAAGGAAAGATATAAGTGTATGGTTGGTATCATGAAAATAGGATAAAGAGGTGGTGTGTGGGACATAGTGTTATACACGAGTTTGCGACAGTGATGACCTGGAATATGAACATTTATAGCTTAGCTCTAAAAGTAATAAAAATGAAGGTGTCTGATGTTCTGGAAAGGATCTAAACTCAGGGAAAGAAAAGCCATGAGCATTAAATAACTTATTTTTAAAAAGCCTCTTTTTTCCATATAGCGTTCAATAACCTTCATAAGAATGTGAGCTCTGATTTTACTGGATGTGTTATGAGTGCAGTGCTGTATATTTACAGGAAGAGCAGCAGGAAGATTTTAAACGCTTTCTTGTAAAGGATCAGGATTTGTTTTGTGCTTGTACAGAACAAGATTGACATGAGGTGCGTGACAAAGTTCCTCCTCTATCTTGGTAGGTCCTTCGCTTATTGGCGGATTTTCTTGCCTCAGAGATTCACCATGTGGGTTAGGGAACAGCCCAGAGACCTTCCCCTCTGGAAGAACCCACAGTCCAGGTCAACTGGGAGGTTTGGGGGGAACCCAGGCCCACCCTCTACTCCAGATTCCAGCCCAGGGCCCTGTGGACTGCAGCTGTCCATAGTTCCTCCTGTAACAGCTGCATGACAGCTACAACCTGGGCTACTTTTCCATGGCCTCCTCCAAACACCTTTCTTATTCTCACCACAGGACCTTCCTCCTGGTGTCTGATAATGCTTGTGCTCAGTCCTCCAGCAGCACACCCTCTCACTCTCAGCTCCTTGCACCTCTTGCGCCTCACACTCCCACCACAAACTGAAGTGAGCTCCTTTTTAAAAGCCAGGTGCCCTGATTAGCCTGTCTTAATTGATTCTAGCAGCTTCTTCTTAATTGGCTCCAGGTGTCCTAATTAGCCTGCCTGCCTTAACTGGTTCTAGCAAGTTCCTGATTACTCTAGTGCAGCCCCTGCTCTGGTCACTCAGGGAACAGAAAACTACTCATCCAGTGACCAGTATATTTGTCCTCTACCAGACTCCTGTACCCCACTGGTCTGGGTGTGTCACATATCCCTTCCCCCTGCTCAACGCCAAGGGGTTGGGCAGCTTGGGACACCAGACAGTGCACACGTGACAAGCCATCGGCGTTACCATGATGGCTCCCTACTCTGTGTTGCACATGGAACTGGAAAGGTTGGAGGGATAAGAACCATCTGGTCACCCTTGTGTTCTTCTCCTTGTTCCGCTGCATCCATTGAAGAGGGGCATGGTCGGTCACGAGGACAAATCTGCGCCCAAGCAGGTAGTAGCGCAATGTTTCCATGGCCCATTTTACAGCAAGGCATTCTTTCTCCACCACTGCATATTTTCGTTCCCTTGGAAGGAGTTTCCGACTGAGGTATAGAATTGAGTGTTCCTCCTCCCCGACCATCTGTGATAGAACGGCCCCCAACCCTACTTCCGATGCATCCGTCTGCAGGATAAACTCCTTCGTGAAATCAGGGGCTATCAGTACGGGGTTACTGCAGAGGGCAGTCCATAGGTCTGTGAATGCTTCCTCTGCTGCGTCAGACCATCTCACCAGATCAGGTCCACGGGCTTTCACTAGGTCTGTCAGGGGGCTTGCCCTTGTGGCAAAGTGGGGGATAAATCGTTGGTAATACCCCACCACACCTAGGAACGCCCGGACTTGTTTCTTGCGACTTGGTTGGGGCAATTTTGGATGGCCTCTAACTTGTTCACTTGGGGTTTTACCAAACCTTTTCCCACAATGTAGCCAAGATATTTGGCTTCTGTAAACCCTACAGCGCACTTGGCAGGGTTTGCTGTAAGGCCAGATCACCTGAAGGTATCAAGGACTGCCTCCACCTTCTCCAGGTGGGTTTCCCAGTCTGGGGTATGAATGACCACATTGTCCAAGTAGGCAGTAGCATAACTGTTATGCGGGCATAATAGCTTGTCCATGAGGCGCTGGAAGGTAGCTGGGGCCCCATGTAGTCCAAAAGGGAGGACAGTATATTGAAAAAGATCCTCTGGTGTAGAGAACGCAGTCTTTTCCTTTGCGTCTTCTGCAAGGGGAATCTGCCAGTACCCCTTTGTCGAGTCTAGGGTAGTCAAGTACTGGGCATTACCCAGATGGTCCATTAGCTCATCTATGCGAGGTATGGGGTACACGTCGAACTGGGATACTTCGTTTAGTCACCAGAAGTCATTGCAAAATCTTGTGGTGCCATCAGGTTTGGGCACCAGCACGATTGGGCTGGACCACTGACGGTGGGATTCTTCGATGATCCCCAACTCCAGCATTTTTTTTTACTTCTGCTTTTATTTCCTCCCTTTTTGCCGCTGGCACCCGATAGGGCCTCATTGTTACTCTGGCCCCAGGGTTCGTGACGATGTGGTGATAGGTCTCGGTTGTTCGACCCGGTTTTGTCGAGAACACATCTTGGTTCCGGAAGATCATCTCAGACACCTCATTCTTCTGGTCTGGTGTTAAATCGGGAGACACTCTCACCTGTTTGGAAGGCTTGTTTTCCTGGGTTAGGTCTTTTTGGACCATTGTGCATGCCTCTTGTGCATGCCAGGGTTTCAGAAGGTTAACGTGATAAATTTGTTCTTGTTTTCTGCGTCCTGGCTGCCACACCTTGTAGGTTACTTCCCCCACGGGTTCAACCACCTCACAGGGCCCCTGCCATTGGGCCAGAAGCTTGCTTTCTGCTGTGGGTACCAACACCATAACCCAATCCCCTGGTTGGAACTGTCACACTTTTGCCTGGCGATTGTAATGGGTTCGCTGGGCCTCCTGTGCCTTCTCCAAATGTTCCCGTACAATAGGAGTAACCCGGGCTATCCGGTCTCGCATCTGCATTACATGCTCTATTATATTTCTCCCCTCATTGGGGTCCTCTTCCCAGATCTCTTTGGCGATGTCTAGTATGCCACGGGGATGACGCCCGTATAATAACTCGAAGGGGGAAAACCCAGTTGAGGCCTGAGGTACCTCCCGGATAGCGAACATAAGGTAGGGTAGTAGGGTGTCCCAATCCTTCCCGTCCCAACTTACCACCTTCCTTATCATAGCCTTGAGGGTTCGGTTAAACCTTTCTACCAACCCATCAGTCTGCGGATGGTAGACCAAAGTTCTCAAGGTATGTATATGGAGCAGCGTACAGAGGTCCTTCATTAGCTTCGACATAAATGGGGTTTCTTGGTCGGTTAATATCTCCTTCGGTAGCCCCATTCGGGCAAAGATCCCCACCAGATCTTTGGCTATAGTTTTAGAGGTCGTGTTCCGCAGGGGGACGGCTTCTGGGTAGCGAGTAGCATAGTCCAAAACAAGTATATATTGGTGGCCCCAAGCCGTCTTCTCCAGGGGTCCCACTAGGTCCATGGCTATTCGCTCGAAGGGGACCTCTTTGATGGGAAGGGGTAGTAAAGGTGCCCTCAAGTGGGGACAGGGACTGTGCAGTTGACACTCCGGGCAGGAGGCACAGTACCTCCGCACTTCTTCATGTACTCCGGGCCAGAAGAACCATTGTAGGACTCATGCCAGGGTCTTCTCTACCCCCAAATGCCCCCCAAAAAGATGACTATGAGCAAGACTTAATACAGCATTCTGGTGTTTTTGAGGTACTAGGATCTGCTGTACCTTCTGCCCCTGTACTGGTGCAACCCGGTACAAGAGATCCTTCTTCATTACGAAGTAGGGTCCTGGTCCCTGGGTTTTCCTTTCCTCGGGGACCCCATCTATTTCAGTCACCTCCTTCCTAATGTTGTCATACCTTGGGTCTTCTGCCTGGTCCCGTCCAAAATTTCCTCTCCCGGGGCTAATCTGCCCAAGATCTAGGGGCCCAGTCTCTGTTGCCTCTACTGGTTCAGAAGCATTAGGGTGGGGGTCAGATTCAGGTGCTTCTCCCTCCTGCGTGGCCTCCTCTTCAGCTGCGCGGGTCCGCCTACCTACAAGAGCGACCCTCTGGCTTTGGATCAGTATTCGGGTTCCCAAGGCCTTAGCTGCCCTTCTTTCCCTTTTTGTCTTTCTACCCTGTCTGGGAGTGGAGAACAAATCTGGGGATATTTCAGAGAAGATTGGGGGTTGACAGTCTGCTGTGGATGCCTCACTAATTTTAAGCATCCCCATCTTTCTCCAATCCCCCTACTGGGAGTAAGTTTCCAAACCCTGGAAAGTCCCTCCCTATGAGCACCAGGTATGGGAGTTTAGGGACTACACCTGCTGCTACCTCAGTAGTGTTCCCTTGGATCTCGATTTTTACTAGGATGGTGGGGTAGTAACTAACTGTCCCATGGACACATGTTATCCCCGTATGTTTAGCCTGTAGCAGCTGACTACGCTTCACAAGCTTCCCTGAGATAAGCGTGATAGCACTCCCTGAATCAACCAGTGCCCTGGTCTCTACCCCCATTTAGTTTCACTGGTCTGGTATACATATGTGGGGTTAGTGAGACCCCCCCGACAAGGTGGATTAGGGAGCATGGATCTGCCCAGTTCCCCAGGTTACACTGCATAGGCTCCTCAGCATTGGGACACTATGCAGCTATCGGTCCCCACTCCCCACAGGCATAACATCTGTATGGAGCCCTACGCGTTCCCGGGCTCTCGGTTTGGGCAGTCTAACATCATGATCCTCTTCTCCCTCACTGCTCCGACTCTTTGTGGCCTCTGATGGGCCTTCAGCCTCTCTCTTTTTCCACCTGGGCCCTCCCGGTGGCCCAGTCACCCAAACTTTAGGGCTTGGTGCTGCTAGTTTAACCCGGGGTGCCTCTTCCTTAACTGGTCAGGTCAGCTCCCTCGCTGTCCTTCGCCTCTCTACCAGGGCCACAACCTCGTCATAGGTGGAGGGTTCGTTCTGGCTTACCCAGACACGAAGGTGGTAGTCCCCTCATGCATCGGTCGATGACCAGAACCGCTAATATCTCTTCCAGACTCCGGGACTCTGTTTGCAACCACTTTCGTGCTAGATGGATGAGGTCATACAATTGGGACCGCGGGGTTTTGTCTTCCTGGTACCTCCAACCGTGATACTGCTGGGCCCACACTGCTGTCGTTACCCCAGATCTGGCCAGGATCTCTGCTTTCAACTGGGGATAGTCTGCCGCACCCTCTTCAGGCAGATCATGGTAGGCCTTCTGGGCCTCCCCACACAGGAATGGGGCAAGGATGCCAGACCACTGATCTCAAGGCCAGGCCTCCCGTAGGGCTGTCCTCTCAAAGGCCAGAAGGTATGCCTCTACATCATCCTCCCGCGTCATTTTCTGCAGCCAATGGCTGGCCCGTATGAGCCGTGTCCCATCCTGGCCGCGATTCAGCTCTGTAAGGGACTTTACCTGGTTTACCAGTTCCCGCAACATAGCTCGGTCTTGAGCAGCCTGGTCCATCAACACGCGATTAGTCTCTTGCTGCAGCCTCACTGCCTCCTGTTGGGCAGCTGCCTGGATACGGGTAGCCTCCTGCTGGGCCGCCGTAGCTTGTATCAGTGCCCCTATTGTGGTGAAAAAAAATAAACCCTCTCCATTTTTGTTGCTGTTTTGTTTTTTTTAAAATCACTCTCCTTCTTCCACCGTGCTGTGCACCCCAAGATCCCACCCCTGACACCAGTGTGACAAAGTTCCTCCTCTATCTTGGTGGGTCCTGCGCTTATTGGCGGATTTTCTTGCCTCAGAGATTCACCATGTGGGTTGGGGAACAGCCCAGAGACCTTCCCCTCTGAAAGAACCTACAGTCCAGGTCAATTGGGAGGTTTGGGGGGAACCCAGGCCCGCCCTCTACTCTGGGTTCCAGGCCAGGGCCCTGTGGACTGCAGCTGTCTATAGTGCCTCCTGTAACTGCTGCATGAGAGCTACAACTCCCTGGGCTACTTCCCCATGGCCTCCTCCAAACACCTTCCTTATTCTCACCACAGGACCTTCCTCCTGGTGTCTGATAATGCTTGTGCTCCTCAGTCCTCCAGCAGCACACCCTCTCACTCAGCTCCTCTTACTCCCAGCTCCTCACACTCACACCACAAACTGAAGTGAGCTCCTTTTAAAACCCAAGTGCCCTGATTAGCCTGCCTTAATTGATTCTAGTAGCTTCTTCTTAATTGGCTCCAGGTGTCCTAATTAGCTTGCCTGCTTTAACTGGTTCTAGCAGGTTCCTGATTACTGTAGTTCAGCCCCTGCTCTGGTCACTCAGGGAACAGAAAACTACTCATCCAGTGACCAGTATATTTGCCTTCTACCAGACTCCTGTACCCCACTGGTCTGGGTGTGTCACAGGTGGTATTAATTTAGTAGTAACCTCATTGGTTACCACTTTTAAAAAGTAAAGAAACTCATTACTCTATGATCGGAGTGATTCACAATTATTAATAAATTATCATAAGACCCCAGTGAGATTAGGAAATATAACTACTCCCATTTTACATTAAAAACAGGCACAAAGTTAATTTATTTGCCCAAAAAGCGGCACAGCTGGTAACAAAAATCAAGTTTTCCTGACTGCCAGCCCTGTGTCTTAAACACAGGACCATCCTGCCCTACATTAAGAACAGAATAATGGCCATACTGGGTCAGACCAAAGGTCCACCCAGCCCAGTATCCTGTCTACCGACAGTGACCAATGCCAGGTGTCCCAGAGGGAGTGAACCTAACAGGTAATGATCAAGTGATCTCTCTCCTGCCATCCATCTCCACCCTCTGACAAACAGAATCTAGGGACACCATTCCTTACCCATTCTGGATAATAGCCACTAATGGACTTCTCTCCTGTTTGCTATATGTGGATGCCAACCTGATGTTTGCCTAAATTTGTAATTGCATCAGTTTGTGTAAGTGTAATAATTCTTATTTTTGAAATGGAACCCAAAGAAATGTGAGCTATTTAAAAAGTCAGATAACCTACCGTCATCCTTTGACGAGAGGGGAATACATTTTCATTGGCAAAGTGAATATTGGGGCAATGTGAGAGCTAATCTATTTCCCAAAGGCTCAAGATGCAAAATTTTCCTGGGGTTTGCTCCTATTAATGAAGGGTCATTTCCATGTATCATAATATTGTAAAACCACTTCATAATTTCAAGTGGTCACTGCAGTGTGAATTGGCATTTTCAGAGGGGACACTTGTGAATGTTTCAGTTTTGGCTTGAAAGTGGTTTAAAACATCTGCAAGTAGCTTAAAGGCGGAGAGCAGTTTCTCCCAAGAACAAAAATGGCTGGAAAAGCCAGGGAATATTAAAGCAACATTATTAAATATTAAAAGCAACAGAGAAAAATTATTGCATCAGTGGTGACCCATTTTCATCAATAATTAAATCTATTGGCCATTTTCACCATTTATGTAGAAGAAAGCTTGTGAAAACAGAAACCATGAATCTTCATTCACCTAGCTCGGTCAATGAGCCATTACAATCTGTAATGAATAATTCACTCAGCCTTTTATCTCTGACTTGTCCAAAAACTGACTCTTACAAATATGTTTGCTCATCTTTTCCAACAAATGTTACCTAAATAAGTTTCAGGCTGTAGATAGTTGACAAAGTGTGATGAAGTGGGGATTTTCCTTTGTTATGTTGTATATGAGCCTATGTGAGTCTTACTGTTTTGCATGAATGCTGTGTGTACAGGAGTGCTGCCAGCTTTTCTGTCGCCCTAGGTGGCGGAAGGTCCCGCCCCGAAATGCCAGCCACCACAGAGGCAGCGGAAGGTCCTGCCGCCGAAATACCACCGCAGTTGCCGCCCCCCAAATTGTAGTGCCCTAGGCAACCGCCTAGGTCGCCTAATGGATTGCGCCAGCCCTGTGTGTGTACCTCAGTTTCCCTGTGTATTGCACCAATGTCTAGGTGGTGGGAATAAGGGGGTGTGACTTGCGGAGGCTGCTCCAGCTGCTTGCACCGATGCTATAGCCGCCCCTTCGTAACCTGAGACCCAGAAGGGGGATGCGACCAGGTGACTCTTGGCCCGGGAAGCGAGACAAAGGCCGGAGGAGGAGCAACGGGCAGGGCAGAGGCCAGACAGCTGGAAACGAGTCAGTCTTGGCTGGCTTGGGATTCAGAGGGAGGACCAGAGCCCTAGCTCTGGGTTCCCTTCCCCCCAAGATGCACTTAGCTAAAAATCTCTGATTTCTGTTCTAACAAGTTTTGTCCTACGCTGTGTTCCTGTCGACTAATAAACCTTCTGTTTTACCGGCTGGCTGAGAGTAACATCTGACTGCGGAGTTGGGATGCGGGGCCCTCTGGCTTCCCCAGGAGCCCCGTCTGGGCAGACTCGCTGTGGGAAGCGCACAGTGTGGAAGGGGATGCTGAATGCTCCAAGGTCAGACCTAGGAAGATCTAAGCTGTGTAAGCTTCTTGTCCTGGAGACATTATGCTCCGAGAGAGGAGGCATGCTCCCCCAGAGTCCTGACTGGCTTCATATGCAGTAGTTCCAGAGCATTGAACCAGTGACTCCCACCGAGACACAAAGTGTTTGCTGACAGCTATTCCTTTGAGTATCTATCTGTGAGCTGTGTGATTAGTCACTAAATCATAGTATTGTTCCTGTTCTCTAACTGATACTTTCATATAAATAGTAGGGTTTGAACTCTTGAACCTTCACTGCTAATAGCATGAGTCTGTACTACTGGAGCTGATGTACTGACTATTACATTAAGAAATAAGTGTGATAACGAGCCACTAGAAGGAGACTTAGGGTATGACTACACTACGAAATTAGGTCGAATTTATAGAAGCCGCTTTTTTCGAAATCGTTTTTATACAGTCGATTGTGTGTGTCCCCACACAAAATGCTCTAAGTGCATTAAGTCGGCGGACTGCGTCCACAGTACCGAGGCTAGCGTCAACTTCCGGAGCATTGCACTGTGGGTAGCTATCCCACAGTTCCCGCAGTCTCCGCCACCCATTGGAATTCTGGGTTGAGATCCCAATGCCTGATGAGGCAAAAACAGTGTCACGGGGGATTCTGGGTACATGTCGTCAGGCCCCCCTCCCTCCGTGAGAGCAATGGCAGACAATCATTTCGCGCCTTTTTTCCTGGGTTACCTGTGCAGACGACATACCATGGCAAGCATGGAGCCCACTCAGCTCAGCTCACCGTCACCATATGTCATCTGGGTGCCGGCAGATGTGGGACTGCATTGCTATACAGCAGCAGCTCCTTGCCTTTTGGCAGCAGATGGTGCATTACGATTGGTAGCCATCGTCGTCATACTCCTCAGTGAGTTCGATCAGAGGTGCCTGGGCAGACATGTTTTGTCTCCTGGAGACTCAGTCCTGCTGGCAGTCCTATTGCACCATCTTGATGATGATGGCTAGCAATCGTAATGCAACTTCTTCTGCCAAGCACCCAGAAGATGCTGATGGCTATCAGTCATGCTGCACCCTCTGCTGCCAGCCTAAGATGTAAAAGGTAGATGGAGTGGATCAAAACAATAAATGGACCAGATTTGTTCTGTATTCATTTGCTTCCCCCTCCTTCCGTGAAATCAACGGCCTGCTAAACCCAGGGTTTTGAATTCAATCTTTGGGGGGGGCCATTCTGTGTGACAGTTGTTTGTGCTTCTCCCTGATGCACAGCCACCTTTGTTGATTTTAATTCCCTGTAAGCCATGTCGTCAGTCGCCCCTCCCTCCCTCCCTCCCTCCCTCCGTCAGACAATAGTTTTGTGCCTTTTTTCAGCCCAGACGCCATAGCACTGGGATCATGGAGCCTGCTCACATCACCACGGCAATTATGAGCACTATGAACACCACGCGCATTGTCCTGGAGTATATGCAGAGCCAGGACATGCCAAAGCAAAACCAGGACCCAGCCGATGAGGCGATTGTAGCGCGGCAATGAGAGTGATGAGGAAATTGACATGGACATAGACCTCACAGAAGGTACAGGCCCCAGCAATGTGCAAATCATGGCGTTACCGAGGCAGGTTCATGCCGTGGAACGCCGATTCTGGGCCCGGGAAACAAGCACAGACTGGTGGAACCGCATCATGTTGCAGATGTGGGACGATTCCCAGTGGCTGCAAAACTTTAGCATGTGTAAGGGCACTTTCATGGAACTTTGTGACTTGTTTTCCCCTGCCCTGAAGCGCCAGAATATCAGGATGAGAGCAGCCCTCACAGTTGAGAAGCGAGTGGCGATAGCTCTGTGGAAGCTTGCAACACCAGACAGCTACCGGTCAGTCGGGAATCAATTTGGAGTGGGCAAATCTACTGTGGGGGCTGCTGTGATCCAAGTTGCCAGGGCAATCAAAGACCTGGTGATATCAAGGGTAGTGACTCTGGTAGTGATGTGCAGGCCATAGTGGATGGCTTTGCTGCAATGGGATTCCCAAACTGTGGTGCGGCAATAGACAGAACCCATATCCCTATCTTGTCACCGGAGCACCAAGCCACCGAGTACATAAACCGCAAGGGGTACTTTTCAATGCTGCTGCAAGCCCTGGTGGATCACAAGGGACGTTTCACCAACATCAATGTGGGATGGCCGGGAAAGGTACATGATGCTCGCGTCTTCAGGCACTCTGGTCTGTTTCGAAAGCTGGAGGAAGGGACTTTCTTCCCGGACCAGAAAATAACTGTTGGGGATGTTGAAATGCCTATCGTGATCCTTGGGGACCCAGCCTACCCCTTAATGCCATGGCTCATGAAGCCGTACACAGGCAGCCTGGACAGTAGTCAGGGCCTGTTCAGCTACAGGCTGAGCAAGTGCGGAATGGTGGTGGAATGTGCATTTGGATGTTTAAAAGCGCGCTGGCGCAGTTTACTGACTGGGATAGACCACAGCGAAACCAATATTCCCATTGTTATTACTGCTTGCTATGCGCTCCACAATATCTGTGAGAGTAAGGTGAAGACATTTATGGTGGGGTGGGAGGCTGAGGCAAATCGCCTGGCCACTGATTACGCTCAGCCAGACACCAGGGCAGTTAGAAGAGTACAGCAGGGCATGGTGCAGATCAGAGAAGCTTTGAAAACCAGTTTTGTGACTGGCCAGGCTACGGTGTGAAACTTCTGTTTGTTTCTCCTTGATGAACTCCCTCTCCCTGTTCACTCTACTTCCCTGTAAGCTAACCACCCTCCCCTCCCCACTTCGATCACCACTTGCAGAGGCAATAAAGTCATTGTTACTTCACATTCATGCATTCTTTATTAATTCATCACACAACTAGGGGGATAACTGCCAAGGTAGCCCACGAGGGGTGGAGAAGGAGGGAAGCACCGGGTGGGGTGGGGGAAGAGGGAAGGACAAGGACACACTGCACTTTAAAACTTTAACACTTATTGAAGTCCAGCCTTCTGTTGCTTGGGCAATCCTCTAGGGTGGAGTGGCTGCGTGGCCGGAGGCCCCCCCACGGCGTTCTTGGGCGTCTGGCTGAGGAGGCTATGGAATTTGGGGAGGAGGGCTGGTGGTTACACAGGGGCTGTAGCGGCGGTCTCTGCTCCTGCTGCCTTTCCTGCAGCTCAACCATACGCTGGGGCATATCAGTTTGATGCTCCAGCAGCCGGAGCATCGACTCTTGCCTTCTGTCAGCAATCTGACACCACCTATCCTCTTCAGCCCGCCACTTGCTCTCTTCAGCTCGCCACCTCTCCTCTCGTTCATATTGTGCTTTTCTGCACTCTGACATTGTCTGCCTCCACGCATTCTGCTGTGCTCTGTCAGTATGGGAGGACATCTGGAGCTCTGTGAACATATCATCCCAAGTCCGCCTTTTTCTCCTTCTAATCTTCACTAGCCTCTGCAAAGGAGAAACATTTGCAGCTGGTGAAGGAAAAGGGAGAGGGGGTTAAAAAGACACATTTTAGAGAACAATGGGTACACTCTTTCACGTTAAATTTTGCTATTCACATTACACAGCACATGTGCTTCCATTACAAGGTCACATTTTTCCTCTTATATTGAGGGCCTCCCGGTTTGGTGTGAGAGATCACTCACGCAGTGCCAGGCAACAGAATTCGGCTTGCAGGCAGCCATGGTAAGCCACAGTCTTTTGGCTTTTTTAACCTTCATAACATGTGGGAATGGTTTCAAACAGCAGCGCCCTCATTTCCCATACCAAGCGGCCGTTGGGTTGGCCATTTAAAATGGGTTAGCAATATAAAAGGAGGGGCTGCGGTTTCCGGGTTAACATGCAGCAAAAACCCAACTAACCCCCCTTCCCCCTCACACCCAATTCTCTGGGATGATCATTTCACCCCTCCCCTCCACTGCGTGGCTAACAGCGGGGAATATTTCTGTTCAGTTGAGCAGGAACAGGCACCTCTGAATGTCCCCTTAATAAAATCACCCCATTTCAACCAGGTGACCGTGAATGATATCACTCTCCTGAGGATAACAAAGAGAGATAAGGAATAGATGTTGTCTGCATGCCAGGAAACACTGGGACCATACGCTGCCATACTTTGTTATGCAATGATTCCAGACTACGTGCTACTGGCCTGGAGTGGTAAAGTGTCCTACCATGGCGGACGGAATAAGGCAGCCCTCCCCAGAAACCTTTTGCAAAGGCTTTGGGAGTACACGAAGGAGAGCTTTCTGGAGATGTCCCTGGAGGATTTCCGCTCCATCCCCATATACTTTTCCATTAGCTGTACTGGCCGCGAATGCCAGGGCAAATTAATCATTAAACACGCTTGCTTTTAAACCATGTATAATATTTACAAAGGTACACTCACCAGAGGTGCCTTGTGTGCCCTCAGGGTCTGGGAGCACGCCTTGGGTGGGTTCGGGGGTTACAGGTTCCAGGTCCAGAGTGATAAACATATCCTGGCTGTTGGGGAAAGCAGTTTCTCTGCTTCCTTGCTGGGAGCTATCTTCATTGTTTTCATCATCATCTTCCTTGTACCCCAAAACCGCTTCCGTGTTGCGTGATTCTCCATTGATGGAATCAAAGCACAGGGTTGGGGTAGTGGTGGCTGCACCCCCTAGCATGGCATGCAGCTCAGCATAGAAGTGGCATGTCTGCGGCTCTGCCCCGGACCTTCTGTTTGCCTCTCTGGTTTTGTGGTAGGCTTGCCTTAGCTCCTTTATTTCCATGCAGCACTGCTGTTATGGCCTCTGTCCTTCATGCCCTTTGAGACTTTTTCTAATGTTTTGGCATTTCGGTTATTGCAACAGAGTTCAGCTAGCACTGATTCGTCTCCCCATATGACGAGCAGATCCCGTACCTCCCGTTCAGTCCATGCTGGAGCTCTTTTGCGATCCTGGGACTCCATCATGGTTATCTGTGCTGATGAGCTCCGCATGGTCACCTGTGCTCTCCACACTGGGCAAACAGGAAATGAAATTCAAAATTTCACAGGCCTTTTCCTGTCTACCTGGCCAGTGCATCTGAGTTGAGAGTGCTGTCCAGAGCGGTCACAATGAAGCACTCTGGGATAGCTCCCGGAGGCCAATACTATCGAATTCCGTCCACACTACCCTAAATCCGACCCGGAAAGGCCGATTTCAGCGCTAATCCCCTCGTCGGAGGTGAAGTAAAGAAATCGGTTTAAAGGGCCCTTTAAGTTGAAAAAAGGGCTTCGTTGTGTGGACGTGTCCAGGCTTAATTCGATTTAACGCTGCTAAATTCGACCTAAACTCGTAGTGTAGACCAGGCCAAAGATCCGCGGTACTGAAATGAGTTACACTGACCTTGGTAAGCTAATTCTATTTCTGCCCAACATAAATTTCATTTTCTAATTAAACAAATTTCCTTTGTGATTAAACAAATCTCTGTTACTGGCCTAAAATTCCCTTTTGGCAAACATTTATATGAAAGTGTTTACACTTTTATGAATATTCCCAAGGGGGTAAAATGAGATGTAAGCATGGTTAACGCAAAATGTTATTTGAAGTTAGTCACCAAAAAAATTCTCATTATATATTACAGCAAAAAAGGGGGTGGAAATCAGCTCTTAATAGGTTTGAGTATCCACTGTTCCTACGATCTAAAGTGAAAAGAGACAGAGATTATCCAATGACCTGAAAACTACTGGATATTTTGGCATTTCAAAAACATCAGACAAAGATGAAAAGATAGACCAGGAAATGTAATATTTGTAAGGCAAAAAATTATACTTTTAGTCTAGGAAGCTCACCAAATGCAACAGATCTCAAACTCTTTGGAGCAGGGCCAGGCTTTTCATTCTGTGTTTATAGTGCCTCGCATAATAGGGTCCTGGTCCCTGACTTGGGCTCCTCAGCACTATCACGAAACAAATAAAACAGTAGTAAGAATACCCAGGGACCACTCTGCTTGAAACAGAGTCTTGCAATTCAATAGCTGTTAGTTGCCAGAGACAGTTTTTCAAGATAGCCTGAAGTTCATTCCGTTAAAAAAAAAAAATCAAGGCTAACTGATCTTCTGATGAACATAAGAACGGCCGTACTGGGTCAGACCAAAGGTCCATCTAGCCCAGTATCCTGTCTACCGACAGTGACCAATGCCAGGTGTCCCAGAGGGAGTGAATCTAACAGGTAATGATCAAGTGATCTCTCTCCTGCCATTCGTCTCCACCCTCTGACAAACAGAGTCTAGGGACACCATTTCTTACCCATCCTGGCTAATAGCCATTAATGGACTTAACCACCATGAATTTATCCAGTTCTCTTTTAAACGCTGTTATAGTCAATACTTGGCCAATTCAGGGATCCCTTGTTATCTGTATGAAACCTAGGCAAAAAAACCTTTCAGTTTCTAAAGTGTTTCAACAGCTTCAAGATTCTAGAATTACCCAAAAGTTGCACCTCAGGGGAACAATTTAATTGGGATCTTAGTTAAGCTAAATTACCCTAAATTATTCCTGAGGAACACTATCAAAATGGACAGTGACCAGCATATTCCACTCCTTTACATCTACAGAACAGCAGTGAATGAGTATAAAGCATGCTCCCTGCCTCCTCATGTTTTGACATAAATTCAACAGAATAGCACCTCATAAAATTAGGGTTACCATACGTCCGGATTTTCCCAGACATGTCCGGCTTTTTGGTCCTCAAATCCCCGCCCAGGAGGAATTTCCAAAAAGCGGGACATGTCTGGGAAAATAGGGAGGCATGGTAAGGGAACCGCCTCCTCCCTGGGCTCCAACTTTCCCGGCTCCTGCTGCTCTCCCCAGTGCAGCAGCAGCCGGAGCCTGGGAGGAGGTGGCTGCGAGCTTGGATGCCGCCACCGGCCAGCACCGCTCAGCCGGAACCGGGGCCCGAGCCGAGCTGGGCCAGAGCCGCTGGGACTGGGGCTGAAGGTGCTCGGCCGCCGGCCGGCATCGCTTGGCCAGGACCGGGGCCGGTGCCCCGGGGCCGAGCCAAGCTGGAGTTGCTAGAGCCGGGGGTGCTCGGCCGGGGTCGGGTCGGAGCCGCTCGGCCGGAACCAGGGCCGGCGCCCCAGGGCCCGAGCCGAGCCGGGCCGGAGCTGCTGGGGCCAGAGCCTCTTGGCTGGCCGCCGGAGGGAGCCACTTGGCCGGGGGTGCCGGACTGGGCCGCACCTTCTTGCACTCCCCCCCGCTGCCCCAGCTTACCTGCTGCCTGCCTGCCTGTTTCAGGCTTCCCGCGAACATTTGATTCACGGGAAGCAGGGGAGGGGAAGGAGCAGGGGGGCGGAGCATTCAGGGGAGGGAAAGGAGTTGGGGCGGGGACTTTGGGGAAGGGGCGGAGTTGGGGCGGGGAAGAGGTGGAGTTGGGGTGGGGGCGGGGTCCCTTGGAGTGTCCTCTTTTTCCAGGACTGCAATATGGTAACCCTAATAAAATAAACTTTCTGATAGAGGTCACATGGAGAAACTTCAAAATCACGATACCTCATTTAGTTATATTATTCATAGGAAATATGAAAATATACTACTTTCTTAGAAATCAGAAGGAAAATCATAAGTACTTACTAGCTGGAAGAGAGACCAATACAGCTACCAATTACAAAATAGTCTTTTTTGTGCTGCAGCTACTTGGTTCTGCCATATTTAAAGAGCCGTCTCTAGAAAAGCTGGGAGAAAAAGTTCCTATAAAAGGAAAACATTGCAATAGGGAGACAGGAGTGCTGAGAGGCATAGAACCACCCTATAAATCATGTATATGATGGAAACCATTTTAAGCCAGGGGGTGTAGTAGCACTCCTAGTTCTAGCACCTATGTAGGAAGAGTTAGTAGGGACTAGGAAGTCACCAGCCATGGTACTGAGGGAGGCAAGAAAAAGGCTGGTTTTAAGTATAGTATTATGTAAGTATTAGCTATTATAATATTTTTGTGGTAGATTTTATACAGGGTTGATTTAAGTGTTATGTAGGATCAATTTGGGTCCTAAAATGAAACTCTCAATGAGATTAGACTGAGCTTGATAGGTCACTATTAGTAGACATTTAATCTCTTATGATAAGAATGAGGGTGTCTGATAAACTAATTCAGATAACCTTGACTGTCTTTGAAGAAGACTATGTGATGACTACTTCTAAAGGTACACAGACTACATCAAGCAACTGAAGCTCAACTGGCAAACACCTTCAAAAGGAGTCATAATGACTTCCAAGTAAAATGGAGGAATCTTAAACTGGATCTGAAGTTAGCTATAATGCAGCAGAAGTGGAGCCCTCTTTCAGTGCAGAAGTTCAGATATGCTGATTCTAATAATGACTCTGGTTCTTATATTCCACAGGGTGGAAAACAGGCTGCAGACAGTGGAGACTCAGTTCAAAGAGCTGAACTCTGCCATGGAGAAACTGACACAGAAACTGCAGTTTCAGGATAAAACCCTGGAGAAGCAGATGGGCGAGGATGAGTTGTGGATATCCTTGCTGGAGGGCAGGTGAGCCACGGAAGAAAAAAAACAGCTGTTTCCCCTCCATGTATCAGCTGGGAGACTAGAGAATTGAGAAACCTGTGTAACAATCTATATGTGCAGGTGAAGATGAATGGGTTTAGGCTACACTGAGTGAAAAGAATACAACTTTCTTTCTACATCCAGGAATGATGTAGGCTTTGAATTGCCTTTTACCACAAGAGAATACAGTTTGTTGATCTCAGCAAATGCAAGCCAAATTCCATTCCAAGTGCAAAAACTTCTAAAGAAATTTTAAATATGCACTAAATATTATTATATCTTAAAAAAAACCCACACCATTTCTAAGAATACCAGAGACACCGTATGCTCTTTCAAAATCTTTCAGATAACTGTGTCCCACTATAAGCAGTAAAAATCAGAATCTTATTAATGCCCTGGTTTTGTTTTGCTAGCAAATAAGGCCAAATCTTTCACATTTTGGTGCCTGAAGTTAGGCTCCCATAACCATATTTAGACATCTAAATAACAGGCTTTTTTTAAAGATCCCGAGCTACTCACAGTTCCCATGGAAAGCAACGACAGCTGCAAGAGCACAGTGCTTTGAAAAACAGGCTACTTAGGTGCCTCTTACAGCTGTGTAACTATGGGCACATAAGTAGTCTCACTGAACTCAATGGGACTACTTTCGAGTAAAAATACACACATGCTTAAGCCTCTGCAGAACTGGGGTCTAAATATGGATTTCAGAGCTCACATTTGGGCCCCCCCCCACTTTTGAAAATCTTGGCCTAAATAAATTAATCGCATTCAAAAATGAATGCAAATTGCTTAGTTGGAGGCCTATCACATTAATATCAATAACTGCAACAAAAATAAATAGCACTTCATAAAACACATACTTGAACCTAATGATTTTAGATGAAACAGGATAGATCTGGTGGAGAAAAATCAGGTAAAACAAAAAATATTAGCTTCTACATCCTTTTCAGAACTTTCTAGTCCCTTTAGGAGGGAGTGTTCCTTAAGCTTCTCTCCCTTAGTTGGTGCCTTTGGTTAGAACAGGAACTGGAGCTGAGTGAGAACATCGGACAGCCATTGGTTTGCTGTGTAACCTTGCCAAGTAATTTAACCTCTCTGTGCCTCAGTTTATCCATCAGTAAAATGGGTGTATGATTCTGATACTGCAGAAACCGAAATAAAACTATGTACTACTCTAGGAGCTGTACATCAACTAAAAACCCAAACAAAACCAGAATAGTCCCCCAAATACTGTTTTTTCTTTTCTTCTAGGTGTTGTGGTATTAAGTTTAATAGAACATATGTAGGACCCTACCAAATTCACGGCCCATTTTGGTCAGTTTTGCAGACAGAATTTTAAAATTGGTCAACTTCACAATTTCAGATTACATCTGAAATTTCACAGTGTGGTAATGTGGTGCAGATCCTGACCCAAAGTGGGGTTGTGGGGTCCGCAAAGCTGTTGTTGGGAGGTGGCGGGATTACCACTTTCACTTCTGCATTGCCTGCACAGCTGGGCTCTGAAGGCAGCAGCTGCGGAGCTTCCTGTAGTCAGAGGAGGCTCCCGGTGAGTGGAGATGAGTCTGATCTCCCCATGCTGCTAGGAGCACCTCAGCCAGGCGCTTCTAGCTGCTAGTCCTGGCCAGCTGGGGTGGAAGAGGACTTCTTCTTCCCTGCATGGCCCCTCTAGGGGGAGATCAGACCCACCTCCGGGTACCTCCCCAGTCTGTAGGAAGCTCCATGGCTGGGCAGCAGCCCCAGGACTTCCTGCACCTGGAGGAGGATCCCAGAGGTGGAGGTGGGTACGATCACCCCATGCTACTGGGAGCACCCTAGCCGGGGGCTGCTAGACCTGGCCAGTGGCGGGTTAATGCACAGGCTCTGTGAGGGGCCCCAACAAATTTCGGGAGGCACTGGAAAAATGGGTGCCTTGAGCACCAACAGGAGCAGGAGGGGCCATGCAGGGGAAGAGGAAATCCTGTCCCTCCCCAGCCAGATGGGACTAGCAGCTAGGAGCCCCTGGCTGGGGTGCTTCCAGCAGCACGGGAGATCGGATTTCATGGATTTCATTTTATATTATTTCACAGTCTGAGACATGTTTTTCACTGCCGTGAAATTGGTAGGGCCCTAAACATATGTAAACAAATGAGTCAACAGTGTAACACTGTTGCAAAAAAAGCGAACATCATTCTGGGATGTATTAGCAGGAGCAAGACACAAGATGTAATTCTTCCGCTCTACTCCATGCTGATTAGGCCTCAGCTGGAGTATTGTGTCCAGTTCTGGGTGCCACATTTCAGGAAAGATGTGGACAAATTGGAGGAAGTCCAGAGAAGAGCAATAAAAATGATTAAAGGTCAAGAAAACATGACCTATGAGGGAAGATTGAAAAAATTGGGTTTGTTTAGTCTGGAAAAGAGAAGACTGAGAGGGGACATGATATCAGTTTTCAAGTACATAAAAGGTTGTTACAAGGAGGAGGGAGAAAAATTGTTCTTCTTGTCCTATCCTCAGAGATTAAGAAGCAATGGGCTTAAATTGCATCAAGGGAGGTTTAGATTGGATATTAGGAAAAATCTCCTGTCTCTCAGGGTGGCTAAGCGCTGGAATAAATTGCCTAGGGAGGTTGTGGAATCTCCATCATTGGAGATTTTTCAGATCAGGTTAGACAAATACCTATCAGGGATGGTCTAGATAATACTTAGTCCTGCCATGAGTGCAGGGGACTGGACTAGATGACCTCTTGAGGTCCCTTCCATTCCTATGATTCTGTGAAAGCACTTATTCAGATAAGTGTTACTACACAAGTGCAAAACGATCTTTTCTTTCTTTTTTTATTCTTTTTCCTCCAGGAAGCCTTGAGGGAAATTGTCTAAGGTATACACTAGAAAAGGTACACTAATCATCTAAGGTATACACATTTATTGTGGTAACTGATCTGGTCAGAGCTCAGCTGCAGCAGCAATCAGTTAGTTTCAAAAGGCTGCCTCCATTCAACTAATTCTTAGACTCAGCTGAATAATTAAACGCAGGTCAGGAGTTTTAGATGCAATAGGATTCTTAGTCAAACTGTAAAAGGCTATAAAAAGTACATTGGGAAAAATGAACTAATGATCCCTGAAATTGACCTTAACAATGACTTCAGGGAAATGGAAATTCTACCCACTTTTTCATTCAAATTCAAGTTCACCTACACTATAAGAAACCTGACAACACCCCTTCAGACACTCTGTTTGCTTTTTAAGTAGAAGGCTTACTGTGATGTGATGGCTGCATTACCAGGGATTGCTGGGGTTACAGACCACCAGAATTCTCCACTTATTACCTAAATGGGTATGAACTGAAGTATACGGGAAGTATTTTTGTCTGAGAAATGGTTTCTGTCTCCATCTCTGTGGCAGGTTCACTTCAGTGGAGATAAATCTTTTCTACAGCTATGTCAGTGAAATGCTTTGCTGCTTGCATTCCTGTGTCAGAGTGAAGCTGCCAGATCTGGCGGGAAGCCTCCCCACATTAGCCTCTGTCATGAGGCGCAAAGGCAAGAACCAGAGAATTAGACTGGTGTGGGAAGCAGTGCTGGAGATGCTGGGGCTGCAAGAAGGAGATATCTTAGCTCTATGCACCTTTTTCATCATACATTGCTCTGAAGCACAGTATTACCCAGCTAACCAGAGGCGAAAGTACACCAGTGATATCAGCACGATGATAACCAAGGTGGTGAAGAACCAGATCCTTCGAGAGAGCCTGCTGTGTGCTGTCCAGGTGGTAGAGAATGGCAGAGCACAGAGGGATCCAAAAAAGATAATAACCCTTGTCCAAAAATAACTTATGTGGCAGATTTCTTAAACTCCCTTACCCACTTAGGACAAACAAGCTTACAACCTAAACAGCAAAAAGAAGAACAGGAGTACTTGTGGCACCTTAGAGACTAACAAATTTATTAGAGCATAAGCTTTCGTGGACTACAGCCCACTTCTTCAGATGCATATAGAATGGAACCATTCTATATGCATCCGAAGAAGTGGGCTGTAGTCCACGAAAGCTTATGCTCTAATAAATTTGTTAGTCTCTAAGGTGCCACAAGTACTCCTGTTCTTCTTTTTGCGGATACAGACTAACACGGCTGTTACTCTGAAACCTAAACAGGTTCCTATATAAAGACGCAATTACATACCTGTGCATGTGTATATCAACACACAGATCCATATGTACAAATGCTCTCAACCATGACACACTAAAATGTATCATGAGTCTGAAAAGCCAGGCAGATTCCCAGAATTAATACAGCAGTCATATAAGATTTTCATCACCATCATGTACACGCGTACATGCAAATGTGTAGCCAGAGGCTGCTGGGAGGGACACACAGATTCTTCTGTTTCTTAGCTAAAATATTTTGAAACTTGCATAATGCTAAAGAGTTACAATGCCAACATTTTCCAGCATAAAATCTGCTTTGCTGTACTTTGTATTCTCATTGCATGTCTATGAAAGCTGTAAACTGTAGTATGAAACTTAAACTAATTTCTTATAATAAAACTCCTTGGTTTATCATTTAATGTGTGTACTGCTCTGTGGAAAATCAGTATTTTCACAGAATCCTAGGAATATAGGACTGGAAGGGATATTATGATGTCATCAAGACCAGTCCACCATCCTGAGGCAGGACTAAGCATACTTTAGACCAGTGGTCTCCAAAGTGGGGTGCACGCACCCCAGGGGGTGTGCAAGAGGATCCTTGGGGGTGCGTGGCAGGAGGAGCGGTTTGTTTTGTTTTTTGCTTCGTCAGGAAGTGGCTTCTTTTTTTTTTTTTGCTTCGGCAGTTCGGGTGGGAGTCCGAGTGGCTTTTTTTTTTTTTTGCTTCAGCGCGGTAGGTGGTGCGTGCTCAAAAATTTTTTACGGACAGGGGCGCGCGATCAAAAAAGTTTGGAGACCACTGCTTTAGACCATCCCTGACAGATGTCTGTCCAACCTGTATTTAACATCCAATGATGGGGATTCCACAATCTCCCTTAAAAGCCTATTCCAGAATTGAACTACTCTAGAAAGTTTTTCCTAATATCTAATTTAAAATCTCCCTTGCTGCAGATTAAGCCTATTAGTTCTTGTCCTACCTTCAGCGGAGATGCAGAACAATTGATCACCATCCTCTTTACAACAGCACTTAATGTATTTAAAGATTTACCAGGTCCCCCGCAGTCTTTTTTCAAGACTACACTTGTGCAGTTCTTTTAACCTTTCCTCATAGGTCAGGTTTTCTAAACTTATTTCTGTTGCTCACCTCTGGACTTGAGCCAGTTTATCCCTATCTTTTATGAAGTGACACTCAGAATTGGATACACTACTCCAGCTGAGGCTTCACCAGTGCTGACTAGAATAGGACAATTACCTCCTGTGTTTCATATATGATAATCCTGTTAATAGACACCAGACTGATATTAGCCCTTTTTGCAACTTCTTCACACTTCTGACTCGTATTCAATTTATGATCCACTATAACCCTCAGATCCTCTTCAGCAGCACTAACCCTGGCCAGTTATTCCATTTTGTAGTTGTGCATTTGATTTTTCCTTCCTTAGGGTAGTACTTTACACTTGTCTTTACTGAATGTCATCTTGTTGATTTCATAAGAACTGCCATACTGGATCAGACCAATGGTCCATATAGCACAGTATCCTGACTCTGACTGGCAATTTTGGAGAGATGCACCCATGTCTTCACCTTCTGGCATTCAGAGGTTTAGGGTCACACTGAGTTTGGAGTTATATCCCTGACCCTCTTGGCTAATAGCCATTGCTAGTTGCTGGACATATCCTTCATGAGCTTATCTAGTTCTTTTTTGAACGCAGTTATACTTTTAGCCATCACAACATCCCATGGCAATGAGTTCTTCGGGCTGACTGTGTGTTGTGTAAAAAAGTACTTCCTTATGTTTGTATTAAACCTGCTGCCTATTAATTTCATTGCCTAACCCCTGGTTTTTGTAGTGTGGAAAACGGTAACATGTCTCTATTCACTTTTTCCACTCTGTTCATTATTTTATAGAGTTCTGTCACATGTCCCCTTAATCATCTCTTTTCTAATCTTAACAGCCCTAATCATTTTAGGCTCTACTGATATGGAAGCCATTCTATAGCTTTGATCATCTTTGTTGCCCTTCTCCAAACCTTTTCCAGTTCCACTATATCCCTTTTGAGATGTGGAGACAAGAACTGGATACAATATTCAAGGTGTAGGTGCACAATGGATTTAAATATTGGTGCTATGATATTGTGTCTTCTTTTCTATTCCTTTCCTAATAGTGCCTAACGTTCTGTAAGCCCTATTGACCACTGCTGCACACAGCTGAAGTTTTCAGAGAACTATCCACAGTAACTCCAAGATATCTTTCTGGAGTGGTAACAGCTAATTTAGAAGCCATCATTTTTATATAAAGAGAGATAGAGAGAGATTGAGATTATTTGCACTTGTCATTGTTGAAGCTCGCCTGCCACCCTGTTGCCCAGTCACTCAGTTTTGTTAGTTTCCCCATGTAACTACTTACAGTCAGCTTTGGACTTAAAAATGTTGAATACTTTTGTGTCATTTGAAATGGCCCTGGACAAGTGGCTCTCTCCGGCCCAGGCCGAGCAGCGCCCAGCGGCCCCAGTGGCTCCGGCCCCGGCGCGGCGACCCTGGTTCCGGCTGAGCACCCCCGTCCCAGCACCCCCGTCCCGACCCCCAACAGCGCTGGCCCGGCCCCGGCCCTTGGCCCGACTCCCAGCAGTGCCGGCCCCGGCTCCGGCCTGACTCCCAGCAGCGCTGGCCCCAGCTCCGGCCCGACTTGGGCCCCAGCAGTGCCAGCCCCAGCTCCTCGGGCCCCAGCAGCGCCGGCCCTGGTTCTAGCCAAGCGCGCCGGCCGAGCACCTCTGGCCCAGCCCCAAGCCCCGCAACCCCAGCCAGAATGCAGCCCGATTCCTGGGCTCTTTAAAGCCGGCCCTGGTCAGGGGACAGGGAGGGAGGGTTGGATGGGTTGGGATTTGGGGGGGTGGGGGGGCTGTCAGGGGAGCAGGGGCGTGGAGAGGGGTCGAGGCAGGCAGGTAGCAGAGGGGGTTGGATGGGTCAGGAATTCTGGGGGTCCTGTCAGGGGGCGGGGAGCAGTTGGATAGGGCATGGGAGTCCCCGGGGGTCTGTCAGGGGTGTGAATATGGGGTGGGGGTTCTCAGGAGGGGGCAGTCACAGGACAAGAAGCAGGGCGGCTTAGATAGGGGGTAGAGTCCAAGGGGGCAGTTAGTGGCAGGGGTCCCAGGAGGGGGCAGTCAGGGGGACAAGGAGCAGGGGGGGTTGGAGGTTCTGAGGGGGTCAATCAGGGGGGGGGAGGGAGTGGATGGGGGTGGGGCAGGAGCAGGGCTCCTCCCTCCCCCAGTGTCCTCTTTTTCGCTTGTGGAAATATGGTAACCCTAAGTTAGGGTTGCAGGGGCCGGTAGAGGACTTGTAGTACTTGTACTACAAGGGGGGTTGGGATACCAGTGATGACTATACTTATAATCTTTCAACCAGTTACACATCCATTTTATAGTAATTTCACCTAGCCCACGTTTCCCTGGTCGGTTTATTATATCATGAGAGATTGCGCCAAAAGCCTGACTAAAATCAAGCTATAGCCTGGCTTCCGCTCCCCCCGGCCAGCAGTGTCAGAGCAGGCTAAGGGCCCAGACTGGGTGTAGGAAGGGGAATTCCTGTCAAACAGCAGCCGCCACCTTCAGATGTGCCTCCCCAGCAGGTAGCTCCCAGCCGCGCCCAGGCCTCTCCCGGCAGCAGGCACGGCCGGCCGGGGGGCAGGCTTCCGACCCACGAGCGGCGCCTAACAGCCCCGCGTCGTCTCCCCGCGTTCCCTTTCCTGGGGCCCGCCCTGCCTGGAATGAGAGTCTCTGCTCGCCGCCAAGGCAAGACGAGGCGAGGGCAGGGCCAGCCAGGCCAGGCCCTGTCACGGGGCTGGGCGTCCGAAGCCAGGCAAGCAGAGGGCGGGGCCCGGCCCTCAACAGCCCTGGCCTCTTCTTCCTTCATCCCGCCCTTGCCGAGAGGCGGCCGCAGAGTGAGACGCTTCTGGAAGCCAGGCCGCGGCTCCCGCCCTCCGGCGCGCCAAGGGTGGGCGGGTAGCGGCGGGATCCGGAAGTGCGGATCGCGCGCGCCTGACGTGATGACGTCAGTTGGTTGACCCCCAGAGAGGGGTAAGAATCCGTTGCGGTCGTGCAGCTTCGGGCTGAGGCGGGCGGTGAGTATCAGGCTGTAGCTCTGGGGCGGCGGATAGTGGAGGCCTCTGACCCAGCTTATGCTGTTTCCTGGGGATAACAGGTCTCTGGGCCCCTGCACTGGGGACCTGGGGGAAGAGGGCTCTGGGCCCTGGAGCCGTTGCTAAGGTTGCCAGGTGCCCGGTTTTTGACCAGAAAGCCCAGTTGAGAAGAGACCCTGGTGGTTCTGGTCAGCAGAGCTGGCTTTAGGCCAATTCCCCGAAATTGGGCCCTGTGCCTTAGGTGCCTTTTTAAAGTATTTTTACTCACCTGGGTCTTCGGCGCCACTTTGGCAGTGGCGGTGGCGGGGGGGGGGGTCTGCTCTGGGTCTTTGGTAGCATTTTGGTGGCAGGGGTCCTTCAGGAAGACCTGGAGCGGACCCCCCCACAGCCGAAGTGCTCCTGGGTATTTGAATTGGGCCCCGCAGTTCATAAAGCTAGCCCTGGTGGTCAGCACTGCTGAGTGGACCATTAAAAGTCCAGTTGGTGCAGGGTTGGCAGCAGGGCCATCCCTAGGCATATGCACAATATTGCCCCAAATTTCATGGTGCCCTAGGCAGCTGCATGCTGCATACATGGCAGCAGCTCTGGCAGCCAGCCCTTATCCCCCTGCTGCCCCCCCCCCCGTTCTGCTCCTGGCCTGCCCCCATTCCACCTCTTCCCCCATTGACCCACACTCACCAGCAGGTGGGAAGCAGAGCAACCCGGCCCCAGCCCTCTCCACTCCACCAGCTCCCAGCTGCGTTGCTCCGCTTCTCGCCAGTGAGTGCGGGGGGGGGGGGGTTCGTCCCCCTCCCCCAAGCGGCTGGGGTGGGGGGAGCGGAGCGGACTGATGCCGGATTGTTCTGCTGCCCGCGCCAGGCCCCCTGCTAATCCTCTGGGCCATTCTGGGCCTGTGGAGCCCCCCAAAGTGGCCCCCCACAGCTCCTGTCTCCCTGTCCCCCAGGCCTTGAGCGCAGCCTCAGAGGGGAGGGGAGGGAAAGCAAGTGCTCGGACTGTGTAGGGCACCATAATTGGTAGAGATGGCCCTGGCTGGCAGGTTCCCTACCCGGTTCCACGCAGCTCCCGGAAGCGGCGACATGTCCGTCTGGTTCCTAGGTGGAGGGACAGGCATGTCCTGAGCACTGGCTTTACAACTCCCATTGGCTGGGAACTGTGGCCAAAGCTGCCTGCAGGTGGAGGCAGTGCGCACTGTGCAGCGCTCCCTGGCTGCCCCTATGCCTAGTAGCCAAGGAACATGTTACTGCTTCCGGGGAGCCTCCTAAGGTAAGTGCTGCCTGCCCGGAGCCTGAACCTTGAACCCTCTACTGCATCCCAACCCCTACCTCAGCTCTGAGCCTTCTCCTGCACCCAAACTCCTTCCCAGAGCCCGTACCCCACACCATCTCCTGCACCTCAGCCCAGAGCCACCTCTCGCACCCAAACTTCTTCCTGGAGCCTGTGCCCCCTTCCGCACCTTTGCCCTAGCCCTGAGTCCCCTCCTGGAGCCCGCACCCTCTCCTGTGCCCCAACACCCTGCCCCAGCCCTAAGCCCCCTCCAGCACTCTAAATCCCTCATTTCTGGCCCCACCCTGGAACACCCCCATAGCCCCCTCCCACACCCCAACCCCCTGCCTCAGCCCGGAGCCCCCTCCCACATTCCGAGCCCCTGGCCTCGGCGTGGAGCCCCCTTCTGCACCCCAAACCTCTCATCCCTGGTCCCACCATCCAGAGCCCCCTCCTGCACTTTGAACCCCTCATTTCTGGCCCTACCCTGGAGCCTGCACCCCTAGCTGGAGCCCTCGCCCCCTTCCACACCCCAGCCCCCTGCCCCAGCTCAGTGAAAATGAGCGAGTGAGTGAGGGTGGGGGAGAGTTGAGTGATGGGGGAGGAAGGAGGAGATGGAGTGAGTTGGGGGCAGGGCCTTGGAGAAGGGGTGGGGCTCAGGGGCAGGGCAAGGGTGTTCGAATTTGTGCTGTTAAAAAGTTGGCAACCCTACTTCACTTTGAGGTTGGGGGAAGGAGGCCCTGCATGGGGGGGGCCAAGAGGAGCAGTTGAGGGGGGAATGGGTAACTGCTGAAATCCCATTCTTATTCATGTGGGCAAAAATACAGGCAAGTGCTTGTTCTGAAAAATGCAAAGCGGACCCCCAGCTGCTGGTGAGATGCCAATGCAGCCCTCAGTGCTGTGGTATAAGTGCCCCTCTGTGCCTTACACCTGTAAATCTGAACATCATACCGGATACACAGCTGTGCTTTTTATAGAAAAATCCTTATAAATCCAAAACTAGATTGTCTTTTCTCTTGCTTTGACCATTTAAATATTAATGAAAAGAGAGTCCATTTATTCAGGTATCCTGGCACTGAATAGTTCAGTCACTGTAATGGCAACATGTGCATACACTCCTCTTAAAGCCTGTCTTCTGTAAATGAATCAACTGAATAGTTACCAACAACTCTGCTCAACTATTGAAGCGTGAACATAAAATACAGCTTGCACTTAAAAGATCAAATAAGTTATTTCTCCTGTTAAAAAAATGAACAGTCCCCAAAATATTTGTATTTGTATCCTTAAAGCTAAGCTCCTTTACAACATCTCTCAAATCTTTTAACACCTACATGCGTCTGATGAAGTGGTTATTCACCCATGAAAGCTTATGCTGCAATACTTCTGGTAGTCTATAAGATGCCACAGGACTCTTTGTCGCTTTCAACACCTACTGTTAGAGCCCTTGTCCGTGTGTTGGTTATCCCTTGCATCATCTGCTACAGTCTCCACACCAGACTTAACCTTGTTCACCTCCAGTCTGTATAAAATGCTGCTGTGAAAATTACACTTCTTTCATTGCTCTGATTGTGTCACTTCCCTGTTCACTGTCCTTTTCTCACATTCTGCATCAAGTTCAAGCTTATTTTCTTCAAGTCCCAGCACAGCAACTTTCCTTTCCTTGTATTCCCTCTCTTTTAAGCTTCCGTTTACTCAGAAAACTCTTCCTCTCTCCTTATGTGCCAAGCTACTACTTCCCTTTGTTTTCTGATTCTTCCTTAAAATGTCTTCTTTGAAGCCTTCTATTGGTTATTCTACTTTTGGATTTTTAATCAGTGCCACTGTGAGACTATGTATTGAGTCAAAGCTGAGTTATTTTTCTGATTTAGATTATAATCTATGGAGCCAGGGCTGCATTCTTTGTGCAGTGCCAAGTGCACTGGCATCACATCAGGGAAGGTTTTGCACAATCTTCCGACCTTATTTTTCCTTTCTTCTCATCATTTTTTGAGCATTCTATTACTCCTTTTGACCCGAGCAGTTAGTCAAAGACTTGGGGTCTTGCAGGTTATTACAGATAGGAGGAGAAATTGATGATGGAGCCAGGTAACTTGAATGCAGCCCTGTTTACTACAAAAAACATACAAAATCTGTTTCCTTTAACAAAGGGAGAATCAAATGATAGGAGACAGTGACCTTGCTCACTGGTATAAGCTTTTCACCAGCTTGAAGAGGCTTAAGCCAATTATAACAATTCACATTTAATATGATGTGAAGCTTTGAGGCTCACAATACATTGTTTCTGTCAGTGTGTACAAAAGTGAAATAGCTGAGAGTACCACAGAAAGACCTATGGACTGTCTAGGCCAGGGGTTCTCAAACTGGGGGTTGTGACCCCTCAGGGGGTCGCGAGCTGTCAGCCTCCACTCCCAAACCCCGCTTTGCCTCCAGCATTTATTATAATGTTTAAGATAAAAAAATTTTTTTAATTTATTCAGAGGCTTGCTGTGTGAAAGGGGTCACCAGTACAAAAGTTTGAGAACCACTGCCCTAGGGGCTTTCCAGTGCTGTTCTAATGGTAGTGTAGGGATTCTTCAGGTTCTTATATATTCTTATATTCTCCTTGTATATCATAGAATGAAAAGAGGCCCAGCAGATTTGGCAGATTATCTTTTGCACTTAAGAATGTAGGAACGGCCATACTGGATCAGACAAATGGTCCATCTAGCCCAGTATCCTGTCTTCCAACAGTGGCCAATGCCAGGTGCTTCAGAGGAAATGAACAGAACAGGTAATCATCAAGTAATTCATCCCCGTTGCCCATTCCCAGCGTGTGGCAAACAGAGGCTAGGGACACTTCAGAGCGTGGTTTGCATCCCTGGCTAATAGCCATTGATGCACCTGTTCTCTATGAATTCATCTAGTTCTTTTTTGAACCCTGTTATAGTCTTGGCCTTCACAACATCCTGTGGCAAAGAGTTCCACAGATTGACTGTGTTGTGTGAAGACATACTTCCTTTGTTTGTTTTAAACCTGCTGCCCATTAATTTCATTTGATGATGCCTAGTTCTTGTGTTATGAGGAGTAAATAACACTTCCTCGTTTACTTTCTCCACACCAGTCATGATTTTATAAACCTCTATTATATCCCTCTTAGTTGTTTCTTTTCCAAGCTGAAAAGTCCCAGTCTTAATCTGTATTCATATGGAAGCCGTTCCATACCCCTAATTTTTGTTGCCCTTTTCTGAGCCTTTTCCAATTCCAATATCTGTTTTGAGATGGGGGGGATGGGGGGGAGGACCAGATCTGCATGCGATATTCAAGATATGGGTGTGCCATGGATTTATGTAGAGGCAATATGATATTTTCTATCTTATTATCTATCCCTTTCCTAATGATTCCCAACTCTGTTAGCTTTCTTGGTTGCTGCTGCACATAGAGTGGATGTTTTCAGAGAACTACCCACAATGACTCCAACATCATAGAATCATAGAACATTAGGGTTGGAAGAGACCTCAGGAGGTCATCTAGTTCAATCCCCTGCTCAAAGCAGGACCAACCCCAACTAAATCACTCCAGCCAGGGCTTTGTCAAGCCAGGCCTTAAAAACCTCTAAGGATGGAGATAGCACCACCTCCCTAGGTAACCCATTCCAGTGCTTCACCACCCTCCTAGTGAAATAGTTGTTCCTAATATCCAACCTAGACCTCCCCCACCACAATTTGAGACCATTGCTCCTTGTTCTGTGATGTGTCACCACTAAGAACAGCCTAGTTCCATCCTCTTTGAAACCCCCCTTCAGGTAGTTGAAGGCTGCTATCAAATCCCCCTTCACTCTTCTCTTCTGCAGACTAAATAACCCCAGTTCCCTCAGCCTCTCCTCATAAGTCATGTGCCCCAGCCCACTAATAATTTTTGATGCCCTCCTCTGGACTCTTTCCAATTTGTCCACATCCTTTCTGTAGTGGGGGCCCCAAAACTGGACGCAGTAATCCAGATGATTTAGTTGGGGATTCGTCCTGCTTTGAGCAGGGGGATGGACTAGATGACCTCCTGAGGTCCCTTCCAACCCTGATATTCTATGATTGATTCTATGTGGCCTTACCAGTGCCGAATAGAGGGGAATAATCACTTCCCTCAATCTGCTGGCAACACTCTTGCTAATGCAGCCCAATATGCCGTTAGCCTTCCTGGCAACAGGGGCACACTGTTGACGCATATCCAGCTTCTCATACACTGTAATCCCCAGGTCCTTTTCTGCAGAATTGCTGCTTAGCCAGTTGGTCCCCAGACTGTAGCAGTTCATGGGATTCTTCCATCCTAAGTGCAGGACTCTGCACTTGTCCTTGCTGAACCTCATCAGATTTCTTTTGGCCCAATCCTCCAATTTGTCTAGATCATTCTGGACCCTATCTGCATCTCCCTCCAGCTTAGTGTCATCTGCAAACTTGCTGAGGGTGCAATCCATCCCATCATCCAGATCATTAATGAAGATGCTGATCCTTGGAGCTTTTCACTTGATACCGGCTGCCAACTAGACATCGAGCCGTTGATCACTACCCGATGATCTGGCCAGCTTTCTATCCACCTTATAGTCCATTCATCCAATCCATACTACTTTAACTTGCTGGCAAGAATACTTTTTTGATACATATCAATTTCTTGAATGGTAACAGCTAATTTAGACCCCATCATTTTATATGTATAGTTGGGATTATGTTTTCAATGTGCATTACTTTGCATTTATCAACATTGAATTTAGTTGACTTTCATCTGCCATTTTGTTGCCCAGTCGCCCAGCTTTGAGACATCCTTTTGTAGCTCTTTGCAGTCTGCTTTGGACTTAACTATTTTAAGTAGTTTTGTATCATCTGCAAATTTTGCCACCTCACTGTTTACCCCTTTTCCTAGATCATTTATGAATATGTTGAACAGTACTGGCCACATTACAGACCCCTGGGGGGCATCACTATTTGCCCCTCTCCATTCTGAAAACTGACAATTTATTCTTACCCTTTCTTTCCTATCTTTTAACCAGTTACTGATCCACGAAAGGACTTTCCCACTTATGCCATGACCGCTTACTTTCCTTAAGAGCCTTTGCTGAGGGACCTTGTCAAAGGCTTTCTGAAAATCTAAGTACGCTATATCCACTGCATCACCTTTGTCCACATGCTTGTTGACCCCCTCAAAGAATTCAGATTGGTGAGGCATTTTTTCCCTTTACAAAAAACATGTTGACTCTTCCCAAACAAATTATGTTCATCTATGTGTCTGACAAAGTGGGCTGTAGCCCACAAAAGCTTATGCTCAAATAAATTTGTTAGTCTCTAAGGTGCCACAAGTACTCATGTTCTTTTTGCGGATACAGACTAATATGGCTGCTACTCTGAAATCTGACAATTCTGTTCTTTAATATAGCTTCAGCCAATTTGCCTGGGACTAAAGTTAGCTTACTGGCCTGTAATAGCTGGGATCACCTCAGGAGCCTTTTAAAAAAACTGGTGTCACATCAGCTATCCTCCAGTCATCTGGTAGAAAAGCTCATTTAAATGATAGGTTACATACCACAGTTAGTAGTTCTGCAATTTCATATTTGAGTTCCTTCAGAATTCTTGGGTGAATACCATCTGGTCTTGGTGACTTCTTACTGTTAAATTAAACAGTTTGTTCCAAAACCTTGACTAATGACACCTCAATCTGGGACAGTTCCTCAGATTTGTCACCTAAAAAGAATGGCTCAGGTTTGGGAATCTCCCTCACATCCTCAGCCATGAAGACGAATGCAAAGATTTCATTTAGTTTCTCTGCAATGGCCTTATCTTCCGTGAGTGCTCCTTTAGCATCTTGATCGTCCAGTAGCCCCACTGATTGTTGAGCAGGCTTTCTGCTTCTGATATACTTAAAAAATGTTTTGTTCTTACTTTTTGAGTCTTTGGCTAGCTGTTCTTCAAATTATTTTTGGGCCTTCCTAATTACACCGCTACCTCGATATGATGCGACCTGATATAACATGAATTTGGATATAACAGGGTAAAGCAGTGCTCCGGGGGGGCGGGGCTGCGCACTCCGGTGGATTAAAGCAAGTTCAATATAACACTGTTTCACCTATAATGCGGTAAGATTTTTTTGGCTCCCGAGGACAGCGTTATATCGAGGTAGAGGTGTATATTTTTACACTTCACTTGCCACAGTTTATGCTCCTTTCTGTTTTCCTCAATAGGATTTAACTTCCACTTTTTAAAGGCTGCCTTTTTGCCTCTCACTGCTTCTTTTACTTTTTTTTTTTTTAAGCCCTGGTGGCACTTCTAGCCAAGCGGTTCAGATCCTGTGCTCCACTTAGGACTAAATCAAGAATTGCCTCTCATCCTGTGGGTTCCAGGACTAGCTGCTCCAAGAAAGGTGTCATTTTAGGTGTCAAGAAACTTTATCTCTGCATCCACTCCTGAGGTGACATATACCCAGTCAGTATGGGGATAGTTGAAATCCCCTATTATTGTTGAGTTTTTTATTTTTATAACCTCTCTAATCTCCCTGAGCATTTCGCAGTCACTATCACCATCCTGGTCAGGTGGTCGGTAGTCTCTTCCATCGTTGTCCATTCCATGTCTTTGAAATAATGTTTTCTGAAAGTGAGTGCTGCATTTCATAGCATGCATCCCAGAATGTCCAAAGCTTGGTTATTGGACTGCATACTCCAACAGTCTCTACCTGCTCCTTTTTAGTTGCCAGAGTGTCCTGGATCCAAGCTGAACGGGTTAACTATTACCTGTATAAATGTTCCCTGTATTTCTGAGGAGATCATTGGGAGAGCTTTCTTAAACTTAAGCTTTTGTAACTTGGAGCATTTACAAAATACGTATTCATTATTATATATTGTCACTTGTTCTGCTCTGATCTATATCAGTGATACTCCGACTTCAGTGGTTCAGGAGCCAAATTAGAAATCAGCATTACCCAAAAGAGCCACTGTAGTGTGAATTTTATTTACTATTTTTAATATATAGATATATTTTCTCACAACTAAATGTCTGACCAAGTTATTATTTTATCAACTGCAATTGGTTAATAACATAGTAAAAGTGCATCCTGATTGGTTAATAATTAAATCACATGGTGCTTTAATATCATGTGCTGCACAGAGGTGTAGGAGAGCTGCTTGTGCTCCTGAGCCTTAGTCTGAGTATCAGTTATCTATATGTTTTGTTTGTTTTAAATCAGGGCCTGTGAAATGTATTTCATGGTACTACTAGAGCAGACAGAAAATGCTATGAGGAAGGTATGGGATGGTCCATAAAAGTATCACAAAATCATATTGGACAACAAAAGATATGCAGCATATCATTTCACTTTTTTTCAGGCTTTTCAGTTTTGATTACTTCATTTCAGCTTTTTAGCCCTAGGTTAGTCAACCAGATGAATGCAAGTACACTATCTTTTTGAGCAAGAACCACTGTTGATCTACAGAACAATATTGAAGGTTAACTTCAGGTGATGATAAAACTGAGGTCCTGTACAGTAACTCCTCACTTAAAGTCGTCCAGCTTTCTTGAGCAAGGAGAGTTCCCTAAACTTTGCAAAATAAAGTATTCTCTATAGTTGTGAAAATGACATTCCAAACATGTCTTAGATATAGTGTTGCTTCCCTAAGTCTACCAATAATCCCATTGCCTATGCTTCTGTTCGGAGCTTTGCCAGATGAAATCAGTAAAATCTGACCAGACTATTGTCAGTTTTCTTTACTAGTGTTCAGAATCATGTCGGTAACAGTTAAACAGACAAGAATGGACTAATTTCATGATGCAGTTAATGGAGGTGTTGATTGAGAAAGAGGACCCCAACCCAGAGGCTGGAAAATATGTACAGTATTGGAAATGTTCCCCATCACCAACCTCATCAGCTAGAAACTTGGAAATACAGCAAGAGGGAGGAGAGAATGCTCATCTTTTCCAATAATGGTGTGGAATAGGTGGCTTCAAATATATAGTCCTACTAGTTCAGTGGTTCTCAGACTTTGGTATTGGTGACCCCTTTCACGCAGAAAGCCTCTGAGTGCAACACTCCCCCCGCCTTATAAATAAAAACACATTTTTTAATATTTAACATTTTTATAAATGCTGGAGGCAAAGTGTGGTTTGGGGTGGAGGCTGATAGCTTGCGACCCCCACGTAATAACCTTGTGACCCCCCCCCCCCCAATTTGAGAACCCTTGATGTATCATACACCCTCTTAGTCATCTCTTCCAAGCTGAATAGTCCCAGTCTTTTTAATATCTCCTTAGGTGAAAGTTGTTCTATACACTTAAGCATTTTTGTTGCAGTTTTCTGTGCCTTTTCTAAAATGTATTTTTTTGAGATGAGGCAACTAGAACTGTATGCAGTATTCAAGATGTGGGTGTACCATGGATTTATATAGTGGCTTTATGATAGTTACAGTCTTATTATTAGGGTTCTACCAAATTCAAGGTTCATTTTGGTCAATTTCAGAGCCTGTGTGTTTGTTTAAAATTAGTCAATTTCACATTTTCAGGTGTTTATACAGTAATTCCTCACTTAATGTCATCCCAGTTAACGTTGTTTCATTGTTACGTTGCTGATCAATTAGAGAACATGCTCGTTTAAAGTTGCGCAATGCTCCCTTATAACGTTGTTTGGCACCCGCCTGCTTTGTACACTGCTTGTAGGAAGAGCAGCCCGTTGGAGCTAGTTGATGGGGGCTTGGAACCAGGGTGGACTGGCAGCCCCCCATCAGCTCCCCATTCCCCTAAGTTCCTTGTGCAGTAGCCACCCAACAGGCTATCAATTGCCAGGCAGTTCAGCTGTCCCTCCCCCCCACTGCGGTGTGCTGCTCCTGCCTGCCCTCTGCCTTGGACCTGCTCCCGAGAGTCTCCTGCTTGTTGTGCAGGGGGAAGAGGGGTGCTAATGTCAGGGTGTCCCCCTCCACCCATCTCCTGCTCCTTTACCCCATCTCCACAGAGCAGGGGAGGGACACAACAGGGCTCAGGACAGAGGGCGCTTGCTGGCTGCAGCTGCTGTCTCAACTTGCTTATCTACTTAAAAAGGCAGTGTACTTAGAGTGGGGTCAGCATACTTAAAGGGGCAATGCGCCTCTCTCTCTCTCTCACTCACACACACACACACACACACACACACTGTGTGTGTCTCTGTCTCTCTCTGCCATGCTGTCTGCCCTCCCTCCATTCGTGCTGCCTTGTAGAGTGTGAGGCTACATTAACAACAGCGTGTTAACCCTTGAGGGCTCAGCCGAGTGCTAGTTCATCATTCAGCACTAAGGCATTCCCTGGGAAATATTCCACCCTCTGACTTCACCAGCTCAACCAAGCTTCACAATCATCATTGCTGTGTACAGTATTAAATTGTTTAAAAGTTATTGTGTGTGTGTGTGTGTGTGTAAATAAAAATCTTTTGTTTGTTGAAATTTTTTTTTCCTGGAACCTAATCCCCTCTGTTTACGTTAATTCTTATGGGGAAATTGGATTCGCTTAACATCATTTTGCTTAAAGTAGCATTTTTCAGGAACATTAAGCGAGGAGTTACTGTATTTGAAATTTCACGGTGTTGTAACCGTGGCGGTCCCAAACCAAAAGGCGGTTGGGGAGGGGGTGTCGCAAGGCTATTGTAGGGGGATCATGGGATTGCCACCCTTACTTCTGCCCTGCTGCTGGCAGGAGCACTGCCTTCAGAGCTGGGCAACCAGTGAAGAAGGCTGTTGCCTGGGCACCCATCTCTAAAGCCACCACCAGCAGCAGCAGCAAAGAAGTGAGGGTTGCACGGTATTGGGGGGTGAGTTTCCATTGGTCTGGTTCTGGCAGTTTGCCTCCCCCATGGCGGGCTGACAGCTGGAGCTGCAGCCTCTCCACACAGAGGAGTGACAGCTGGAGCCACAGCCTCCCTAGGCGGGGGATGGTGACAGCTGGAACTGCAGCCTCCCTGGGTGGTGTGTGGGTGTGTGTGTGACAGCTAGAACTGCAGCCTCTTGGGCAGGGAGGAGGGGTGTAACAGCTGGAGCTGTGGTGCTTCCTGCAGCTGGAGAGAATCCCAGAGGTGTGTCTGACCTTCCCTGGGAGCGGCCCTGCAGGGGAAGAAGTTGTTTCAATCCCTGGTGGGGGAACATCTGGAGCCCTGCACAGCCCTAGCTGCTGGCTAGGGTCCAGATTTCACAGGGGAGATCATATTTCACAGTCCGTTAATCATTTTTCATAGCTATAAATTTGGTTGGGCCCTAGTAATAGCTAATTTAGATCCCATCATTTTGTATGTGTAGTTGGGATTATGTTTTCCAATATGCATTACTTTGCAATTGTCGGAGAAAAACAGAGATCTCACTATTTGTTTAGGTATAGCAAGTCAGATGCTTTATCTTTCTCTGCTTCCACACATTTATCAACATTGAATTTCATCTGCCATTTAATTAAAAGAATCACCCTGGTAGAAATCCCAATACCTTCCCTGTTCCTGAACTGACGGGCTGGGGAAATAGGGCCAATGGGCTTGGCTTTTCACCTGCGTGTTAAGCATACTCCCCATCCCACAAGTGGCTTGCAAGGGGCATATCTTTGTAGGAGAAAAGGGGTGTGTTGGGAAAGGTATTTTTCACCCTAGCTAGTGAATGCATGTAAATTTTCAAGCCCTGCATACATTCCCCCCCCCCCCACACTTTGGAATTTTATAATAGAGCATTCAGGATTTTTTCAAAACTTTGCAGTTTGTTTCCAAGCATTTTGTGTAACATGGATTGCTGATGTAGTCTTAGTCATTTCAGGATAGTAAATGACTTTGAGAAGGATTTCTAATTTACTCTGCAAATCTGGAATCTTGGGGATGATGAACAGAAATAGCTGATTAAGCATACATTTTGATAGCTCAAGCCTTTTTATACATTATTCAGCAAACATTTCAAACTCTGTGTTAAATTGTATTCTTGATAGAACCAAGTAAGAAATGTGATTTTTGTTTTGGCTGCAGGTATTGATGCTGCATTAACCTCCTTCTTTTGCTTGGAATCAAAATGTCAAAGAAATCTGAGGCTCCTCTTTCCTTGACTGACTGTCTTTGCCAGATCTGCATGGACATTTTTGTGGAGCCAGTGACCCTGCCATGCAACCACACACTCTGTAACTCTTGTTTCCAGTTGACAGTAGAGAAGGCAAGTTTGTACTGCCCTTTTTGCCGCCGGTGGGTCTCTTCTTGGGCGCGATATAATGCCCGCAAAAATACTCTTATCAATTGGGAACTGTGGGAAAGGATTCAAAAGAATTACCCAGAAGAATGCCAGCGCAGAGTTAATGGACAGGATCTGGAAGAGGACAGTAAGTAAAATGACATTTCTCTTGTATCTGTTTGTGCTGTAGGAAAGTAATTGGTATTAGTGAGCTTGGATGTCATGAAGTGAGATCATAAAATAATTGCTGGCGCAGCTAAATTATTGAATCATCTGGTAAATTAAAGGTAATTTGCTACTACCTTTGTAAGGTAGTTGCTTACACACACTCCATGACTGTGGGTATTCTGGGCTTCCAGTTTAACTTCTTCAAAGACAACATGGCAGAAAACAAGCTTAGCAAAGGAATTCCTTAGCCACAGTAACTTTTAGTCTTAAAGCACTCCAGCATTACATATCTTTGAAAATAACAAAAGTATTGAGATGCACTCGCCCCTAGTCTGAGTTCACCCCTTGTGAGTCCATGGTTCATCAGCATTTCAGGCTGGGCAGAGTCCCTCCTGCCACCTCTCCTGTAAGTCCTCCATATGTGTTGTCAGCCCCTTCTTCAGAGCAGAACCCAGCTCTTAAATAAGGCCTCTGTGCCATGTGCTCAAATTCAGAAACTCCAGATCTGACTCTCAGGTTTGGGCCCCTCCCTTGCAGACCTTTGTGTAGAGACCATTGTTCCATAGTGTTTATTCTGAGTCAGTGGCCCCAGATTGGTTTTAGTGATGGTCTTTCAATAAGATATTATACACCTTTCCCAAATTAGGGCAGCTGTCTGGAATGCAGTACAACAGGATTCTATTACAACATAGAGTTTGTAATTTTGATATTGTCATAACCCACTCTGTCAGTGTCTTTTCTCTAGCTGAGCCAAAGGCTATGTCTACACTGTAGATCTTACAGCAGCACAGTAGTAAGGTCTCCTGTGTAGCCGCTGTATGCCAGCATAATTAAACCACCCCAAACAAGGAGCAGTAGGTGTCAGCAGGAGATGCTCTGCCACTGACACTTATGTTGGTCAGGGGTGTGCGTTTTTTTGTTTGTTTGTTTTTTGTTTTTTTTTTTTTCAAACCCCTGCCCGACAAAAGTTTTGCGACTAAAAGTATTAGTGTAGAGAGAGCCAAATTTGAAAATATATTGTGATGGTAGAGTATCCTTGAAATATTTGTATTTACCTTATGCAGTTGAAAGGGCCTGGTTTCTCTCTCTCTCTTTATTTAAAAAGATCAAATTGGTTTGTTTGAGCAGGAGCCTATAATTTTATCACTGTCTGATCTAGTGAGAATGTTTTATTAAATAGGACATCTCTTAAGCTACTTAATCAAGAGCGGTAGCTTTAAAAAATAATAATAATAATGGTATCTTTAAAAAAGGAAATTACAGGACTCTTACTTTTGGAAAGTAAGTAGCTCAAGAAATGTCCCATTTAATAAAAAGACTAACAATACACACTAGATCAAGCAGTGATAAAATTATAGGCACATGGTATGAACTTGCTCCACTGATAAAACCTGCACATTAGTGTTTGCAAAATAAGGACAGTTCTGAGTGCTCTGAGAACTTTCAGAGCCTGATATCCCAGAAATTTCAAACAAGTAATCTGGGCATCATATCCTTCATCAAGAAGGAGGGAGTCATGCTTAATTCTGCTTCTTTGAAAATAATAATCTTACAGGAATCTCACTTGTCCATTCACTGCCATCAGAGTTTGAGCAGCAAAGAGTCCTTTGGCACCTTATAGACTAACAGACGTATAGGAGCATGAGCTTTCATGGGTGAATACCCACTTCTTCGGATGCATGTAGTGGAAATTTCCAGGGGCAGGTATAAATATGCAAGCAAGAGTGAGTAAGGCTAGAGATAACGAAGTTAGTTCAATCAGGGAGGATGAGGTCCTCTTCTAGCAGTTGAGGTGTGAACACCAAGGGAGGAGAAACTGCTTTTGTAGTTGGCTAGCCATTCACAGTCTTTGTTTCAGCCTGAGCTGATGGTGTCAAATTTGCATATGAACTGAAGCTCAGCAGTTTCTCTTTGAAGTCTGGTCCTGAAGCTTTTTTCTGCAAGATGGCTACCTTTAAATCTGCTATTGTGTGTCCAGGGAGGTTGAAGTGTTCTCCTACAGGTTTTTGTATATTGCCATTCCTGATATCTGACTTGTGTCCATTTATCCTTTTACATAGGGACTGTCCAGTTTGGCCGATGTACATAGCAGAGGGGCATTGCTGGCATATGATGGCGTATATTACGTTGGTAGACGTGCAGGTGAATGAACCGGTGATGTTGTGGCTGATCTGGTTAGGTCCTGTGATGGTGTCACTGGTGTAGATATGTGGGCAGAGTCGGCATCGAGGTTTGTTGCATGGATTGGTTCCTGAGTTAGTTACTATGGTGCGGTGTGTGGTTGCTGGTGAGAATATGCTTCAGGTTGGCGGGTTATCTGTGGGCGAGGACTGGCCTGCCACCCAAGGCCTGTGAAAGTGAGGGATCGTTGTCCAGGATGGGTTGTAGATCACTGATGATACGTTGGAGAGGTTTTAGCTGGGGACTGTATGTGATGGCCAGTGGAGTTCTATTGGTTTCTTTCTTGGGCTTGTCTTGCAGTAGGAGGCTTCTGGGTACACGTCTGGTTCTGTTGATCTGTTTCCTTATTTCCTCATGCGGGTATCGTAGTTTTGAGAATGCTTGGTGAAGATCTTGTAGGTGTTGGTCTCTGTCTGAGGGATTGGAGCAGATATGGTTGAATCTCAGTGCTTGGCTGTAGACAATGGATCGTGTGGTGTGTCCGGGATGGAAGCTGGAGGCATGAAGGTCGGTGGGTTTTTGGTATAGGGTGGTGTTAACGTGACCATCACTTATTTGCACCGTGGTGTCTAGGAAGTGGACCTCCTGTGTAGATTGGTCCAGGCTGAGGTTGATGATGGGGTGGAAGCTGTTGAAATCATGGTGAAATTTTTCCAGAGTCTCTTTCCCATGGGTCCAGATGATGAAGATGTCATCAATGTAGCATAGGTAGAGAAGGGGTATGAGTGGACGAGAGCTGAGGAAGCGTTGTCCCAGGTCAGCCATAAAAATGTTGGCATATTGTGGGGCCATGCGGGCGCCCATAGCGGTGCCACTGGTCTGGAGGTATATATTGTCATCAGATTTGAAATAGTTGTGTGTGAAGATAAAGTCACAGAACTCAGCAACCAGTTGTGCTGTGGCATCATCAGAGTTTGAGTGGCTTTATTTGTACAGCTGTGAATTGATAAATTTCTTCCATTTGTTTGAAAAAGAAACTGACATCTGAGGACACCAGTGAACTGTGTCACTGCCAGTCCAGGATGGGAATGTTCCCTCTGTTGATATGTGGAGGTGAAGCCCTGCAACACATTAGCTTTGAGAGTTCTATCCTGTCAAGAATTTTTTACACCCAAGAGTGAGAATCCTGTTAAATAGCTTCAAAGCAACAGAGCAGCACACATTTCAGGCTGTTTATATACTATAAAGAACAAAAGAGAGTACAGACTTTTTTTTCCCCTCCTTTGAAGGTCAGCTTTTAAGATTTTTACATTTCATGCTGCACTATCCTACAGTGTAAGGAAGCCTGGTCATTTTCCTCATAGAGGGTGAGGGAAGCTGGAAGTGATTGAGAGATGCATTTGCTTTCTCAGTGAATTGGAACATACTGCATGTTCCCACTAGGTGGACACAATTGAGTTAAGGTGCAATCTTGGATATGGTTGTGTTCTGCATGTTTTAGGTTTAAGTTAAACTAGGATAATATGAAATTGTAATGGGCTGTGGTATGAAAAGAATCTATACAAATCTGAGCTATTTAAAGTGATCATTTTGTTTTCCCCACACTCCCCTTCTCTTTTTCTCTGGATTAGTTTGTATATCCCAACCACTGCATCAGCTAAGCAAGCCTGGGGAACTGAGACAGGAATATGAGGCAGAGATTAGCAAGGTAAGTCTAGAAAATCCTGTTTAAAGTAGTAACTGCCTTGAGTATGGATTTATTTGAATCTTGTATGTATAGAATGACTCCAGTATTTGACTATTTAATTAGAATAACTTTCCTCTTTCTTTCTTTTAAAATAGAAAGTAAGTTTAGTGCTGTAATGGAAAATTGAAGAGGAAAGAGCTACAAGAATGGTTTGAGGTTTGATAACACACCTTACAGTGAGAGAATTGAGTTCAGTTTTTCTTATTAAAGAGAAGATTAAGAGGTGACTTGATCATGATGTACAAGAAGCTACCCAGGGAGAGGGCATTTGATACTACTGGGCTCTTTAATATAGCACACAAGGGCATAACAATATCAAACGTCTGGAAGTCAAAGCTATAAAAATTCAAACAAGAAATAAGGTGTACAATTTTAAGTCAGTGTAGGTGACCATTGGAATAGTTTACCAAGGAATGTGACTAATTCTCACTCTTCATCTTTCAATAAATATTAGATGTTTCTCTAAAGACATGCTCTTGTTCAACCACAAATTGTCAGGATCAGTGCAGGAATTATTTGATCACTTGCTTCTTTTTTACTCTCTACTTTAGGACCCTTCTAAATGGAATTAAACATGGTACTAATAATGCTTATAGATTTTCAATTTGAACCAATGTCTGAATGCTTTTGTACTACCTTTTCCTGGTGGCTGCATTGTTTTTCATTACGGTAACAAGGAAGTTGAGTGATCATGTGTGACCTTCCTCTTACAGCACGTGTGGAAGGAGATTATAGGCATGTCAAGGCTGACATTGATGGAAGAATGGAAAAGGGTTGTAATGGCTGGCACTTGAAAGAGATGGCGCCTAGTGGTTAGAGGGTGGTAGGGGAGCCTGGGCCCTCCCACTCCACCGATCTTTGGCCCAGAGCCCTGCGAGGGTTTGCCAGGGTCAGACACTCATGAGCACCTTAAAACATTCCTCCCTCGGCCACTTCTACACCTCCACTCTATAGTTCAAGCTTTTCCAGTCTGTAGTCAAGGTAATGCAGAACAATCACAATGCCTTTAGTCTGACTGGGGTGGTTTCTGCTGGCTGATCTCCAAAGAAAGAAAGTCTGGAGAGGTAATTCCTAAAGGAAAAAAAGATTTTAACCTATAACTGGAGTTCTCAGTATATTGCATCAAGAGAGCCATACTCACCCACCCTACTATGTTAGTTTTTTTGATGCTCTAAAGGGTTAGAAAGGAATTGAAAGAGATGAGTGCTATTCCGTCTTCCATATCCCTGCATTAAATGATTAGCTGTATGAGAGAACGAACAGCTTCAGCAGTCATTGCAATATGGATGGTTTCCAGTCTGCTGTATCAAGGGCACATGTTTTTCTCAAGGTTCTCTGTAGATACACGTAGTTGGAGAATTCTAGCTACAGGTAAGTAACCTTTTCACACTCACTGGGAGACCCTTTGCAAGTCACTGAATCTTGCAGATTAGCAAGTTTACAAATGCAGTTTTCTAAGAATCAAAAGGTAGCTCATTAGTGTACTCGATTCTTTTGATTACTGAAGCTTTAATACTTAATAGTATACTAGATTGCATCCTGTATATATGCTAAATTTAGTGAAGTCTTACTAGTGAAGTTTCACAGCACTCTGCTATTAAATTTTTGCTGAGAAACATGAAGAGTGCCTTTTTGTGAATTATGGGATGTTCATATTAATGAAGTGTAAGATAGAGAGGTTCTAGTGTAATAATGTGTTGTCTGCAGGTTCACTTGAAATTTAATTTGAGATCTTTTAAAAACTTCTCTTATAGGCGAAGGCAGAGAGGTGGGCACACGAACAAGAGGAGAGCAAAGCAAGTGAGGAGTACATTCAAAGGCTATTAGCAGAGGAAGAAGAAGTGCACAGGCTGGCAGAAGAAAGGCAGAGAGAGATGGAGGAACAGCTTAAACAAGATGAAGAGCTGGCATGGGAGCTGAGTATCAATTTGGTGAGTTTAGCTCTAGGGGGCATTAGAGCAGTGTGTTTCTCGAAGTTAGTGATCTTTATATCTTCCAGAGCATATGCAAAAATCCTTATGAATTCTTCAAATTTTAGATTGGAACCCAACATTAAATATTCAATGCTTAAATAACTTATTGAGCATTATGTTTTAAAATCCAACAAAAGAGAGGAGAAAATAAAAATTTCCACTTTTAAAATACACTTGAAGTGTTTACCAGTAGTTGATTTAAAATCTCCTCCATAGTAACCACCTTTTTGGATATCAGGAGCTCCTCTCTTCTGCCATCATTTAAAAAATGTTTTTTTGGAGGAGGTTAATGTCTGTAGCCTGTGCTTGGGAGTGGAAAATGCAATGGCAATGTTTGAGGAAGAGTAACATAGAAGAATCCTAACCATTGAAATATATATAGATATGGGATGTATATAGCTCTGTTGTATTTGATATAACCTGCCATTTTGTGGTAATACTAATGAAAAACAATGAATTTATCACTAATGAAAAACTCTTCTCCTGATACCACTGCCTCCAGATAAATTTAATGCATGCTGAGTGCAGTTCCCTATCTATACTTATTGTTAGCTCCAAAGAATTCATGCAAATAACTAATTCTGTGTATAGAAGCACGCTTATTTTCAATTTTGTCTAATTTCTGTATGTTTCTGTATGTCATTAAAGAACAAGTCTACTGATGAACACATGTTCAGCACTCCTTTACGTGCAAACAGTCGCACGTCTGGCCCATCTCCAATTAGTTCATGCAAGACAAAAAACAAATCAAGCAACTCTGGAGACATCCAAAAGTAAGTAATCCACCTTTCTGTCCAAGATTTGTTGGTACACTTCCACAACATACACAGCATGTGAAAGGAGAAATATGGTTTTTAGTTTGGGAAGAACTAAGTGTGGCTAAAATTTGAAAAGTACCACATAAAAGAGCACACTGGCATTCTGTGTTGATTCTCTCAACTATTTTTTTATCAAACTTGCTCAGGTAACAGATAAAAAGATGGATTTTCTAATTGTCAGGAGAGCAAATTCAACCTGGAATCTGAAAGTCAAGCTGTGTTCTTCCTCTGAGATGACACAGCAATAGAGATTCTGCAGTTGGAGCTCAGTTAGTAATTCTGTTGATGTATGGCCAAGAATAGAATCATTCTTGTTCTCCTGTAGCTGCAAGGCAAATAGTGAAAATGTCAGTAAACAGATAAGATTTGACACATACAGGTAGATCTATTGAATAACGAGTGCTGCCTTTGCATAGTTGACTCTTTCGACTGTAACCTCACTTTAAGATCACTGTGTTCTGCCTCAATATCCTGTTGTTGTCCCATTGGCCTACTTAGGCTGAATTTATTCTATGTTGATATATTCTTTAAATTTAATCACTGTGGCCCCTCTTGTTACTCAACTTTAGTTCTGTTCCTGGCAGATCAGTTTCTGTTAACTTTTTTTTTCTTTTTTAAGTTCACTTTTTCAGAGAAGTGTTATTCAGTCCTTATAGACTTGTATACCATCCAGTCTTCCAGTTAGGATCAGAGAACTTGACCCTTTATGGTCCTCCAGCTGTGGCTGGTAGCCACACTGTGTAATCACTGTTGCCTTTTAAAGTAAATATGAACTATTTCTCCTGGCTTCAAGGAGGCTTGGAAAGTATAATACCAAGCATTTGTTTCTTGTTGATGCAACAAATCGCCTTCAAAATGACTATACGTAAATGATTTTTTCATTTGTAAAATAAGCTATCGTTTAATCTTTGGATTCAAGTGGCGAACTGCATTACTTTTTTGGCATACTTTTTTTTTCTTTTTTTTTTTTTTTTAGTAATCTATGGTAACGGGAAGCTACTGAATGTTACAGTATTTCAGCACAGGATAATGTGGAAGATAATAGTGGGACACTCATCTACACTGATCTGAAGGTTCAGAGAAATATGGAGGACTCTGACTTTAATTTGATGCTTAAAGTTTTGTCTTAATATGTGCTGCTTTTTTTTTTTTTTCCTCCTTAAGGTATCTATCTCCAAAGCCACCTTGTGCCTCGGTACCAATGTCGCTCTCTAAAAAAGCAGAGAAACGCAGGAATAACTCCTTTTCTATGGTAATCTACGTCTCCATATTGAAGTTATATATGGCACTATTTATTAGTAGCTGCATGTTCTTTTCTTTTTGTTGAGGGTATATAGACTGAAAGTACCTATATAACCATAAAAATGAACATACTGTCATCTTAAAAAGGTAAAGATTGTATTTAAATAGAATTTCAGAAATGGCCTTAGAAAGCATTTCATCCAATCTGTATCACTGACTAGGCAAAATATATTTTTGTTACTCTGTGAAAAATTGCAAGATCTGAATATGTATTCTGATTCTCTGATACCAAGTATTGGAGCCAGAAAATTCACTGTTAAGGTCTGCTAAGCAGGAGTAATTTCTCCTTATGTATGAGACCTCTACTTTTCTGACCAAAAAAAATATTCTAACTGCAAACTCAATATGGCATCTGGAAGGAAAGCTTGTTTACATTTTGACTTGTGCATCATCCCCAACAAGTATTATACAATGGTGACTTGGTTAATAGTACAGTTGGTGCACAGGTCAGAAAAGAATCCAGCTTAATACCCTCTAGCTTTCAGAGCTAATGCAGCCAACAGAAATGAAGCTTGCTTTTTATTTTATCAAATTTTCTATTTATATAAAAGCTCAGAGGACAATAAACATTTCTGAACAGAAGTAAAAGTTTATGGAAGATTAACTTTTCACCAAGCTGTATTTGATCGGTTTGTTTTCAGTTTTGCCTTATCTTTTCTGTAGGAAAATAATAACACTGAAGATGACATCTTAATGTGGCAAGAAAAGGATAGAGAGGAAATGCCAACACTGTCTCCACAAACTTTCTCCACTGTTCAAGACAGAAATGTTAAGGATTCATTTTTAGAATCCTGTCTGACTTATTTAAATACCTCTCCTGTAGTGGGGTCTCATCCCATTGAGTGGGAAGGTCTGTCAGGAGCAAACTATAAGGTAGATAAAATTACAAATGCACTTCACAATGTCACAAAACAGGAAAGGCCTGATACTGGACTTTCTTCTTCCAGTGGAGAGTTAGCCAGAAGTGCCTTTGAAAATGATAACTCTACATGTACAGAAAACATAGACTCTGAAAAATGTGCAGAAATTAGCTCTTCTCTTCAGGAAGCAGTTGATTCTGTGACATCTGGCAAATTAGAAAACAGGGATGCATCCCATAATCTCATGGAAGTGGCTGCAAACTGCTCAGTTGAAGGAAAGAAACAAAATGTGTTACAGAACAGTAAGGAGACACCAAAAAGAAAATCTCAAGAATCTCCAACTGAATCAGCAGTTGATGCATGCTTGATTGATAAAAGGAGGAAAACTTTTCCAGAAACTTATGAAGACCAAGAGGAGAAGGTAAATGATCTTAATGTGCAAATGCATATAGATTTGGAGAAGCAGCTTTATGAGAGGCGGAAGCAAGAGGAGCAAGACAGGCTCCTGGCTCTGCAACTTCAGAGAGAGATAAACAGGGAGCAAAAGACATTAAACCGAAAGAAAGGCTCTCCAGATGAGTACCTTCTGCGTCCTAAAGCATCTCCATGTCTGGAGGAATCTCCAACTGGGACAGGTAGTAATAAGATGGCAAGTGAGTCGACATCTCCCAAGAGCCAGACTGAAACGAGTCATCGGAAACCGCGAAGAAGCTCCCACAATGAGAACTGGCAGCCTCCCAGCAACCTCCAGATGAAATTGCCGAGTGTCAGAGGAGGAAAAGTGTTGAACTGTGTCAACAGCTGTGACTCAAAGGATATCCAATCACTGTTGACCAAGCATAAGCAAAAGACAATCCTTCAGATGTTTAAGAGGTCTGTTTCAAAGTAAAAGATCAGTAGAACTATGAAGGCACAGTGGGGTGGATGGGAAATAAAGCAGTATCCTTCCCTGTATCAGATAAAGCTTGTTGTAAACAGCTAGTTTTAAGTTGATTGTATTAAAGGAGGATCAATTTAGAGCATAAATGCACTCAGAATTATACAGTGCTATTGAACCAAGGAGCCTCTAATGCCTTTCTTTCCTCCAGACCTTATCAGTTTTAGTTAATTTCTTAACTAAATACAGAACGAGTCTGTATCTTCAATTATTTGCTCACTGCAGGGCTACAGCACTAGAGGCCTCCATCAGCACAGCTGCTGTGCGTTATGTTGAAGGATTGGACTCTAACCTCACCATGCTTGATTAGTGTTGGCTGGTGAAGATATGACCGTTAACCATGTCTATTGTACTCTTTTCCTCTCACAGTTCTGTAATATAGATTCCTATTGAAAATATTGGCTAAATTAGCATTACTTTTTCTACAACAATGTTGAATTTCATCAAAAGTATATAATCTACAAAATCACCAGACCGGAAAAGAGGTGGGGAGGGGGCGGGAAAAGTCAAGATAAACAGACTATAATTTGGAGTAAGTTATAATTAATGAATCAACAAGTGTGAATAAGGACTACGTTTATTCCCAGTTTTGAGTTAGTTTGTCTGGTTATAAGACTACCCTTTCTTTTTGTCATCCCTTTATGTCAGTAACCATTTTCCTCCTGCTTTGCTGTTTTGGTACATGTTAAATATTTTTGTTCAAATAAGCAAATAATATCAGAACTTTATAATTCATCTGAATTGCTGTTTGTCTAGAATGCGAGAAACCTCAGGCCTGTGAGAAGTTATTGCAGGCTACAAATGATAGATGAAGGGTTCTCATTTGCCCACATTGCTTCCTCCTCGTTACTTCTCTGAAACTCCCAGTTTACTATTTTGTTTGCATTGTGAGGAAACAAAAATCAACAATTTTATTTTATTTGGACTTGCCAAATATTAACCTAAATGTTAATCTACAGTAATACTGATGAAGCTGTTCTATGTATATTCACATTTTTAGTGGATGAGTATTACAATAAATGTTTGGATCCTATTTTGATCTGTACATTTGTTTGAACAACAGTTAGTTTGGGTGTATTTGGAATGAAAAATTCCAAAACAAAAACTAAAAACTGTGTTTTGGCTCTGAGTTTAATCTTTAAGGTCAAGCACTTTTCATGGTTTAAGTGCGAGACGTTCTCACGCCACAATACAGCTGCTGTTTCTTCTGACTTTCTATCAATTAAAATGGCTTTCATCACTATGTAACTTGAATTAATTATTTTGCCATTTTTTTCCTAGGGAAGACTAAAAATACTTGTGTTTAAATTTTGGGTGTAAACCAGGGGTTCTCAACCTTCTTTCTGAGGCCCCCCAACATGCTACAAAAACTCCATGGCCTGCCAGTGCCACAACTGTTTTTCTGCATATAAAAGCCAGGACCAGCATTAGGGTGTAGCAAGCAGGGCAGTTGCCTGGGGCCCCACACTGCAGGAGTCCCCACAAAGTTAAGTTGCTCACGCTTCAGCCCCAGGTGGCAGGGCTGGGAGTCCTGGGCTTCACCCCACACAGTGGGGCTTCAGCTTTCTGCTCTGGGTCCCAGCAAATCTAACACTGGCCCTGCCTGGTGGCCCCCTGAAACCTGATCACAGCCTCCCAGGGGGCCCTGGACCCCTGGTTGAGAAACAACCCCTGGTGTAAACAGCATTTTAAAATAATTTTTGGAAAGCATAAGCAGTGGGGCAAGCCAAAAACCTGTGCATGACTTTTTGTCTTCTGATGTTTATGACAATAACAATAGCAGCATGGTATGAGTATTACATGCATAAATGGTACTTTCCCAGAAGAGCTTTTCAGTCTAACAAAGACAATAAGTGAAATGATACATTTAAAAACAAAAAAACACCAGACCCAAAACAAAACCTTTCGCTCCTTTGCCCAGGTTATTGCTTTCTCAGCCCTTGTGCAGAAGCCTTCATAGAATCATAGAATCATAGAATATCAGAGTTGGAAGGGACCTCAAGAGGTCATCTAGTCCAACCCCCTGCTCAAAGCAGGACCAATTCCCAGCTAAATCATCCCAGCCAGGGCTTTGTCAAGCCGGGCCTTAAAAACCTCCAAGGAAGGAGACTCCACCACCTCCCTAGGTAACGCATTCCAGTGTTTCACCACCCTCCTAGTGAAATAGTTTTTCCTGATATCCAACCTGGACCTCCCCCACTGCAACTTGAGACCATTGCTCCTTGTTCTGTCATCTGCCACCACTGAGAACAGCCGAGCTCCATCCTCTTTGGAACCCCCCTTCAGGTAGTTGAAGGCTGCTATCAAATCCCCCCTCATTCTTCTGTTCTGGAGACTAAACAATCCCAGTTCTCTCAGCCTCTCCTCATAAGTCATGTGCTCCAGACCCCTAATCATTTTTGTTGCCCTCCGCTGGACTCTTTCCAATTTTTCCACATCCTTCTTGTAGTGTGGGGCCCAAAACTGGACACAGTATTCCAGATGAGGCCTCACCAATGTCGAATAAAGGGGAACGATCACGTTCCTCGATCTGCTGGCAATGCCCCTACTTATACAGCCCAAAATGCCGTTAGCCTTCTTGGCAACAAGAGCACACTGTTGACTCATATCCAGCTTCTCGTCCACTGTGACCCCTAGGTCCTTTTCAGCAGAACTGCTACCTAGCCATTCGGTCCCTAGTCTGTAGCAGTGCATGGGATTCTTCCGTCCTAAGTGCAGGACTCTGCACTTGTCCTTGTTGAACCTCATCAGGTTTTTTTCTGCCCAATCCTCTAATTTGTCTAGGTCCCTCTGTATCCGATCCCTACCCTCTAGTGTATCTACCACGCCTCCTAGTTTAGTGTCATCTGCAAACTTGCTGAGAGTGCAGTCCACACCATCCTCCAGATCATTAATAAAGATATTAAACAAAACCGGCCCCAGGACCGACCCTTGGGGCACTCCACTTGAAACCGGCTGCCAACTAGACATGGAGCCATTGATCACTACCCGTTGAGCCCGACGATCTAGCCAGCTTTCTATCCACCTTACAGTCCATTCATCCAGCCCATACTTCTTTAACTTGGTGGCAAGAATACTGTGGGAGACCGTATCAAAAGCTTTGCTAAAGTCAAGAAATAACACATCCACTGCTTTCCCCTCATCCACAGAGCCAGTTATCTCATCATAGAAGGCAATTAGGTTAGTCAGGCACGACTTCCCCTTCGTGAATCCATGCTGACTGTTCCTGATCACTTTCCTCTCCTCTAAATGTTTCATAATTGATTCCTTGAGGACCTGCTCCATAATTTTTCCAGGGACTGAGGTGAGGCTGACTGGCCTGTAGTTCCCCGGATCCTCCTTCTTCCCTTTTTTAAAGATGGGCACTACATTAGCCTTTTTCCAGTCATCTGGGACCTCCCCCGATCGCCATGAGTTTTCAAAAATAATGGCTAATGGCTCTGCAATCTCACCCGCCAACTCCTTTAGCACCCTCGGATGCAGCGCATCCGGCCCCATGGACTTGTGCACGTCCAGTTTTTCTAAATAGTCCCGAACCACTTCTTTCTCCACAGAGGGCTGGTCACCTTCTCCCCATGCTGTACTGCCCAGTGCAGCAATCTGGGAGCTGACCTTGTGCGTGAAGACAGAGGCAAAAAAATCATTGAGTACATTAGCTTTTTCCACATCGTCGGTCACTAGGTTGCCTCCCTCATTCAGTAAGGGGCCCACACTTTCCTTGATTTTCTTCTTGTTGCTAACATACCTGAAGAAACCTTTCTTGTTACTCTTAACATCTCTTGCTAACTGCAACTCCAAGTGTGATTTGGCCTTCCTGATTTCACTCCTGCACGCCTGAGCAATATTTTTATACTCCTCCCTGGTCATTTGTCCAATCTTCCACTTCTTATAAGCCTCTTTTTTGCATTTAAGATCAGCAAGGATTTCACTGTTTAGCCAAGCTGGTCGCCTGCCATATTTACTATTCTTTCTACACATCGGGATGGTTTGTTCCTGCAACCTCAATAAGGATTCTTTAAAATACAGCCAGCTCTCCTGGACCCCTTTGCCCTTCATGTTATTCTCCCAGGGGATCCTGCCCATCTGTTCCCTGAGGGAGTCAAAGTCTGCTTTTCTGAAGTCCAGGGTCCATATTCTGCTGCTCTCCTTTCTTCCTTGTGTCAGGATCCTGAACTCGACCATCTCATGGTCACTGCCTCCCAGGTTCCCATCCACTTTTGCTTCCCCTACTAGTTCTTCCCTGTTTGTGAGCAGCAGGTCAAGAAAAGCTTTGCCCCTAGTTGGTTCCTCCAGCACTTGCACCAGGAAATTGTCCCCTACGCTTTCCAAAAATTTCCTGGATTGCCTGTGCACCGCTGTATTGCTCTCCCAGCAGATATCAGGGTGATTAAAGTCTCCCATGAGAACCAGGGCCTGTGATCTAGCAACTTCTGCTAGTTGCCAGAAGAAAGCCTCGTCCACCTCATCCCCCTGGTCTGGTGGTCTATAGCAGACTCCAACCACGACATCACCCTTGTTGCTCACACTTCTCAACTTTATCCAGAGACTCTCAGGTTTTTCTGCAGTATCATACCGGAGCTCTGAGCAGTCATACTCCTCTCTTACATACAACGCAACTCCCCCACCTTTTCTGCCCTGCCTGTCCTTCCTGAACAGTTTATATCCATCCATGACAGTACTCCAGTCATGTGAGTTATCCCACCAAGTTTCTGTTATTCCAATCACATCATAGTTCCCTGACTGTGCCAGGACTTCCAGTTCTCCCTGCTTGTTTCCCAGGCTTCTTGCATTTGTGTATAGGCACTTAAGATAACTCAATGATCGTCCCTCTTTCTCAGCATGAGACAGGAGTCCTCCCCTGTTGCGCTCTCCTGCTTGTGCTTCCTCCCAGGATCCCATTTCCCCACTTACCTCAGGGCTTTGGTCTCCTTCCCCCGGTGAACCTAGTTTAAAGCCCTCCTCACTAGGTTAGCCAGCCTGCTGGCGAAGATGCTCTTCCCTCTCTTCGTTAGGTGGAGCCCGTCTCTGCCTAGCACTCCTTCTTCTTGGAACACCATCCCATGGTCGAAGAATCCAAAGCCTTCTCTCCGACACCACCTGCGTAGCCATTCGTTGACTTCCACGATTCGACGGTCTCTACCCCGGCCTTTTCCTTGCACAGGGAGGATGGACGAGAACACCACTTGCGCCTTAAACTCCTTTATCCTTCTTCCCAGAGCCACGTAGTCTGCAGTGATCCGCTCAAGGTCATTCTTGGCAGTATCATTGGTGCCCACGTGGAGAAGCAGGAAGGGGTAGCGATCCGAGGGCTTGATGAGTCTCGGCAGTCTCTCCGTCACATCGTGTATCCTAGCTCCTGGCAAGCAGCAGACCTCTCGGTTTTCACTCACTATATTTTTCTTTATCAGATACCATAACTTATATTCTGTCCCAGCCCAGCCCTTAATTTTTCCTTTCAATTTTTATACTTATTAGATATGTATTTACTCTATTACTAATCTTACCTTTGCTCAAAGCTGTTAACCCTTTCCTACATTAAAATATTTCTCTAAAAACAAAATGTTGACTGGATTCCTGCTCTTCCTAGCATGCACAAGCCGTAATTCCTCCAGCTTTCAAAAGACTTTTTTCTCTTTGAGGCACTGGTAGTTCAGCTCCATTTGAAGGCCAACTGCCTATGCCTTAATACCTTCTGCAGTGTTTTGTTTCAGTTCCTTCTGACTTTGTTCAGAAAAGAAGTTTCCTGTCTAGCTCTCTACTGCCTTGGCAAATTTTTTTATCCAGTTTTGATGGCGTTTCTGCAACTTTATTGTTCCCTTGTTCTCTTTTGGTTACAGCATTGTCTCTCCATTGGTGCTTTTAAGCTTTGCAGATGAAATAGGCCTGATCTACATTAAAAATGTACACCAGCATAGCTATATTGGTCAGGGATGTGAAAAAACCATACCCCCCAGTGACATAGCTATGCTGACGAAACAACCAGTGTGAGAGACAGCTATGGCAACAGAAGAGGGCTTCTGTCAGCATAGCTAACATTCAGGGAAGTGGTGTTGCTACATCAGCCAAAATGCTACTTTTGTTGGTATATGCTGCATCTAGGCTAAGGGGCTATGCCAATAGCCTCCGTAATCTAGACATAGCCATAGTCTGAGTTATCAGTGCTGCTTTGAGGCAAGGAGGGATTTTTAGCTATTGCCACTTGTAGGTAGATAAGTTTGGTTATGTCTACACTAGAATTTTTGTTGGTAAAACTTTTGTAAAACACCCCCTGACTGACATACTTTTCATCGACAAAAGTGCTGGTGTAGACAGCACTATTGCAGCGGGAGTGCTCTCCCACCGACATAGCTACTACTGCTCGTTGGAGGTGGTTTAATTATGCCAGCAGGAGAGCTTTCTCCTGCTGGCATAGAGCAGCCACACAGGAGACCTTACAGTGTCACAGCTGTAGCGGTACAGCTGTGCTGCTGTAAGGTTCATAGGGTAGACATAGCCTTTGGCACACTATGGGTCATTGGCCTTATTTCCCTCAGGTGTACTGTCATATAATTAAAGACCATCTCAAATGCATACATACAATGGGAGAGGATTAAAGTTACAAATGCAACTTTAATTTTGACATTTCCTAACTTTTGAGTGCTTCGCTGGTAACCTCAATGATCTTGTAATATTTTTTAGTGATTTCCTAGTTTAAAAATGAAAAAATTATATTGTGTGCAAGTTTAGCAGCCCCCCTGCCCACCCCAACTGCTGTGGATTATCAGCAGAGTTAAAACCTAGGACAGTTCAATGCTGTGGCAAACCTCTACTGCTTGAGCTAAAAAAGTAATTACATTACCTATTAGAGTCAGAAGGCTGTTATCCTTTCTGGACTTGCCACATAACATGCTAAGCAACTTTGTTCTTCTGAAACTCTCCCCTCTAAAGGGAGGGGTCCAAGAGGAGACCCTGTGCTAAGTACTGTTGCCCACACTAGATTATATTTTAAGTCTCACAATATCTGGTGTTTTCTTTTTTAAAGCCATAGCTTGTGGGCTCGTGATTGTGAGAATCTTACTTTTCATTAATTAAAAAAAAAAAAAAAAATCTGTTAACCCTTATGGTTGCAAAGGAAGGCTTGAAAATGTGACTCCTAAAAGCGCAAAAAGTTATTTTCAAGTCAGTTTCATGACTTTTGGGGTGCTTGACTCATGCTTTTTAAAAACTTGGTTGGCAGTCACATTAGCTTGCTGGATTAAACCCTGTATTGGAACAATTGTGCTGGTGAGGCTCTTATACCACCACCTATCAGATTATGTCCTACAAAGATTATTGTGACTTCCTGAGCCAGTGGCTACTGACTCACTTTCTTTACATACCTTCAACAGATACAAGATTGATACTTTGTTTCAGCTGATGCATTATTTAAGGAAGAGGGGCAAGATTTTTTTAAGAATGCCTACAGTTAGGCTCCTCAGTCTGTATGTAGACACCTAAATAAATGGCCTGATTTTTCAAAAGTGCTTTTCCCATTGAGGTTAATAGCAAATAAGAAAACCTACAGTTATAGCTGTGTTAAAAACAAACCTATCTGAATGGCAAAAATTGGACCTGGATCTGATTTCAAGTACTCCAAAGTTCAGGGGTATATGGAGCCAAGGTTCTTTGCCTATTTTACCTTGGCCTTTATGTCTATAAAGATAAGAACCGTCTTTAAAATTCCGGACTGGCTCTGCCTTTAGATATCACACACACACACACACACACACACCCAAAATCAGTGTGGGTCTGGTTTTATAACTAAATTCCCCCTCTACCTCCTCTGTTTTTAATTTAATTTCTTCTGTAGGGCTGCCATTTTTCATGCTTCCCAAACTACATATGTTGTAGGGGAAATTGGTTAAATCTGCTCAGCTGTTGCTGAATTATTGGATGATAGAAGTGCAAAAGTGTATTCTATTTTCAAGAATACTTTTTTCCTATCTTACAAATCAAAGATGGTAGAAAAAGACCCTCCAAACTTTATTTAAAAAAAAATTGTAGTATCTACTGCCATAGCACAGGGGTGGGCAAACGACAGCCCGTGGGCCAGATATGGCCCCTCAGGGCTTTGGATACGGCCCGCGGGATTGCCCCTCATGGCGCTGTGGGCCCCATTCCACTCTCATAAGCGGCCGGCACCACGTCCCTGCGACCCCCAGGCGGGGGGGCAGAGGGCTCCATGCACTGTCCTTGCCTCCAGGCACTGCCCCCCGCAGCTCCCATTGGCCGGGAACGGGGAACCGCGACCAATGGGAGCTTCGGGGGAGGTATCTGGAAACGCAGCAAAGGCAGCGCACGCGGAGATCTCCGCCTCCCCTCCCCCAGGGGCCGCAGCGCTTCCTGGAGCGGCGCGGGGCCAGGGACAGGGCAGGCATGCAGGGAGCCTGCCCTGGCCCTGGTGCGTGCTGCTGCCAGCCCGGAGCTGCTTTAGGTAAGCAGCACCGGGCGGGAGCCCAAACCCCACCTGCACCCCGCCCCCCAACTCCCTGCGCTAAGCCCCCTGCCTGCACCCCGCATCCCTCCTGCACCCCAACCCCTTGCCCTGAGAAACAATAGTGAAATATGTCCTATCCATTGAGATCCAAAGAAGGCAGTTCCCTTTGTCATGTAGCTTCCCTTAACAACTGGAGTTTTAAAACTTTTTAGTGAGAACTACATCTCACTATAGCAATTGTCTCATGGACACCTTCACTGCGGCCCCTGGGGGAGGGGAGAGAGAAGAGCATCTTTGCAGGCAGGATGGCTAACTTAGTGAGGGAGGGCTTTAAACTAGGTTCAGCAGGGGAAGGAGACCAAAGCCTGAGTAAGTGGGGAAGTGGGATGCCGGGAGGAAGCATGAGCAGGAGAGCGCAAGAGGGGAGGACTCCTGTTGCATACTGAGAAAGCAGGATGATCATTGAGTTATCTTAAGTGCCTATACACAAATGCAAGAAGCCTGGGAAACAAGCAGGGAGAACTGGAAGTCCTGGCACAGTCAAGAAATTATGATGTGATTGGAATAACAGAGACTTGGTGAGATAACTCACATGACTGGACTACTGTCATGGATGGATATAAACTGTTCAGGAAGGACAGGCAGGGCAGAAAAGGTGGAGGAGTTGCATTATATGTAAGAGAGGCATATGACTGCTCAGAGCTCCGGTATGAAACTGCAGAAAAACCTGAGAGTCTCTGGATTAAGTTGAGAAGTGTGAGCAACAAGGGTGATATTGTGGTGGGAGTCTGCTATAGACCACCAGACCAGGGGGATGAGGTGGACGAGGCTTTCTTCCGGCAACTAACAGAAGTTCTTCGAGTGCTTGCTCATATCGATTCCAATTAGGTGTGCGCACGCCTCGTGCACGATTGTCGGAGAATTTTCTACCCTAGCAACACCCGGTGGGTCGGCTGTGGAGCCCCCTGGAGTGGCGCCTTCATGGCGCTGGATATATACCCCAGCCGACCCAGCGCCCCCTTCTTACCGCCCCTGACGGTCGTTGGAACTGTGGAGCGCGGCATAGCTGTTCTTCACTCTCCCTAGCTTATCCTGTTATTTCTGTAGATAGTTGTAGTTATATTTGTTGTATAGTGTTAGATAGTTAGTTATTCATTTTACTTTTTAATAGTTGTAAATAGCGGGGGTTAAGGGGGTTGTTCTCCCCCCTTCCTCCCCCGGCGCATAGCCGGGCTCATGCCCAAGGCTCCTGGCTTTAAGCCGTGCGCGTCCTGCGCTAAGCCTATGCCCCCAAGTGATCCGCACGACTCGTGTCTGAAGTGTCTAGGAGAGTCCCATCAGACATAAGTGTAAAATCTGTAAGGCCTTCAGACCGAGAACCAAAAAGGAGTGGGACTTTAGGCTTAGGCAGCTCCTCATGGAGGCGGCACTTAGCCCGGACCCTCCATCGGTGCGTCCGGCCCTGGCACCGAGCGCCTTGGTGCGCAGTGCCCCTGCGGCACCGACCGGTACTGCACCACGGACAGAGTCGGACAAGGCCTCACGGCACCGGCCTCCTTTGGCACCGCGCCCGCCACAGGGGCCTCGGCGCCGATCCTTGTCTCCGGGACACAAGAAATCCTGCAAGGCGCAGGAGACTGCTGTCCTGAAGACGCCGGCTCCCCCGGTGCCGGGGGTAGAGCCACGTCCACCTTTGGACCACCAGAAGCAAGTGCCTGCTACGCTGTCGACTCCGGCTCCGCGGCCGTTGAGTCCGGTGCAGACAGGATCACCACCTCGGTCGGTGGTGGAGCCTTGTCTTCCGTCCACCCCAGAGACCTTCGCGACGGCGAGAGACCTTATTGCTCTCACGGAGCCGGAACCGCCCCAACCACCGGCACCGTTGGCTCCTCGCGCTGTGCAATCCAGGGGCAAGCCTGCCCTGGTGCGCCCGCCGTCTCAGGGCATGGACTCACGGCACCGCTCCAGGTCTCGGAGCAGGTCCTGACGCCGCTCGCAGTCCCGGCGCCGACTATCACCTCGGCACCGGTCGTACTCGCGGTCAAGATCCTCGTCGCGGCACCGCTCTATGTCTCGGCACCATCACAATCATCGGTACCGATCGGACTCCAGACATAGTTCCCGGCACTGGTACGAGCACCGCTCGAGTTCGTGGGGCGGCTCCCGGTACCATGTCTACTCACGGTCGTCCTCATTCAGGTCCAGATCCGGATCTCGGCACTGACATGGCCATCGGCACCAATCCCGGTACCGCGCAGGGACCGATCATCTCCGAACTGGCACCGATTGGCACCGTATCATCCGGAGCCGATTTCAACGCAATCGGCACTGCCTTGGCCCTCGAGATCAGCATCTCGCTCCTCCGATGGGGCCTTGAGATCGGCATACCCTCCTCAGGGGCAGGCTGCTGAGGCTGACTTGGGCCACTGGCAGGAGGTGGCGGAGGACCCTGCACAGGGACCTATGCACTGGTCGTTCTGGACCCCGTGGGCGTATCACCAGGTGCAGGGGGCTCCACCATCAGCCTCTCGCTCGGCACGCTCTGAGCCCAGGGCTCCGGAGGCCACCATCTCCCGCCCTCCCCCAGGGGGCATGGAGGCTCCCGTGCCTACACCACCTGAGGCCCTGGACCCAGGGGCAGGCGATGCTCCGCTTCAGGGACCCTTGGAGCAGGACCCGCCATTAGACCCCTTGCCACCTGAGGCATCCTCCTCATCTTCCCCAGATGAGGCGGTGGCGGGCACAACCGCCACAGGTCTACCCCTGATAGATCTTCTGGCACACCAGGACCTATTACATAGGGTGGCACGTAATATGGACCTCCAGGCGGAGGAGATAAGTAGAGGTACAGGACCCGGTGGTGAGCATCCTCTCCGCGGATGCCATCCAGGGTGGCATTGCCTTTGATTCGGACGATTCAGGCTAATGCCACTATAATATGGCAAACTCCTGCCTCTATTCCACCCACAGCCAGAGGGGTGGAAAGGAAGTACTTCGTCCCTTCCAAGGACTATATGAGTACCTATATACTCATGCCCAACCGTGTTCACTAGTGGTGTCATTGGTGAACGCAAGGGAGCGTCACGGCCAGCAGGCTGCAGCGCCCAAATCAAAGGACGCTAAGCGCTTCGATTTGTTTGGGCGTAAGGTATATTCAGCCGGAGGGCTGCAACTCAGAGCGGCTAACCAGCAGGTGCTCTTGAGCCGCTATAATTTTAATTCCTGGAACTCTATGGGGAAGTTTAAGGAGTTGGTTCCCCAAGACTCAAGAGAAGAGTTCGGGGCCTTAGTGGAGGAGGGTAAGAAGGTGGCACGGATCTCCTTACAGGCCTCCTTGGACATAGCGGACTCGGCTGCAAGGACGCTGGCCTCAGGTATCGCCATGCGGCGAGTCTCCTGGCTCCAGGTCTCGGGCTTGCCGCCGGAACTGCAGCAGACCCTGCAGGATTTACCCTTTGAGGGCCACAGGCTGTTCTCAGAGAAGACGGACTCTCGGCTGCAGAGCCTCAAGGACTCGAGAACGATCATGCGCTCCCTGGGGATGCATGTCCCAGGGCCCCAGTGCAGACCCTTTAGGCCCCAGCCTCAAAGATTCTACCCTCCCCCGCCTCGTCCAAGACAGGACTTCACCAGAAGGCTGGGATGAAGTGGTAGGTGAAGGTCGACCGACCCTCAACCCAGTCAGAACCAGGGGCCGCCTAGGCCACCTTCAGGCCCTAGGCAGAACTTTTGAAGGTGCGGTCGAGGACGGCGCCCCAGCCACTACCCAGGATCCAGCTCCCTCCTTTCAGGATCGCCTCTCCCGTTTCCACCGTGCTTGGTCCCTTATAACCTCGGACCGTTGGGTCCTTCGCACAGTGGAGAGGGGATACGCTCTCCAGTTTTCTTCATCCCCTCCCCCCCACTCCTCACCCATCTCTCTTCAGGGACCCTTCTCACGAGCATCTCCTTACACAGGAGGTTTTTGGGCTCCTCTCTATGGGGGCCATAGAGGAGGTTCCGCCAGAGTTAAGGGGCAGGGGGTTTTATTCCCGCTACTTCCTGATCCCCAAGTCAAAAGGGGGTCTGTGACCCATCTTAGACTTAGACGGACTCAACAAATTCATAGTAAAGTTGAAGTTCCGCATGGTATCATTGGGGACCATTATCCCTTCCCTGGATCCTGGAGACTGGTTCGCCGCCCTCAACATTAAGGACGCATATTTTCATATAGCGATCTACCCGCCTCACAGGCGCTTCCTGCGATTTGTGGTAAACAAGGTGCACTACCAATTTGCAGTCCTTCCCTTTGGCTTGTCCTCTGCCCCCAGAGTGTTCACAAAATGTATGGCTGTCGTGGCAGCATACCTTCGTCGACAAGGGATACAGGTGTTTCCGTACTTAGACGACTGGCTGGTACGCGGCCGCACCAGAGAGCAAGTTCAAGCTCACGTCCACATAATAGTACACACATTCCACGAGTTGGGCATTCTACTCAACAAAGAGAAGTCCACTCTAGAGCTAACCCAGAGGATAGAATTTTTTGGGGCAGTCCTAGACTCCAGACGTGCACGAGCTATTCTACCAGACAATCGCTTTCATACCGTCACAAGCGTCATTCGAGGGCTCAGGGCCTTTCCGATTACCACAATGAGGACGTGCCTCGCCCTGTTGGGTCACATGGCCTCTTGCACTTACGTAACCAGGCATGCCAGACTTCGGCTTCGCCCACTTCAGGCCTGGGTATCATCGGTATACCGTCCTTATTGGGACAACCTAAACATGGTGGTCACGGTTCCGAGCTCGGTCTTGACCTCCCTCACCTGGTGGCTGGATCACAAAGTGGTTTGCGCGGGAGTCCCGTTTCACGCCCCACAACCCTCCCTGCACCTGGTCACAGACGCTTCATCTCTAGGTTGGGGTGCCCACCTCGGGGAGCACCATACCCAGGGCCTGTGGACCGCACCCCAACTAGCCCTGCACATCAATGTTTGAGAGCTGATGGCGGTGCGCCTGGCTTGCCAGGCATTTCTCAATCTCCTACATGGCCGTTGTGTGTTAGTTCTCACCGACAACACCACGGCCATGTTTTACATCAACAAACAAGGAGGAGCCCGCTCGTCGCTTCTATGCCAAGAGGCCATTTGCCTGTGGGACTTCTGCATCGCCCACTCGATACATCTCACGGCATCGTTTCTTCCTGGAGTCCAGAATACGCTAGTGGACCGTCTCAGCAGGTCCTTCCAGACACACGAGTGGTCAATTCGCCCAGACATCATCTATTCTGTCTTCCAGAGGTGGGGATTTCCCCAGGTCGACCTGTTTGCATCTCGAGCCAACAGGAAGTGCCACGCATTCTGCTCCCTACAAGGGCGAGCTCTGGGCTCTGTCGGACGCGTTCCTTCTAACCTGGAAAGACCACCTGTTCTACGCTTTCCCTCCATTTCCTCTGGTCCACAGGGTACTGCTCAAGCTGCGCAGAGACCAGGCACGAGTAATTCTAGTCGCTCCAGCTTGGCCGAGGCAGCACTGGTACACCACATTGTTGGAGCTCTCGGTTCAAACACCGATCACACTTCCTTTGTGTCCAGATCTCATCTCTCAGGACCACGGCTGACTATGTCACCCCGACCTGCAATCGCTCCACCTCACGGCATGGATGCTCCATGGCTGAACCGGGCAGAGCGGCAATGCTCGCAGTCCGTCCAGCAGATTCTGCTGGGAAGTAGGAAGCCCTCGACACGGACCACTTACTTAGCCAAGTGGAAGCGGTTCTCCTGTTGGTGCGAGCAGCGAGTCACGTTCCCCTTACAGGTGCCTATTCCTCTCATACTTGAATATCTCCTATCCCTAAAACAGCAGGGCTTGGCGAATCAGGGTTCACCTCGCCGCTATTTTGGCCTTCTACCCAGGATAACTCGCTTCCTCGGTCTTCTCTAACCCGATGGTCGCTAGATTCCTCAAGGGCTTAGACCGGATATACCCACAGCAACGCCAGCCCGTTCCGACGTGGGATCTCAACCTGGTTCTCTCCAAGCTCACAGGGCCTCCGTTCGAGCCATTGGCTACCTGTTCACTCCTGTACCTATCCTGGAAGACAGCCTTCCTTGTAGCCATCACCTTAGCAAGGCGCGTTTCTGAACTCAGGGCGCTTATGTCCGAGCCCCCATACACTGTTTTCCATAAGGACAAGGTGCAGCTTCGCCCCCATCCTGCCTTTCTTCCCAAGGTAGTCTCACCGTTTCACGTGAACCAGGATATATTTCTCCCGGTCTTCCATCCTAAGCCACACGCTACTCGCCAAGACCAGCGTTTGCATTCTTTGGACGTACGCAGGGCCCTGGCTTTCTATATTGACCGTACAAAGCCGTTTAGGAAGACGACACAACTCTTCGTTGCAGTGGCCGACCGGATGAAAGGCTTACCGGTCTCCTCACAATGCCTGTCGTCTTGGATCACGTCCTGCATTCGTGCTTGCTACGACCTGGCCGGTGTCCCGATGCCGCGCCTCACCGCTCACTCCACGAGGGCGCAGGCCTCCTCGACTGCCTTCCTGGCTCAAGTCCCGATCCAGGACATTTGTAGAGCTGCAGTTTGGTCGTCAGTCCACACTTTCGCAGCTCACTATGCGCTGGTGCAGCAATCCAGAGACGATGCTGCATTTGGGTCAGCGGTTTTGCACACAGCAATGTCTCACTCCGACCCCACCACCTTAGGTAAGGCTTGGGAGTCACCTAATTGGAATCGATATGAGCAAGCACTTGAAGAAGAAAAGACGGTTACTCACCTTTGTAACTATTGTTCTTCGAGATGTGTTGCTCATATCCATTCCAAACCCGCCCCCCTTCCCCACTGTCGGAGTAGCCGGCAAGAAGGAACTGAGGGGGCGCTGGGTCGGCTGGGGTATATATCCAGCGCCATGAAGGTGCCACTCCAGGGGGCTCCACAGCCAACCCACCGGGTGTTTCTAGGGTAGAAAATTCTCCGACGATCGTGCACGCAGCGCGCGCACACCTAATTGGAATGGATATGAGCAACACATCTCGAAGAACAACAGTTATAATGGTGAGTAACTGTCTTTTACTAGATCACAGGCCCTGGTTCTCATGGGAGACTTTTATCACCCCAATATCTGCTGGGAGAGCAATACAGCGGTGCACAGAAAATCCAGGAAGTTTTTGTTAAGTGTAGGGGACAATTTCCTGGTGCAAGTGCTGGAGGAACCAATTAGTGGCAGAGCTCTTCTTGACCTGCTGCTCACAAACTGGGAAGAATTAGTAGGGGAAGCAAAAGTGGATGGGAACCTGGGAGGCAGTGACCATGAGATGGTAGAGTTCAGGATCCTGACACAAGGAAGAAAGAAGAGCAGCAGAATACAGCCCCTGGACTTCATAAAAGCAGATTTTGACTCCCTCAGGGAACTGATGGGGCAGGATCCCCTGGGAGAATAACATGAGGGGGAAAGGAGTCCAGGACAGCTGGCTGTATTTTAAAGAATTCTTATTAAGGTTGCAGGAACAAACCATCCTGATGTGTAGAAAGAATAGTAAATATGGCAGGCAACCAGCTTGGCTTAACAGTGAAATCCTTGCTGATCTTACACACAAAAAAGAAGCTTACAAGAAGTGGAAGATTGGACAAATGACCGGGGAGGAGTATACAAATATTGCTCAGGCATGCAGGAGTGAAATCAGGAAGGCCAAATCACACTTGGAGTTGCAGCTAGCAAGAGATATTAAAAGTAACAAGAAGGGTTTCTTCAGGTTTGTTAGCAACAAGAAGAAGGTCAAGGAAAGTGTGGGCCCCTTACTAAATGAGGGAGGCAACCTAGTGACAGAGGATGTGGAAAAAGCTAATGTACTCAATGCTTTTTTTGCCATTGTCCTCACGAACAAGGTCAGCTCCCAGACTACTGCACTGGGCAGCACAGCATGGGGAGGAGGTGACCAACCCTCTGTGGAGAAAGAAGTGGTTTGGGGCTATTTAGAAAAGCTGGACGAGCACAAATCCATGGGGCCGGATGCGCTGCATCCGAGGGTGCTAAAGGAGTTGGCGGATGTGACTGCAGAGTCATTGGCCATTATCTTTGAAAACTCATGGCGATCGGGGGAGGTCCCAGATGACTGGAAAAAGGCTAATGTAGTGCCCATCTTTTAAAAAGGGGAAGGAGGAGGATCCAGGGAACTACAGGCCAGTCAGCCTCATGTCAGTCCCTGGAAAAATCATGGAGCAGGTCCTCAAGGAATCAATTCTGAAGCATTTAGAGGAGAGGAAAGTGATCAGGAACAGTCAGCATGGATTCACCAAGGGCAAGTCATGCCTGTCTAACCTAATTGCCTTCTATGAGCAGATAACTGGCCCTGTGGATGAGGGTAAGCAGTGGACGTGTTATTCCTTGACTTTAGCAAAGCTTTTGGTACGGTCTCCCACAGTATTCTTGCCGGCAAGTTAAAGTAGTATGGGCTGGATGAATGGACTATAAGGTAGATAGAAAGCTGGCTAGATTGTCGGGCTCAAGGGTAGTGATCAATAGCTCCATGTCTAGTTGGCAACTGGTATGAAGCGGAGTGCCCCAAGGGTCAGTCCTGGGGCCGGTTATGTTCAACATCTTCATTAATGATCTGGAGGATGGCGTGGACTGCACCCTCAGCAAGTTTGCAGATGATACTAAACTGGGAGGAGTGGTAGATATGCTGGAGGGTAGGGATAGGATACAAAGGGACGTAGACAATTTTGAGGATTAGGCAAAAAGAAATCTGATGAGGTTCAACAAGGACAAGTGCAGTGTCTTGCACTTAGGATGGAAGAATCCCATGCACTGCTGCAGACTAGGGACCAAATGGCTAGGCAGCAGTTCTGTAGAAAAAGACCTAGGGGTTACAAGTGGATGAGAAGCTGGGTATGAGTTAAGTGTGCCCTTGTTGCCAAGAAGGCTAACAGCATTTTGGGCTGTATAAGTAGGAGCATTGCCAGCAGATCGAGGGACGTGATCATTCCCCTCTATTCGACATTAGTGAGGCCTCATCTGGAGTACTGTGTCCAGTTTTGGGCCCCACACTACAAGAAGGATGTGGAAAAATTGGGAAGATTCCAGCGGAGGTCATCGAAAATTATTAGGGGGCTGGAACACATGACTTATGAGGAGAGACTGAGGGAACTGGGATTGTTTTAGTCTGCAGAAGAGAAGAATGAGGGGGGATTTGATAGCTGCTTACAACTACCTGAAAAGGGGTTCCAAAGAGGATGGATCTAGACTGTTCTCAGTGGTACCAGATGACAGAACAAGGAGTAATGGTCTCAAGTTGCAGTGGGGGAAGTTTAGGTTGGATATTAGGAAAAACTTTTTCACTAGGTGGGTGGTGAAGCACTGGAATGGGTTACCTAGGGAGGTGGTGGAATCTCCATCCTTAGAGGTTTTTAATGTCAGTCTTGACAAAGCCCTGGCTGGGATGATTTAGTTGGGGATTGGTCCTGCTTTGAGTAGGGGGTTGGACCAGATGACCTTCTGAGGTCCCTTCCAACCCTGATAGTCTATGATTTTATGATTCTATGATTAATCCGGTGATGAATCTCAAGTTTAATTTAAAAAAAAAATCATAGGCCTGGAAGGGACCTCAGGAGGTCATTTAGTCCAGTCCCCTGCACTCACGGCAGGACTAAGTATTTTCTAGACCATTCCTGACAGGTGTTTGTCTAACCTTCTCTTAAAAATCTCCAATGATAGAGATTCCACAATGTCACTAGGCAATTTATTCCAGTGCTTCACTTAATAATAGGTTTAGATTTCATGGCTGTTTAAAAAAATATTTTAAAAAACACTTCAAACCATGACCTGGACATCCCATATGCAATGATGTGTGCCTGAGTCTACAGGCAGCCTTGAGCAACCGCTCTGAGGTGTGAACTGTTCTGAGATAAACCAACATAAGAATGGCCATACTGGGTCAGACCAATGGTTCATAAAGCCTAGTCTGCTGTCTTCCGACTATCATAGAATCATAGAATTGGAAGGGACCTCAAGAGGTCATAGACTCATAGACTTTAAGGTCAGAAGGGACCATTCTGGTCATCTGGTCTGACCCCCTGCATGCTGCAGGCCACAAAGCCGTCCCTACCCCTTCCCTTGACTCTGCTGATGAAGTCCCCAAATCCTGTGGCTTAGTGACTTCAATTGGCAGAGAACCCTCCTGCTAGTGATCCCTGCCCCATGCTGCGGAGGAAGCAAAAAACCTCCAGGGCCTCTGCCAATCTACCCTGGAGGAAAATTCCTTCCCGACCCCAAAATATGGCGATCAGTTAAACCCCGAGCACGTAGGCAAGAGTCTCCAGCCTGACTCTTGTTAGCCATTATACTATTTACCTGCCATGGCTCAGTATTCCTTGGTTAAAATCATGTTTTTCCATTAAACCATTCCCTCCATAAACTTATCTAACTTAATCTTAAAACAAGACAAGTCCTTCGCTCCCACCGTTTCCCTCGGAAGGCTGTTCCAATATTTCACCCCTCTGACGGTCAGAAACCTTCGTCTAATTTCAAGCCTAAACTTCCCCACGGCCAGTTTATATCCATTCGTTCTCGAGTCCACATTAGTACTAAGTTGGAATAATTCCTCTCCCTCCCTTGTATTTATCCCTCTGATATATTTAAAGAGAGCAATCATATCCCCCCTCAGCCTTCGTTTTGTCAGACTAAACAACCCGAGCTCCTCTAGTCTCCTTTCATACGACAGGTTATCCATTCCTCTGATCATCCTAGTGGCCCTTCTCTGTACCCGTTCCAGTTTGAGTACATCTTTTTTAAACATGGGAGACCAGAACTGCACACAGTACTCCAAATGAGGTCTCACCAGCGCCTTATACAACGGAAGCAGCACCTCCTTATCCCTACTAGATATACCTCGCCTAATGCATCCCAAGACCGCATTGGCTTTTTTCACCGCCACGTCACATTGTCGACTCATAGTCATCCTGCCGTCTACAAGGTCTAGTCCAGTCCCCTGCATTCAAGGCAGGACCAAGTATTATGGTTGGTGTCAGATGCTTCAGAGGGAATGGACAGAACACAGCAGCTATCAAGTGATCCATTCATTGTCATCCAGTCCCAGCTTCTGTCAATCAAAGATTTAGGGACATTCAAAGCATGGGGTTGCACCCCGACCATCATGGCTAATAGCCATTGATGGACCTATCCTCCATTAACTTACCTAACTCTTTTTTTGAACCCAGTTATACTTTATGCCTTCACAACATAGAATCCTAGAACTGAGAGGGACCTTGAGAGGTCATCTAGTCCAGTCCCCTGCACTCAAGGCAGGACTAAGTATTATCTAGACTGGGGTAGAAATTTTTTGGCCCAAGGGCCACATCGAGGTTGCGCAACTGTATGGCGGACTGGTTAGGGAAGGCTGTGCCTCCCCAAACAGCCTGGCCCCCATCCCCTATCCGCCCCCTCCCACTTCCCACCCCCTGACTGCCCCCCTCAGAACCTCCAACCCATCCAACCCCCTGTGCTCCTTGTCCACTGACCACCCCCTATCCAACTGCCTTGCTCCCTGTCCCCTGACTGCGCCGACCCCTATCCACATCACTGCCCCCTGACAGCCCCCACGGGACTCCCACCCCCATCCAACTGCCCTCTGCTCCTCATCCCCTGACCACCACCCCCCGGAACCCCCCGCCCCTAATTGCCGCTGGGGATCCCACCCCCTTATCCAACCCTCACTGTTCCTGACTGCCCTCCCGACCCCTATGCACATCCCCGCCTCCTGACAGGCCCCCTGGGACTCCCACGCCCAACCCTCCCTGTTCCCCATCCACTGATCGCCACACCAGAATCTCCGCCCCATCCAACAGCCCCCTCCTCCCTGACTGCCCACCAGGACCTCCGCTCCCTTACCCAACCCCCCCGCTCCCTACCCCCTTACCAGCAGGAGGAGTTCGCAGCCGCGACACCCAGCCAGAATCAACTGCGCTCCCCATGCTGCCCAGCGGGAGCGGCGAGCCAAAGTGCGGCCCGTGCAACGGCGTGACTGTGGGGGAGAGGAGACAGCGGGGGAGGAGCCGGGGACTATGCTCCCTGGCCGGGAGCTCAGGGGCCAGGCAAGATGGTCCCGCGGGCCGTAGTTTGCCCACGTCTGATCTAGACAATCCCTGACAGGTGTTTGTCTAACCTGCTCTTAAAAATCCCCAATGATGGAGATTCCACAAACTCCCTAGGCAATTTATTCCAGTGCTTAACCACTTTTTGACAGTTAGGAAGTTTTTCCCAATGTCCAACCTAAACCCTCCCTTGCTGCAATTTAAGCCCATTGTTTCTTATCCTATCCTCAGAGGTTAAGAAGAACAATTTTTCTCTTTCCTCCTTGTAACAACCTTTTATGTACTTGAAAACTGTTATGTCCCCTCTCAGTCTTCTCTTCTCCAGATTAAACAAACCCAATTTTTTTCAATCTTCCCTCATAGATCATATTTTCTGGACCTTTAATAATTTTTGTTGCTCTTCTCTGGACTTTCTCCAATTTGTCCACATCTTTCCTGAAATGTGACACCCAGAACTGGACACAATACTCCAGTTGAGGCCTAATTAGCGCGGAGTAGAGCAGAAGAATTACTTCTCGTGTCTTGCTTACAATACTCCTGCTAATACATCCCAAAATGTTTGCTTTTTTTGCAACAGCGTTACACTGTCGACTCATATTTAGCTTGTGATCCACGATGACCCCCACATCCCTTTCACCAATACTCCTTCCTAGGCAGTCATTTCCCATTTTGTATGTATGCAATTGATTGTTCCTTCCTAAGTGGAGTACTTTGCATTTGTCTTTATTGAATTTCATCCTATTTACTTCAGACCATTTCTCCAGTTTGTTCAGATCATTTTGAATTTTAATCCTATCTTCCAAAGCACTTTCAACCCCTCCCAGCTTGGTATCCTCTGCAAACTTTATAAGTGTACTCTCTATGCCATTATCTAAATCATTGATGAAGATATTGAACAGAACCGGACCCAGAACCGATCCCTGTGGGACCCACTTGTTATACCCTTCCAGCCTGACTGAGAACCACTGATAACTACTCTTTGGGAACGATTTCCCAGCCAGTTATGCACCCACCTTATAGTAGCTCCAGCTAGGTTGCATTTCCCTAGTTTGTCTATGAAAAGGTCATATGAGACAGTATCAAAAGCCTTACTAAAGTCAAGATATACCACATCTACTGCTTCCCCCCTATCCACAAGGCTTGTTACCCTGTCAAAGAAAGCTATCAGGTTGGTTAGACACAATTTGTTCTTGACAAATGCATGCTGACTGTTATTTATCACTTTATTATCTTCTAGGTGTTTGCAAATTGATTGCTTAATTATTTGCTCCATTATCTTTCCGGGTACAGAAGTTAAGCTGACTGGTCTGTAATTCCCCGGGTTGTCCTTATTTCCCTTTTTATAGATGGGCACTATATTTGCCCTTTTCCAATCTTCCCGTCCTCCATGACTTTTCAAAGATAAGTGCTAATGGCTCAGATATCTCCTCAGTCAGTTCCTTGAGTATTCTAGGATGCATTTCATCAGGCCCTGCTGATTTGAAGACATCTAACTTGTCTAAGTAATTTTTGACTTGTTCTTTCCCTATTTTAGACTCTGATCCTACCTCATTTTCACTGGCATTCACAATGTTAGATGTCCAATCGCCACCAACCTTCTTGGTGAAAACCGAAACAAAGAAGTTATTTAGCACCTTTGCCATTTCCACATTTTCTGTTATTGTTTTTCCCCCCTCACTGAGTAATGGGCCTACTATGTCCTTGGTCTTCCTCTTGCTTCTAATGTATTTGTAGAATGTTTTCTTGTTTCCTTTTATGTCCCTAGCTACTTTAATCTCATTTTGTGCCTTAGCTTTTCTAATTTTGTCCCTACATACTTGTGTTATTTATTTATATTCATCCTTTGTAATTTGACCGAGTTTCCACTTTTTGTAGGACTCTTTTTTGAGATTTAGATCCCTGAAGATCGCCTGGTTAAGCCACGGTGGTCTCTTGCCATGCTTCCTATCTTTCCAACGCAGTGGGAAGATATTTCCTATCTTTCCTATGCAGGTAGGCAGGCAGAACTTCAGAGTCTCAGTGCGTGGATGAGACGATGGTGTAGAGAGGAGGGGTTTAGATTTATTAGGAACTGGGGAAACTTTTGGGGTGGGGGAGCCTGTACAGGAAGTATGGGCTCCACCTAAACCAAAGTGGATCCAGACTGCTGGCACTTAACATTAAAAAGGTTGCAGAGCAATTTTTAAACTAAGAGATGGGGGAAAGCCGATTGCTGCAGAGGAGCACATGGATCGGACAGAGACTTCTCTTAGAGGAGAGTCTATTGATAGAGATTCTCTAGGTTTTAATCAGGAGGAGAGGATAAAGTATGGGCCAGATCAGACAAGAAACATTCACATAAAAAGAATCTGACACATCAGAAAAGGGCAGACAAATAAACAGTGACAAGTTTTGAAAGTGATTGTACTCAATGCTAGAAGTCTATATAATAAGATGGGTGAACTAGAGTGCCTCGTGTTAAAGGAGAATATTGATATAATAGACATCACAGAAACCTGGTGGAGTGGGGACAATCAATGGGACACAATCATTCCGGGGTACAAAATATCTCGGAAGGACAGAACAGGTCGTGCAGGGGAGGGAGGGACGATCGAGATATAAAAGGAGCACTTAAAGACGATAAAGTCATTGCAGAGAAACTAAATGAATTCTTTGCTTCAGTCTTCACGGCTGAGGATGTTAGGGAGATTCCCAAACCTGAGCCGTCTTTTGTAGGTGACAAATCTGAGGAATTGTCATAGATTGAAGTGTCACTAGAGGACGTTTTGGAATTAATTGATAAACTTAACAATATAACAAGTCACCGGGACCAGATGGCATTCACCCAGGAGTTCTGAAAGAACTCAAATGTGAAATTGCGGAACTATTAACTATGGATTGTAACCTGTCCTTTAAATCAGCTTCTGTACCCAATGACTGACTGGAAGATAGCTAATGTAACGCCAATATTTAAAAAGGGCTCTAGAGGTGATCCCGGCAATTATAGACTGGTAAGTCTAACGTCCATGCCGGGCAAATTAGTTGAAACAACAGTAAAGAATAAAATTGTCAGACACATAGAAGAACATACATTGTTGGGCAAAAGTCAACATGGTTTCTGTAAAGGGAAATCATGTCTTACTAATCTATTAGAATTCTTTGAAGGGGTCAACAAACATGTGGACAAGGGGGAATCCAGTGGACATAATGTACTTAGATTTCCAGAAAGCCTTTGACAAAGTCCCTCACCAAAGGCTATTACTTAAATTAAGCTGTCATGGGATAAGAGGGAAGATCCTTTTATAAATTGAGAACTGGTTAAAAGACAGGGAACAAAGGGTAGGAATAAATGGTAAATTTTCAGAATGGAGAGGGATAACCAGTGGTGTTCCACAAGGGTCAGTCCTAGGACCAATCCTATTCAACTTATTCATAAATGATCTGGAGAAAGGGGTAAAAAGTGAGGTGGCAAAGTTTGCAGATGATACTAAACTGCTCAAGATAGTTAAAACCAAGGCAGACGGTGAAGAACTTCAAAAAGATCTCACAAAACGAAGTGATTGCGCAACAAAATGGCAAATGAAATTTAATGTGGATAAATGTAAAGTAATGCACGTTGGAAAAAATAACCCCAACTATACGTACAATATGATGGGGGCTAATTTAGTTACAACGAATCAGGAGAAAGATCTTGGAGTCATCAGGGATAGCTTTCTGAAGACATCATGCAGTGTGCAGAGGCGGTCAAAAAAGCAAACAGGATGTTCGGAATCATTAAAAAGGGGATAGTGGTGTGGAGAAAGTAAATAAGGAAAAGTTATTTACTTGTTCCAATAATGTAAGAACTAGGGGCCACCAAATGAAATTAATGGGCAGTGGGTTTAAAACAAAAGGAAGTCTTCACACAGCACACAGTCAACTTGTGCAACTCCTTGCCAAAGGAGGTTGTGAAGGCTAGGACTATAACAGGGTTTAAAAGAGAACTAGATAAATTCATGGAGGTTAAGTCCATTAATGGCTATTAGCCAGGATGGATAAGGAATGGTGTCCCTAGACTCTGTTTATCAGAGGGTGGAGATGGATGGCAGGAGAGAGATCACTTGATCATTACCTGTTAGGTTCACTCCCTCTGAGACACCTGGCATTGGTCACTGTCAGTAGACAGGATACTGGGCTGGGTGGACCTTTGGTCTGACCCAGTATGGCCATTCTTATGTGGGATAGTTTGTTCTTTTGCCCTTAATAATGTTTCTTTGAAAAACTGCCAACTGTATTCAGTTGTTTTTCCCGTTAGACTTGCTTCCCATGGGATTTTATCTACTAACTCCCTGAGTTTGCTAAAGTCTGCCTTCTTGAAATCCATTGTCTTTATTGTGCTGTTCTCTCTCCTACCATTTCTTAGAATCATGAACTCTACCATTTCATGATCACGTTCACCCAAGTTGCCTTCCACTTTCAAATTTTCAACCAGTTCTTTCCTATTTGTCAAAATCAAATCTAGAATATCCCCTGGCAATGAGTTCCACAGGTTGACTGTGCATTGTGTGAAGAAGTACTTCCTTATGTTTGTTTTAAACCTGCTACCTATTAATTTCATAGGGTATCCTGGGTTTCTTGTGTTATGTGAAGGAATACATAACACTCCCTTATTCACTTTCTCCAACCCATTCATAATTTTATAGACCTCTATCATATCCTCCCTTAATCATTTCATTTCTAAGCTGAACAGTCCCAGTCTTTTAAATCTCTCTTCATATGAAAGCTGTTCTAGATCCCTAATTGTTTTGTTGCCCTCTGTACTTTTTCCAAGTCTAATCTTTTTTTGAGATGGGGCAAGCAGAATCCATGGTGTACCATGGATTTATATAGTGGCATTATATTTTACCTGTTTCCTAATGGTTCTTAACATTGTTAGCGTTTTTTGACTGCCACTGCACATTTTGAGTGGATGTTTTCAAAGAGCTATCCATGATGACTCCAAGATCTTTTTCTTGAGTGTTAACAGTTAATTTTGATACCGGTATCTTGCTTGTATATTGGAATTATGTTTTCAATGTGTGTTACTTTGCATTTATCAACATTTAATTTCCTCTGCCATTTTCTTGCTTACTCACCCCATTTTGTGAGATCCCTTTGTAACTCATCACAGTCAGCTTTGGACTTTACTATCTTGAATATTTTTGTATCATCTGCAAACTTTGCCACCCCAGTGATTATTCCCTTTTCCTGATAATTTTTGAATATGTTGAACAGCACAGGTCCCACTACAAATCCTTGGGAAACCCCACTATTTACCTGTTCACTGTGTAAACTGACCATTTAATTCCTATCTTTTTGTTTACTATCTTTTAACCAATTACTGAGTCATGAGAGGACCTTCCCTCTTATCCCATGACTGCTTACTTTGCTTAAGAGCCTTTGGTGTGGGATCATGTCAAAGGCTTTCTGAATGTCCAAGAACACTATATCAACTGGATCACCCTTGTCCACATGCTTGTTGACCCTCTCAAAGAATTCTAATAGATTGGTGAGGTATGATTTTTGGGGGGAGGGATAGCTCAGTGGTTTGAGCATTGGCCTGCTAAACCCAGGGTTGTGAGTTCAATCCTTGAGGGGGCCATTTAGGGAACTGGGGTAAAAATCTGTCTGGGGATTGGTCCTGCTTTGAGCAGGGGGTTGGACTAGATGACCTCCTGAGGTCCCTTCCAATCCTAATATTCTATGATTTCCCTTTACAAAAAACATGTTGACTCTTCCCCATCATTGCTAGGAAAATTGTGGAATCCCCATCCTTTGAAGTTTTTAAGAACAAGTCAGGGATGGTCTAGGTAAACTTGGTCCTTCCTCATCACAAGGACATGTACAAGATGACCTCTTGAGGTCCCTTCCATCCATCTCTATATTATGTTAATCTATGTGTCTGATAATTCTGTTCTTTACTATAGCTTAAACCAGTTTGCCTGGTAATGAAGTAAGGCTTACTGGCCTGTCACTGCCAGGATTGCTTCTGGAGCCTTCTTTAAAAATCAGCGTTACGTTAGCTATCCTTGAGTCATATGGTACGAAGTCTGATTTAAGGAATAGGTTACATACAATAGGTAGTAGTTCTGCAATTTCATTTTTGAGTTCCTTCAGAACTCTTGGGTGAATACCATGTGGTCCTGCTTTTTCTCAATTTGTTACAAAACCTCCTCTATTGACACCTCAATCTAAGAGAGTTCCTCAGATTTGTCACCTAAAAAGAATGGCTTAGGTTTGGGAATCTCCCTTACATCCTCTGCAGTGAAGACTCATGCAAAGAATTCATTTAGCTTCTCTGCAACAGTCTTGTCTTCTTTGAGTGGTCCTTGAATACCTTGATTATCTAGTGGACCCAGATTGTTTGGTAGGCTTCCCACTTCTAATGTACTTGATTATTTTATTTTTTGCTGCTTGTGTCTTTTGCTATTTGCTCTTCACATTCTTTTTTGACCTGCCTAATTACACTTTTACTCTTGCCAAAGTTTATGCTCCTTTGTATTTTCTGCAGCAGGATTTGACTTCCAATTTTTAAAGGATGCCTGTTTGCCTTTAACCACCTCTTTAGTCTGCTGATTAGCCAGGGTAGCAATTTTTTGGTCCTATTTTTTATTATTTTAAGTATACGTTTAGTTTGAACCTCCACTGTGGCATTTAAGTCTGTTCCACGCAGCTTGTAGGCATTTCATTTTTGTGACTGTTCCTTTTAATTTCTGTTTAACTAGCTTCCTCATTTTTGGTAAGTTCCTCTCTTTGAAGTTAAAAAATGCTACCGGGGTGGGTTTCTTTGGTATTTTTTCCCCTACCCTTTTTAATGATGCTAAAATTTAATTATAGTGTGATCTCTGTGACATCTATTTGCATCTACAGGAAGCATCGGAGAAATCTGAATTACCCCATTCATCTGCCTGGTGTCTTGACAAAATGTTCACTGGCACTGGACTCCTGCCACCGTTACTGCAGGCGGGGAGTGGTGGGAGTGGTTGAAGCCTAACTACTGCCTTCCTAGCACCAGACTCAATATGGGCATGGCATGAGCAGCCTGCTCACAGAACGGTGGTGATGGATCCCCTATGGGTAGCTCTAGTGTAGCTGGCCAACTTCTAACCATCATGCCACCATTTCTCATTAATATATAGTGTGTTGCATGATCCGTGCTGCTTTTCATAAGGTCCCAGCTCTTGGGAGTCATGGGAATAGGAGAGACCATTTAAAAAAAAAAAAAAAAAAAAGCCTTTTCTAGCCTGCCTGGTTGCATGAAGAAAGGGGTGCCCAGCTGGTGCAGTCACGAAGGGCTCAGCCCCCGTTGCCCTACTTAAAGAACCGCATGTTATTTCTTTAAAAAACCCTCCTGATTTTCTAGCTAATCTTATGAGGGCAGCAGCCTGACTTTTTAATGCCTGTACCAAGGAGGGACTTAGCAGCAGCAGGGGCTGTCAGGGCCCGGGCCTTGCTGGAGGGGGCAGGGCTAGGGCCCTCACTTTGGTCCTTGGCACCGCCCAGCGCTGGGGGAGGGGACAGTAGCGTCCCGCCCCTGAGGGGGCGGGGAAGTGGGTGGAGCAACCGTGGCCCCCAATAAAGCTTGACATTGAAATTGAAAGCGCCTCCCTGGTGGCGAGCGAGGGGAAGGGGCGTTCGGTCGGGCGGCTGGCTGGCTATGCGCCTGCGCACAGCAGCCGGGCAGGTGGCTGGTGTGTTGTTGTTTGGCGGCGGTGGCGGCGGCGGCAAGATGGCGGCGCACGGGGGCTCTGCGGCCTCCTCGGCGCTCAAAGGGTTAATCCAGCAGTTCACCGCCATCACGGGTGAGACGCACGGAAGCCGGGGGTGTGGGCCACCGGGGCCCCGCGGGGGGGCTGTGCACGTCCTGTAGCCCTAGTATCGGGGGGCGGTGCAGGGGCAGCACCGGCGGGCTGGGCCCCGCTGCTCTGGTCCCGCTCCGAGTGTAGGCGGCCTGGGCCAGCGGCGGCTTCCGGCCGGGGGGCGCGGGCTGTGCCCGGCGGATCGGCGCTGGCACGGAGGCTCCCGGCTGAGGGGATGTGGGGTTCCCCATCCTCCCGAAGGCAGGTTAGGCCAGGTGCTGCCCCGTTTCTCTGTGACCTTCTGGGGGCGGCCCCGGCCCTGCTCTCCCGGCGAAGTCCCGGCCCAAGAAAGGGCGCTCAGGCATCCCACCGGGCAGACGGGCCGCCGCCCGGCCTGTGTCTGCGGCACAGAGCCTCGGAGCCGGGTGGGCGGGCGGACGGACATGCGGGAGGGGACAGGCTGCCGGGGAGCTGGGGGTCTGACAAGGAGTCACTGTCTGCTGTACGGGTGACACTCCAACGCTGTCAGATGCTCTTCTTTTTCCTCCATCGCCAGGACAGGTGCTCCTTGCACTCAACAGAGACCACAAGATGCATCAGTCTTCCTCCTCCTGCTTCCCCGAGAGTAACTGAAGTTCTGTTTGCTTGAGTAATTAGTGGGCAGCAGATTCTGGTGTAACATGATCTGTGGAAGTAATCTATTAGTGCATTGAAATGATGATCCGCTTTGTCGGTATACATTTCCCCACCGTTCTTACAAATGGCACTGGATTGCTCCCAATGAAAATTCTTTGTTTGCTTTATCTTGAGCGCTTGATACAGCTTGTGCATAGGCTGTTTCATTATAGCTTCCTCTATTTGTGTGCCTTCACACCACAACAGAGGAGGGAAGGGTTTTAAAAGATAGGAAAATATGGCTGTCAAACTATAAAATCGTCAGAGTGACTTGGTGAGTGCAATAAGTGGAACTACTAAGTTTCTTGTTATAACTAATTAAATTCCAGGTTGTATCCCTTTTAATAGTCAGGTATGATTGGCCCAAAATCTAGGTTAACAATATTGTAGATGTTAAGTAGCTAGAAAACTGACAGGGATACATGTTAGCCTGTACCCTGGGGAATTTTTAGTAAGTCAGTTCTTTGTAAATCACAAATAGTCATTTTAATCCTCTCAGAGAGAGTACAATATCTTATGGCTCTGCTGGGCCCCACTAATGAAGAATGAGGAGAAAGTCATTTAGTATATTTCTGCTGTAGGAAACCGAGAACTGACTTTTTGTTGTTGCTCACCAAGAAGAGTGGCTGTAAGAAATTGGAAAAAATACACACAAGAGCTACAATGAAACTAGACGACTATTTTGGTTCACATTTCAGTGTTTGGAGTGCTCATTTCAAGGCAGATGCAACATTAAATATTTTGTAAAGGAAGTAAAGCTGGTTTTAGAGCATTTATTAATTGTAGAACATTAGTGCAGACACACTGGTTCTAGACCAGAGGTTCTCGGGACAAATTTTTTGGTGGCATCAGAGTGCGGCCACCAACCCTTACTGGTGGTTGCTCTCACGCTTTTTCCTAAAATACTTAATTATCTTTAGGAAAAACAAATAAATATGCACATATATGTGTCCAAATCATTGTAATTTATTTATTGCTAGCTAGTAAGGCTGCTGTGAAAAGTGATACTTGTATGTTTGTTAATATCACTTTTCACAGCAGACTTACTAGCTAGCAATAAATAAATTACAAGTATCACTTTTCACAGCAGCCTTACTTAGCCCTCCCAAGCCTAGGGACAAATTAAGCCCTGGATGGGGGATCGGGAAGGCAGTGTGGGGGTGGAGCCTGAAGCCCCGCATCCGGAGTCTGGGGTCTGCCGCCGCACAGCTGGAGCCTGGGGATGGAGCCTGAAGCCCCTTGGCTGGAGCCTGCCACCCCGCCACCCCAGGGCTGAAGCCCAAAGCCTGAGCCCCATAGCCCCTGGAAGGTGGGGAACTCACCGGCTGTCTGGTCCTCCCGCATTGTGACCCAGGTATCTCCAGAAGGGTCAGGACCCAACCCTGCTGGCAGCCCCAGCAACCAACACCAAGGCGATGCATCCAGGCACAACAGGGAGAGGGAAGGGGCTGCTACTTTGCCTCCTCCCCCCCAATCACAGCCCAGGAGACTGTGGCTGCAAGAAAAGCCCCTGGTGGTCTCGTGCGGCTATAGTGGCTGCATTTGAGAAATGCTGTTCTAGACAACTTTTGTCTTCTACAAGCAATGATAGGTTTTGAATAGCAGATACCTGAAAATGGCAATGTCCTTGCAGCTGCGAGTGACTGCACATAACCATGTGGGAGTTGTAGGATGATGTGGTCATTTCAAAGTGTAAAAATGTTTGAGCATTGCTGATATAACGGCAGTAAAATGTAATGGGCATTTTTATAACACATTGTGATTACAGTTTAAAGGAATTAGACATCGTTTCCATACTTGTACCTAGTTATCTCTGATAACTAGTTTGCTTTTGTATTTATTCACCATTTTAATTAAGGCCTCAAAATAGAGTTGACTTCTATCAAGATTGTTGCTACTTCTCTTGGCAAATTGTCTTTGGAAAGTTGCTCTGTCAGACAAGCTGACATTGTCTGTGACTTAATGTAATAGCATAGGTCATTCAAAGTCACTTTATCCCAGTGGTTCTCAAACTTTTGTATTGGTGACCCCTTTCACATAACAAACCTCTGAGTGCACCTCCTTTATACATTTAAAACACTTTTAAAATATATTTAACACCATTATAAATACTGGAGGCAAAGCAGGGTTTGGGTTGGAGGCTGACAGCTCGTGACCTCCCATGTAATAACCTCGTGACCTCCTGAGGGGTCCCAAGCCCCAGTTTGAGAACCCCTGCTTTATCCAGACATTTTCTGGCCCTTGAAGTGTTTCATTTGCTGGCTGGGCTGTTCTGACTAGAGCTTCCCGGGAAATCTAGTGTTGCCAAATATAGGTTGAGTGACTAAGATAAAATGGGTTTAGGCCAAGGTGGCTTAATTTACTACAACTCTAATTTTATACAATATAATCTTCTTTTCCTCGTTTCTATGGTATTTGGACACTTAAACTAATCATGAGTACAAAAGCTACTCCCAAGGCTAACTCCATTGAATTCTGCCTCTGTAACTCACTAACTGCCTTCACCTACAATGACCTGAATAAGAGCTCTGTGTAATCTTGAAAGCTTCTCTCTTTCACCAACGGAAGTTGGTCCAATAAAAGCTATTACCTCACTCAATTTGTCTCTCTAATATCCTGGGACTAACATGACTACGACAACACTGTCCCTCTGTGGGATGGAGAACTCACACTTGTGCTCTGTTAGGTAGACTGTTAGGGAAAATAAATTCCCCAGATGACAGTGCTCTGTGGCATTACTAACTTTGGGATACTCGGCCTGGAGGGGAAAGGTCTTTTGATGTAGAGAAGGAGGTGGTACTGCGAGTCAATGTTGTTACTCGTATCCATGAACAGTAATGGATACAGTAAGACACTGAGACTGGGAACCGTTTTAATAAATGGACATGTATCAACATGTAAACAAACCTTCCTCCATCCCTTCTTTCTGCCAGTTGTTATGCTCATCTTCTCTGGACTGAGCATCTGTTAGTTCTCTTTTGCTCACTCTGTATCTTGGTCAGATGATAAATAAAGTAGGGAACATGGCCCTTCTGCTATAAATATCCATCATACACTGGCTGAAACGGTTATACCTCGGTGGATAAAAATCAATGATTTTTTTTTTTTTAAATCCAAAAAAATTGGATTTTTTTTATAAAATGCTTTGTGAGGAAAAATCTGATCTAAAGATAGATGCATTATAGCTCCAAGATATTTCATCATGGAATAGGGATTATAAATTCTAATTCTATAGTATGAGACAATAGATTCATGTAATGATTAAGAAGTTTTGTAAATGAGTTCCAATAGTTCATGGATTAGGGACCAAATCTTATGAGGTTCCAAGGGCTTCTGTATAGATTATTTAGGTTAATCTTTCTATCTATCCAATGGGGCTCAGTCTAGAAGATACTATCAGAGATGCTTAGTTTTGCGGTTGTCAAACTATGGATTTGTGTCTCCAGAGATAACATGCTTGTTAACAGCAAAAATGTTTTAAAATAAATTAACAGAGGTGAGAAATAACAGACCTCAACCCTATTGTCCCTCTGCAAATTTGTGTACACAGAGTCAATCCCTTACCTCTCTCTAAAAGTGCAAAGTTTCAAAAAGTTCAATGAATAGAAGATTGTTGGGGGCGGAATAGATCTGGACAAAGAGAAGAAGTCTGGAGATAAATGTGAGAAGGGAGGGATGGGCAGTAGAAACAAAAGTGAAACTGTTTGAGCAGCATATTCCAGAAGTCTTGAGATCTTTGAGTGTAGCCTTCATTGATTTGAGATCTACCTACCTTCTCTCACTAGAAGGGAAAACCTATAATGGCAGCAGGCCGTAAAAGAGACCCAGTTTGGGAATATTTTAATGAAGTTCCTCTACCTGTGGGTAAGACAGGCATGCGTGCAAAATGCAAACAGTGCAACAAAGAAATGCAAGGCCTGGTTGCCCAAATGAAACAACATCACAGGAAGTGTTCCTTCTCAGGAGGAAGCTGCGTTGAAGATGATGAAAGGAACATCTGAACATGCAGGATCTTCAGGTTGGTCAACTTTTTTATTTCATTCTTCTTTCTTAAGGACTGCCTGTCTTCCTTCTGGACTATTCTTGAATTTTCATGTTTGAGCAGAAAATATAGTTGTTACTTTATGGTACTATCATTTTAGATGCAGTTGTGATAAAAAAATAAATAGCTGAAATAGATACAATTTCACCTTGAAAGTAGTACTGAGTGTCAGTGAATGGAATGAGTAATACTAAATGAGCAGTATGGTAATAATAATAATTAAATAACTTCATTGACTTATTTTGTTTAGGAGACTCCATCCTCAACATACAGGATTCTGAAGACTACCCACCTTCAAGATCACCACCATTTTCTATAGTTTCAGAGTTCTATGCCAATGATAGCGTTTCAGTCACACCATGTATGTCAGGTAGCCACAGTATATCACCTGTAGCAAAAAGAAAAAAAAAATCTCCATTATCCAGAAACAGTCATAGATAAGTTTGTGATAAGAACCAGCAGATTACAAAAAGAGGTAATTGATGAAAAAATTGCCCAGTTTGTTTATGCAACAAATTCTCCTTTCCGTATGATTGAGAACCCACACTTCTTTAACATGGTTCAGTCATTAAGACCAGGATAGAGTCCACGCAACAGAGCAGATGTCACAGGCAAATTGTTGGATAAAGTTTACGAAAGAGAAATTTAGCAGTGTGCAAAAGGTCTAGAGGGTGAAACTGTTAACTTGAGTCTTGATGGGTGGAGCAGTGTCCATGATGATCCTGTTGTATGTGCTTGTGTGACAACAGAAGACAACAATTGATACATCAGGAAATGAACACATAGAAGAATATTTACAAGAAGTAGCTGTAAAAGCTATAAGAAACTAGAAAAAAAATTCAAAGGTCTAGTACGCAGCTTCGTCACAGACAATGCTGCAAATGTATCCAAGATGAGAAGAAATTATTTAGAAGAGAGTGAAGAGAGTCCCAAGCTAATAACTTATGGTTGCAGTGCTCATTTGATGCACCTCCTAGCCAAAGATTTCCAGAAATAAAGGCTAATGTTGAAATTGCAAAATACTTCCGTAACAGCCACTTTGCAGCAGCTGCTCTGAAAAAAGTGGGAGGAACCAAGTTAACTCTCCCACAAGACATGGGATGGAACTCCGTAGTGGACTGTTTTGAGCACTCTATCAAGAACTGGCCTAATCTGATGACAGTTTGTGAACAAAATCATGAAAAAATAGATGGCACTGTTGCAGCCAAAGTTCTCAACATTGGGCTTTAGAGAAATGTTGAACACATGCTGAGTACCCTGAAGCCTATTTCTGTAACCTTGAACAAAATGCAGGGAAACAGCTGTTCTATTGCTGACGCTGTTAAAATTGGGAAGGAACTGAGTGAGATCTTAAAAAGGGAAATATGCAATGATAGAATTAAATCACAAGCCTTAAAAAAAACTAATGGGTCAAGCACTATCTCCAGCTCATTTTCTTGCAAATATTCACAACACTTGGTACCAGGGTCAAACCTTAACTGTTGAAGAAGAGGAGTTGGCTATGACATGGACATCCAGCAATCGTCCCTCAGTAATGCCAACTATAATAAACTTCAGTGCTAAGGGTGAGCCATTCAAGAAATATATGTTTGATGATGTGAACTGGTGGAAGTCACTTAAGCACTTGGATTCAGAGATTGAAGAGAGAATCTAACTTTTAAGAGCAGTAGCTTCTTCTGCCGGTGTAGAAAGAATATTTTCTTCCTTTTGGACTAATTCATTCCAAATTGAGAAATCGTTTGGGACCTGAAAAAGCAGGAAAACTTATTTTTCTTTTCCAGATTATGAACAAACAGGAAAATTAAGATGAAGACGACTGAGTTAGCTGCAGAAGCCAATATTTTAAGTTTCTCATGTTGAGCTGGCTGACATAGTCAATTTTTTTTAAAAATAGATTTAATTTAACTATTTTAGTTAAAAACAATTTTAACAAAAACAAACCTGATTTTAAAAAACTTGAATGTTTAACTACATTCAAAAATTCATATGATTGTTTTGTTAAAAATATATTTGCTGTTGAAGAAAAAATCCAGAATACATAACATTGTTAAATAAAACAATTTAGATGTCTGTCTGGTGATGTTCTCCTCCTAATACAGCATAGCAAGAAAATCCTCCAAATATTAATGATTAACTTGTTGAATTGGAAATAATTAATCTCCCAATGACTTCATAAATATCTGCTTCAATTACCTTTGGTAAATGAAATAACCAAAGCGGGGAGGGATAGCTCAGTGGTTTGAGCATTGGCCTGCTTAAACCCAGGGTTGTGAGTCCAATCCTTGAGGGGACCATTTAGGGATCTGGGGAAAATCAGTACTTGGTCCTGCTAGTGAAGGCGGGGGCTGGACTCGATGACCTTTCAAGGTCCCTTTGAGTTCTAAGAGATAGGACATCTCCATTAATTTATAATTTATTTATAAACAATCATTCATTTTCTGATACAACTGTAAAACTAATCTGAAAAGTTTTCAAAATAAATCACTTTAAAAATGTATAGTGTAGGTTTCATTTTTAGAAGGTACACATCTATCTCTGAGTTGTGAAGAATATGTAGTAAGGTTATAACAACCAAAGAATGCACTTCTATGTAGAAATCCATGATTAAATCGAGTCCACCTGCGTTATACTCATTGCTGATTTAATTTTGAGTTTTTCATAGGGTGATGAGAAGTTGATAGTTAATTTTGTGTATAACCCAACATCTTTCTGGATCATTGCACCTTCTTCATGTTTTGAATTTTGTGTTGGGCAAAGGTCTGAGACCTATTAAAAAAACAAAAAAGCTTAAATGGCTACTGCTAAACTTTTTTTTCTTTTTTAAGGAAGGAGATAGGATTGAAGGAGAGCCACATTTCGATCTCCTTTTTCCCCCTCCCAGGCAAGATGTGTACATTAGTGTTTCTTCTAATGGTTTCTAAACTATAAATGCAAAGCAAGTGACAGGCATATAAGTTGTGCATTTTACTAATTACTAATTCTTTGAAAGAGCAATCTTGCCTGTCAGCTATTCCCAGCACCTCTTTGATCTTTTACTCTGAAACCTTTGATCTTTTTGTCTTTGGTATTATAGGTGCCAGTGAAAGTGTGGGGAAACATATGCTTGAAGCATGCAACAATAATCTAGAGATGGCTGTCACTATGTTTCTGGATGGTGGAGGCATAGCAGAGGAGCCCAGCACCAGTTCAGCAGCAGTGTCAACTGTCCGACCAGATACCGAGTATGTGCCTGTGTGAATGTATCCATATGAATGAATAACCTGTGTTGAATAGTGGTAGGATGGAAAGGTGGGAAAGTTTTGGCATCAAGGCATTTTGCTGTTGCATTGTTCATTTTTCTCATAACCTGCTGTCACTCCCTGTTACTATGTAGTCCTTTAATTATCTTGTCTACTTTTCCACTTCTCTGGTAGGGCCATTCTAGTAAAACTTTTATCTGGTAGTAATGGTCTTGTGGCTAAAACACAGGACTGAGTTTTAAGAGACCTGGGGTTTGTTTTCTCGTTTTGACTTGGGAATATTACCAGTTCTCACTGCTGGTGTTAAAATAGTGCCTAAAGGCCAGCACCTTGTTGGTGTTATACAAACATATTGCAAAGAGATGGTCCCCTGGCCTGAAAATTGTACTATGACTCAATTTCTGCATCTGTAAGTTTTGGATAACATTTGCATACCTAACAGGGATATTGGTTACAAGTCATGCTAGCTAAATGCTGCTTTCAGGGGACACAGAAGCTGGGTCTTGCACGGTAGATGTGTACGTGTTGGTAATGACAATTACTTTCACCTCCACGTCACTGCTTTGAACTTGGTCTAAATTGGATTAGTTGTGGCTAAAAGGTAATTAGGTTTTTAGTCTTCAAGAAATGAGTGGTCTCTGTCCGGTTCCTAGGGGGTTTGTGTCCTACCATAAAATCCACAGCAACATTTGGCATTAATTGGCGCCTGTGTTGTGCATGAAAGGCCAGGGTGTGAATAATTATGAAGAGCATATTACATGCTCATATGTAGAGTTCCTCACTGAAAGGCATAAGTGAGATGCATTTGGGCATTGTAGGGAAGTTTGCAGTGCTGCTTCCTTTGCTCTACCTGTTCTGTGGATAAATAGATAACTTTGACTCTGGAAACAATCTTACTAAACTTTCAACTTTATAATTAACCTGAATTTAGACAGAAAGTGCCAGAAAAGGGTGTACTTGAGGTTAAAACAGCTGGAATGGTGCCAACAGTCCTACCTGATGCTAAATTCTGTACCTTTCTGCCATTTGCCTTTGACGGGTACTGAAGCTAAAAGTCTATATTTGTCAGTATGGAGGCCTTGTTTCTATGCAGATTCTTTGTGAATCAGTGACTTTTATACCACTATAAGTTAAAACCTGTAAGTGCTTTTATTGGAATAAATTTGATACCTTGGCTCCATTCAGGAGCCAGCCAGTCCATCTCCTAAACTTCAAACACAGTGCCTAGAAGACTGTGAAGAGATTGGTAGAACAAATAAAACATTTCTCTCTGCGTTATGTAGGGTTGTAGGCTCTAGTCTGTGATACCTTCTATGCCACCCTTTATGCATGCATGGAACCTCTTATGTGTCAAAGAACCTCTCTCAATTCTGGCTTTTTAAACATTCACGTCCTCTGTGGAGCCTTTGAGCCACCTGAAATGATAAAATAATTAAAAATTTGTACAACATCCTTACTTCACCTAAGTATCATGCATCTGTACTTTTGTCTGTATCATTTAAGCTGCAAGATTCTTGGGCAGGAACTGGTGTTCTTTGTTTATACAGTACCCAGCACATCCCTCAGTAAATAACAAGTTATTTTTTTTCTACTCTGGTAGGGATGAAGTACGAGCACCAATTCCACAAAAGCAGGAAATTTTGGTAGAGCCAGAGCCCTTGTTTGGAGGTAAGATTTGTTTGTGTTTTTGTTTATGTTGCTTCTGGCCTGGGTGAGTGACGAAAGAAAAATCATAACTGACTGAGGGGTTGTCTACACTTACCTACAATGGTGCAGCTGCACCACTCTAGGTACTCCACCTGCTTGAGAGGCAGTGGCTATGTTGATGTGAGAAGCTCTCCCCCCACCCCCAGTCAGCGCAGCGCTGTCTATACCAGGAGTTCGGTCAGTATAAATGCATTGCTCAGAGGATGTGGATTTTCCATACCCCTGAGCGGTGTAGTTATACCAACATAAGTCTGGAGTTTTAAACCAAGCCTGAGAAATTGAATCACGTCACTGCTTCTTGCTGCTGCTCTCTACAATAAATCTATAGCCATAGGATGTGATTGCACACTTTGAAATACCTCTGTGCAGTTGGAAGTATGGTTTCTCAAAGGAGACATAGGTAATAAATCATGCATCACTGGGAGTGCAGTTTGCTTCATGTGCCATTTAAAGTGGGTGCTGCCTCATAAGTTATGCTAAAATACTCCTATTTATTGGCTGAGTACAGTGGTCCAGAAACAGAACTGAAAGATATTTCTCCCACATTAGAGATGCTCAAAGTGGTAGTATTGAAGAACAGAGTGATTGGTGAAGATTCAAGAGGGCTAGAGCTACAAAGGAGATAGGAGGATTAGAAATGAAGTCAGAAGTATATGAAGGGTAAAGACAAACTATTAATGTTAAAGAAAAATATTTGATTATTTTAGTTCTGCTTTGTGTTGAATTTCTTGAATGATCTGAACCTACCTACCTGCTGAAGAAATATTATTGGGGAGGCTTAGAAAGTAGGAGGTTTCTGAGAACGGGGATGGTTCCTGGGTGTTCTACAGGCAATATGCAGTGGGCACTGCTGTGTAATGCACCAAGGCCCTAGTAATTGGACACTTGGCACAGTGCAAAGTAAGGATACCATGTGAATTTGTTTTAGACGGTAATAGTAGCTTTTCCCATTTGTTACTGCTATTCGTATTTTACTCTCATTTTCTCCTTTGGAGAATAAACTGAAGTTTTGAAATGCACCTTGTAGTTTTTATTTTCGGTTTGCTTTAAGTATAAGATTGCTTTATTATCTTTTGCTTTTGAAATGTTGCCTTCCTCCCCCATCCCCCTTTTTAAAGTGAAGGGCTAATGAGAAGATCACTTTCCTGCTAGTTAAAATATTGATCTTCTAAGAAGAGGTGGCTATTTATGATAATCCCTGGGAACCCCAATAAAGGTTCAGACTCCCATTGCGCTAGGCACTGTACAGACATGTAAGGAAGGACAGTCTTTGCCCTGGACAACTCAGTCTAGGTATACGGATATTTGGATTTGAATGTTGTCTGGTTGTTTTTTGCATGGAACTCTCTTGAGAATGAGATACTTAAATAATTGTCTGAAACCGAAGATAACACCAATCCATAGCCAACTATTAAATTATATTCCAAAGAAACACAAAAATATAGGACAGTGTTTTCAGACTTGCATGCCTAATCTCAGGTTCCTAAAGCCATACATAAATACCTAACTACAGGTGGGTGATTTTCACAAATGCTGAGCACTTGTAGCACCTATTGATTTGTGTGAGATTTAGGGGTGCTCAGTACTTAACTCTGAAGTTCATATTGAAGCATCCAAGTCTGAAAATTGTTGATTATAATGTACAAAGCAGATCACTTGGAGTCAAAAATATAATACCTTTTTTCATAGTTATTAGAGATGAAAATTACTCCTGGGGGAATTGTGCGCTACTGCGTGTGTGCAGAATTCATGTCCCCCGCAGATTTCTTTGCTTCCCCGCAGAAAATGACGGGGAAGCAAAGGGAAGCCACAAGAGCTGTCATGCGCCCCTCCCCAGCAGTGCGGGCACATCGTTTCGGGCGCCCGGAGCAGCCGGCAGAGAGGTAAATCACTGTAGAGGAGACTCCACAGCCAGTGGCTCCTACCCTGCGCCGGTCTTAGCTGCTCGTCCTGGGTGGGCGGGGGGGTGGGGGAGGGAGAAGGACGATGGGACCTCCTTTCCCTGCATGGAGTGGCCTGGTCCAGATCAGACCCACCCCTAGAAACCTCCCAGGCTCTAGGGAGCTCTGCACTCCCCCAGGCCCACCCTGCTTCCTGCCCCCATTGCTCCTCAGCCACAGGGTGAGGGGGTCACTGTATGGAGAACTGCTCCTCCCCACTTTGCCCAACCCTGTGCATCCAGATCTCCACCAAGCCCTTCCCCCTGCATCCAGTTCCCCACCCCTGCACCCAGACCACCCTCCCCACCTGAACCCCCACCCAACCATGCCTTATCCAGAGCCCCCTGCACCTGGACCCTCACCAAGAACCTCCCCCCTGCATCCGGACCCCCACCCCTGCACTCAGACTAACCTCTACTGAGGCCCCCTGCACTTGAGCCCCACCTCCCTTGCACCTGGACCACCCAGGGAAGCCCCCGCACCTAGACCTCCACTCCACTGAGCCCCAGCCAGCTGCACCTGGACCTCCACCTCATCAAGCCCCCCAGCACCTAGCCCCCCTGCCAAGCCCCATTTCCCCCCACATCCAGACCCCCTTGTGCCCCAGTCATCTGCACCTGAACCCCTTGCAGAGTCCCATTCCCCCACATCTGAAACCCCCCAATGAGCCCCTGAGCATTCACCTCCCCCCAACAAGACACCTGCACCCAGATTGCCCCACACAGAACCCTCTCACCCAAGATCTGGATCCCCCCACACTAAGCACCTCCATTCTTGGATCCTGCTGGACTGAGCCTGCTTGTCCCACCCCTAGACTCGGGGCTAGGGCTGGGTGTGTGAGACTCTGTCCCTCTCGCTTACTGTCTTGGTGCACTGGCATGGAAGGGTAGGGCCCCAGGGTGTTTCTGGGGCAGGCCTGGCCCTCATGCTGTGTCAGGGTCAGATGCAGCCTCACCGCCGAGTTCTTGTCCTGGGGTGTGGGGGGGCCTTCAGGGTGATCTCGCACCTCCATGCAGCCAGTGACCTGTGCTCCCCACTGCCATGCTGTAACCTTCATGTTTATTTATTGACAAATAAAATATGCAGAATTTTGCAGAATTTTAATTTTTTGGTGCAGAATTCCCTCAGGAGTAGGCAGTGCCCATTAGTTCAACCAGTCTCCCTGCAAATGGATTTTTTTTTTAAAACAGGCTTTATGTTTAATTTGTATGATGGCCTCTTTCCATTTACTTTGTGTTTGAACATCTCCTGTAACTGAATTACTTGGAAAATACTGTCTTAATTGTTAAAAATGACCATTCCTAGGCAGACAAAAATTTGTAATAAATCGCTCTATGGTGTCTTGTCTTATGGCCCCATCAGAGTACTTTGGAGCAGCAGCTATAGATAGTAATGCCAGGTGACTTCAGCCCAGCCCTTTATCCTGGTATTACAGAAGTCTGTGTGAGTTAATTGCCCAGACAGAGAATTGGAACAGTATCTCTCCCCCCTCCTTTTGTGCCCAGAGGCAACTGCATAGAGCTCCTTGAGGGGCATTTACTTGGGGATAGGGTAATAGCAAGATTCCTCCTTTTGAGTCCAGGTATTGCCCACGCAACCCAACAACCAAGAAGATGATGTGAGTGAGAGGCCTGACAGAACTAAATTGGAGAACTCTGGGAGTAGCTGCCTTCCTAGAGGATTTTTCATTATTACTCCTCCAGGACATATAGTTATTTTCTAAAGTGGGTCCCTGTCTTATGTTTTGGGTTCAGAGTGGTAAGAATTATTTAATTTAAATACAATATTGGGCAGCATGGCAGAAAAGCAATCAGGATGGGTATGTACAAGCATATCCGAAATGGGAGGCCCAGCATTTTACCTACTTTCATCAGCAACCTGGATTTGCTTTAAGGAAAGACTTACTCTTGGGGGCATATCCTAAAGTAAAATGTGGTGATACTTAGATCTGTTGTTTTGGTTTCCCCCAACCCTTCCCCAGTGACCTTACTCCTCCTCATATGTATGCTTTGGGTCTTCAATCTTTTTGCATCACAAATTTGTGGTATGCCATCATTCAAAAGTAATTCTTTGACAATCTAGCTTTTAAATTATATCTGAGATATCTTTTTATTTTTATTTTTTTAAAGCTCCTAAACGACGCAGACCTGCCCGTTCAATATTTGATGGTTTTCGGGATTTTCAAACAGAAACCAGTAAGTATCTGTGGTTCATTATGGTAGGGTTTCTAGTTTGTTGTGTAACTTTGTGGTGTGGAATGAACAGAGTTATCTGCTATTGGCCATGATCATTGGCTGCAGTCATCAAACAATTTTTAATTTTAAATGAGATTGGAATTTCCTATGCAGTAGGCAATATTCTATTCTAAAACTACTTTATTAATTTTTAATTGTAGTGGTGCCATTACTACTTTTATAATTAAAGATATGTCTATTTATTAACTACAGCTGTCTCCCCACAGATACTAGTGTCACAGTGAGGACTGCTTTTATAATCATTGCAATTTTAAATAGTTGTGAGGTGATTATGTTGAAAATGCCAAGTCATGGAAATATGAATCTTGGCAGATACTGTTGGATCTTGTTGTGACCCTGATGCATACTTCCAATCTTCTAAAACAAAATAAAACAAAAAAACCTGTGAGTGCTCTGTGTCAGTACTGGACAGATGAGTAAAGTACTTGCCATACCAGAACGGACTTTGATAACCCAATTTTAATTCTTCAAAAGCATTTTTCCCCCTTGGTGGTGGGGGATGGAAAGGTGGGGAGAGAACTCAAGAATCCTAGGGGAATTAAAGCTCTGATTCACTAATCTGGTCTTTTGTGTGGCCACTATTGCTATGTGCGTCCTCTTATTAGTCTTCAGATTAGTCCTGGGTTTTGCTTGGCAGCACAGAAAGTTCTCAGTGAATTTGTTTAGCCATTTACCATTGCATCCGCCCACCCATGTGCAAAATCTCCAAATGACAAAAATAATAGAGAAACTCTTCTAAATCATAAAATTTCAAAAAATGACTCCTTTGGCAGTTGTGACAACTGCAGCCTTAATAACTTTTATTGTTATTAATCATTTGTATTACTGTAGTGCCTAAGAGCCCTAGTCATGGACCAGGACCCCTTTGTGCAAGGCACTGTACAAACACTGAACAAAAAGTTGACTATCTTCTACTGGCATCACTCAAAGAGTCTGAGTCAGACTCTTCAGTAATAATCAACCTATTTAAAGGTAGTGTCATTGGCTTCTCTGTGAATAACCTAAACCTACTGCACAACCACATTTTTTGACTCCGACGCATGGTCTCAGACAGTGTGCTTTAAATTATTGGAACAGAAGACATAATGACTGAGGAGTCTATGTTAAAGTTTAGTAATGTTCTGGGAAGTGGTAGATTTAAACAATACAATAGAATTTAGGGTTTAATTACTCTGTTTCCACAAGGAAAGACGTTCCAAAATGTTTTTGACACATCCTTACAGTAATCCAAAGTGGAATGGCCCATGTTGGTGCATAAAAAGTGGAGTCTACAGCTCCGTGATCACCAGCATGGGTCAGATAGGTGGAACATGTGACCTTTTGTCTGTTACTATGGTGTGTGTTACTAAAAGTGATTAATATTGCAGGCAGTGTTTAATTCTTTCATATCACTATACTAAATGTCTGAGAATCTGGAAGCATTCCACCATGTCAACTGTAGCTCTTGAAGAAGGGTATATGATCCAGTTGCATATTCATCTCTTATCTTAATAAAATTCAATAAAAATACACAAATACACCAAAAGCTTTTTCACCTAAATGAAAGCTGGAAACTTAATAGTTAAAGTCTGACACTAATCTGGCCTTTAATGTTTGCAGACATGTTTCCAGGGGCTGCAAAATAGTGATATTTACAGGTACAGGAGGCTTCTATACTCTGGTCCACTGCATACTTGCTTGTGTCCAGTGGAGAGTTGGCTGACCACATGGCCCTGGCTCCCCATTTCCAACTGCTAAACTGCATAAAATACTCTGTGCATTTGCTTTTTTTAGGTAAGCAATTGCTGTAATTCCCCCAAAGATTTCATATGATCACAGATGGGCATGCAAGGTGGCCTCATAATTATGAATGGGAGAGGTGGTATCCACAGGACACTGTTTTTCAAGGTGTGGTATAGACTATAGAAAGAGTTTGAGAACCTCTGACCTATAAGAGGTTGCAATAACTAAGTCGATCAGTGAAAGGATTTAATGTTAAATGTGAGTTTCAAAGAATATTCTATTTATGTGAAGAAATATCTGATTCTGTCAAAGGGGTCCTTCGATGTTTGTGAAGGTGAGGGAACAGGTGAAAGATCAAACTAGAAATATTTTTGGATGTAGGTCTATATTTGAAAAACAGGAGCCTAAATTTAGACTACTAAATCCATATTTGGGCACCAGAATAAGTTGCCTGATTTTTCACAATCAGATCCTACTAATGTGTACGTTTTACAAATCAAAATATATTTAAATAAATGAGAGTTCAGCGTTCAGCACTTCAGAAAATCAGAGCACTTAGTTGCCTTGTTATGGATTTAGAACCTCGACTTTAGGATCCTGTCTTCAAAATAAATCGTGGCCTGTGCACTTTGTAACCTTGTAAAATGATTTCAATCAGGTGAATTTGTATGTAGGGAATAGGGATGAAGGCAGCGTAATGCACTGTTGTGAGTATTTTATCTAATTCAACTCCTGTTCCTCCCGGGGCTGTATAGTTCGACAGGAGCAGGAGCTGCGGAATGGAGGTGCAATAGATAAGAAACTCACTACCCTTGCAGACCTCTTCAGGCCTCCCATCGATCTGATGCACAAAGGCAGCTTTGAAACGGTAGGTTTCTGTCTTTCAATAAGACTACCTATGTGTTAATTGGGCATAGCTTGTAAGCTCTGCATCAGCATGCATATCCAAATTGATTTATAGCGTGATCATACAATAAATTACAAGAAAACAAATAGTCTGCTTCTAAATATTGGCAGCTAGCACTTGCATGTGGTAGTAATTTTATGAGTTATATAGGACTGATCTTAGCAAGTAGTGACTGATTTCTAAAAATGGTGGGCTTGTTATTCACTGTTCTCTTCCCTGGCCCACTCTTTCGTTTTTGTTTTTCCCTTTTAAATGTGAAGATGAGCAGATGTCACTGATGAAAGATTTCAGTGCGTGAGTGAAGCTGACTAGGATGGAAGAATCCTAGTTATTTAAATTCAGGAAAGGTGCTGTGGCTAAAGGTTTTCTGTACAGGTGCTCTGGGTACAGGATTTCTGTGCAGAAGCATGATCTTTCTGCACAGAAGCATGGTGGTGAGGGAAATACTATTCCACAGATCAAGTAGTATGATGATCATCATCATCAATATTGTCCTTGCTCTTCCCTTTCTAAGGAATTCCAGAGCATTGTAATTGCCTGGTTCTCCTGTCTCTCAGATCACTATTTCATCACCAATGTTCCTCAGTGCTCTTCTCTTCTCCCTGGATGCATTGAACCCTTTAGAGGGGATGAGGTAGCACAAGGACAGGTCTCTAACTGCTTCCAAGTCTACACCTCCACTCACTTGTGACCTCTGCCTCTGTGTTCAGTTTTACAATTGTGACCTAGATGACACTAAACTAGGAGGCGTGGTAGATACACTAGAGGGTAGGGATCGGATACAGAGGGACTTAGACAAATTAGAGGATTGGGCCAAAAAAAACCTGATGAGGTTCAACAAGGACAAGTGCAGAGTCCTGCACTTAGGAAGGAAGAATCCCATGCACTGCTACAGACTAGGGACCGAATGGTTAGGTAGCAGTTCTGCAGAAAAGGACCTAGGGGTCACAGTGGACAAGAAGCTGGATATGAGTCAACAGTGTGCTCTTGTTGCCAAGAAGGCTAACAGCATTTTGGGCTGTATAAGTAGGGGCATTGCCAGCAGATTGAGGAACGTGATCATTCCCCTTTATTCGACATTGGTGAGGCCTCATCTGGAATACTGTGTCCAGTTTTGGGCCCCACACTACAAGAAGGATGTGGAAAAATTGGAAAGAGTCCAACGGAAGGCAACAAAAATGATTAGGGGGCTGGAGCACATGACTTATGAGGAGAGGCTGAGGGAACTGGGATTGTTTAGTCTCCAGAAGAGAAGAATGAGGGGGGATTTGATAGCAGCCTTCAACTACCTGAAGGGGGGTTCCAAGGAGGATGGAGCTCGGCTGTTCTCAGTGGTGGCAGATGACAGAACAAGGAGCAATGGTCTCAAGTTGCAGTGGGGGAGGTTTAGGTTGGATATTAGGAAAAACTATTTCACTAGGAGGGTGGTGAAACACTGGAATGCGTTACCTAGGGAGGTGGTGGAGTCTCCTTCCTTGGAGGTTTTTAAGGCCCGGCTTGACAAAGCCCTGTCTGGGATGATTTAGTTGGGAATTGGTCCTGCTTTGAGCAGGGGGTTGGACTAGATGACCTCTTGAGGTCCCTTCCAACCCTGATATTCTATGATTCTATGACTGCATCTGGCATCTCACCCTGATGTCCCAACAACTCAATTGTAATATGGCAAAGACTTGATGGTAAGCTTATTGGGGCAGGGACCATCTTTTTTTTGTTCTGTTTGTGCAGCTGATCCATGACTAGGGCTACTAGAGGAAGTTATTTTTCCACCATCCCCAAAACACTCTCCTGTGCATCAGTTAACCACTATCCTCACTTCCATGTTCTTTGTCATCTTCGCTCTTTTATGCTACTCCTACCCCTGGGACAGCCTCCTTCCTCTTGTATACCTGGTAACTACACAGTTTTCTAGACCCTCCTCAAAACTCACTTCTAGCTAACTACAACTCAGGCACAACTAGCTAACCCCCCCTCCATGTACCTAACTAGATGATACATTTATGAAATCTAGTAAACCTAATGTGACAGTTCTAATGGTCATAAGCTAAAGTTTTTGCCTCCAGAAATATCTAAGATTAAATGTTTGCTTACACCCTCGGATCTTGGTATTATCTTATTTAAATAAATATTTAGATTGTTTGTTCCTGTGTTAGATTCTAAATTCCTCAGGGGAGGGGCCATAGCTTATTTTATAGATACTCCCATCTGTGACATTTACACAAAAGATAGCAGGGGTGGCAGTATCCACTCTAGTTAAGGTTACATGGGCATTTCTATTCAATCCCTTATTTTCAATCATTCAGATTTTTGTAGCTCATCTCTTTGGGCTGTCATTTTCTAGTTTTCATCTGCAACTTAAGTCAACTTACGCACTTCTTAATGTTTTTTTGAGGTTTTCTGTCATGACGAGTTGTCATTTTTAAGTGTGTGTGTGTGTGTGGGGGGGGGGGAAGTAAGCTTTTCCAACTATTTAAAATAAATAAATACAATTTTAAAAATTGCAACTTTTTGCACCAGCCATTCCCCCATCCCTGGTCTAAACTGTTATGGGTAGAAAATTCAATTTTGGCATTGGAAGTAGCTTTTGTTGAGGGAAAAATGCCTTTGAATGTTCCAGTGAGTATTGATTTGTCTTTGATCAAGTTATGACCCATTTTTCATGTGATCAGTACACTTTACGTACGGTTTATTGCTATCTGCATGTGGCAAACTTGGCTGTATTGTGAAGGTGTACATAGCTTGAGGCAAGGATTCTGTAAGAGCCCTGATTTAGTCCTGTAGACCAATGGTTCTCAACCAGTGGTATGCATACCTCTGGGGGTATGCAGAGGTCTTTCAGGGGCTAATCAACTCATCTAGATTTTTGCTTAGTTTTACCACAGCCTACATAAAAAGTACTAGTGAAGTTAGTGCAAACTAAACTTTCATACAGACAATGACTTGTTCATACTGCTCTGTATACTATACACTGAAATGTAAGTACAATATTTATATTCCAATTGATTTATTTTATAATTATATAAAAATGAGAAGGTAAACAGTTTTTCAGTAATAGTGTTCTGTGACACTTTTTTGTATTTTTGTCTGCTTTTGTAAGGAAGTCGTTTTTAAATGAGGTGAAATTTTGGAGTATGCAAGGCAAATCAGACTCCTGAAAAGGGGTATAGTAGTCTGGAAAGGTTGAGAACCATTGTTGTAGACCTTTTAAAGTAATAGGGGGAGCTGCTGTACACTAACACCTAAAGGTTTGCAGGAGAGGGCTCTCTGCAACTCCTCATGTTTGTGGAAAAGAGCTCCTCAGTAAACAGGAGGGGGATTCATTCTTGCAGATCTCCAGAGGTCCATGGCACAGAAGGTACTACTAACAACATGTTACAGTCTTGAACAGCTTGAAACCACCCCCACCTTTCTTTTTAAATAACTAGGAAATTCCACACACACCATAAGCCTGTGTTGAAAGCATTAAGATTGCATGTTTAAACACTGAAGTGTCTCTGAAACTGTAGAAAGTGTGTTGTGTTTTGAGAAACAGTATGTGAGCAAGTAATTAGACTGTCATTGCATGCCATATGCACAAGGAGGCAGAATTGAGATTGCTCATACATTCTCTACCATATTCAGCTTTGCTTAATGTAGACTTCAGTATGGAACAAAAAATTAAAATGGAGTTGAGCCCATGCACTAAACCACTGCGACACTAAATATTGTCTTTGTACATGGATCCGATTAGCGTAATGAAATAGAGGAGAGGTGAAATGAGGTACCGTATTTTCCGGCGTATAAGACGACTGGGCGTATAAGACGACCCCCAACTTTTCCAGTTAAAATATAGAGTTTGGGATATACTCGCCGTATAAGACTACCCCTCTTCCAACGCACACCAAAAAAAAATTAAAAAACCATCAGATTTGATTTCAATATGGTAATTTTAATTCAAATGCTTATGACATGCAGGTACTTAGCAGGAAAACTGTCACTTATAAACAGAAGGCTGTTTGACATCAAACATGTAAACATAAAACAGTGCAAGTGGATTAAACTTTTCCTAATTCACTCTAAAGCTGAAAGGAAGGATAAGACAATAAACCCATGGGAGCTGCCATGCTGTTTGTTTTCTAAGCTGTCAACCAAACTGGAACTGATGATGATAGGAGGAAGATAACAAACAAGAGAGAGAGAGCAAGTGCCGGGCAAGTCCCTGGCGAGTTAGCAACGCCCATCATAACTGCAAGCTACGGTATTTTTACAGGTTTTGCTGGCGTGACAGTTTCCCTTTAAAAGCCTTCAAAATCCTCCTGTTCGTCATCTGATATCATAAGTACATCAGTGACATCTTGTGATACATTTGTAAGGCAGTCATCGTATGGATCGAATTCCGTATCAGATGGTGTGGTCTCAGCTTCGGCTTCCTCTTCATCTTGCCACAAGTAGTCGTCCTCCATACCATCTAATGAATTTGATATGCCACACTTCTTGAAAGACTTGATTACTGTTTCTGCATCAATATCATTCCAGGCTTTTATGACAAACTTGCACAAAACATCCAACTGTGGAGCACGCATGTTTCCTCCTTTTGTGAATGACTTTTCGCCGCTAACCATCCATTCATTCCACCGTTCTTGAATGCGATCTTTAAATGGCTTGTTTAGGCACACATCCAGTGGCTGTACCAACGATGTCAATCCTGCAGGAATAACTGCCGCATCTGTGTTTAGTCTTGCAAGCATTTGCTTGGTGCTGGGAGTTAAATGAGCCCTGAACATATCCCACACCAGTAGACTACATTTTTGAATAAGTCCACCTGGTCGCCTGCTCCATACATTATCAAGCCATAGCTTTACCCCTTCTTCATCCATCCAGCCTTTTTCATTCACATGTACAAAACAACCAACAGGGAACTTGAATTTCGGCATTGTTTTTCTTCTAAAAATAATCATTGGTCTCAGTTTGGCGCCATCAGCTGTGCATCCTAGTACCACTGTAAAACTGGACTTCTCATGTCCTGTTGTTTTAATTAAAATTGTTTTTTCACCTTTTTGATGGACAGTTTTATTTCCAACCATATCAAAATTCATTGGAGTTTCATCCATATTTCCAATACTACTTAACGCATAGCCATGTTTAGTGCGCTGTTGTATTACGTATCGATGGAAACTATTTACTTTGCTATCAAGATCTGCAGGTAATTTTGGGGCAATTTTCATCTTTTGCCTCAGTATCATATTATGCCTTCCCATGAATCTAGTACACCAGGATACAGTGGCCTTAAATCTGTTGCTGTGATCCGGGTTAGATTTGGCCCACTGAAGTGCAAACAAATGTATTTTATTTCGTGTCACTACATAACCGTTTTGGCGATGCTCATTCACCATGTCTGCTACATGTTTTTCGAGTTCTGGCCAATGTGGAGTGCTTCTTCTTAATGCACACTTACCCCTTGGCATACTCTTTAATGCTTTTTCATTTGCTTTCCAGTCCCGAACCATCTTTTCTGTTACTCCATATTGTCTTGCAGCAGCGCAGTTATTATGTTCCATGGCAAAGTTTACAACTTTAGGTTTGAAACTGGCTTCATATTTCTTTCTTCTTGCTGGTGGAGCCATGATGGGGTTTTGACTGTTGGACATTTGTATACTGTACTGTATGTACTGGTGCTATACTGTATGAACAGGTACAGATACTGGTGCTGTACTGTATGTACCTACCACTTACACCTTCCCGGTGAGGCGCCCCCTCACCTCGTCATCGGGCGGGGATGCGGCCGCGGTCGTTTTTGAGCTCCCCCCCACCATATGCGGCGACCGCAGATTCTCCAGTCCGGCTTGGAAGTTTCAGCACCCGCCCTATAAGACGACACCCGGCGTATAAGACGACCCCTGACTTTTGAGAAGATTTTCCTGGGTTAAAAAGTAGTCTTATACGCCAGAAAATACAGTACTTTATGATAGGAGTTACTGTAGAGTACTTGAAGACGAGGGAAATATGCATGAAGAGTGTGAAGATGGGAATTGGGAGGCGATTCAGGGACAGATCATTGGGTTGGAAATAATAAGTGGAGAGTTTAGTCATGGTTAAAAGGAGCGTTGAGTTCTTGCTGGATAGCTCTTGAGAAGATCATAAGTGAACGCTTGTGAATCCTACTCCCAAAAGAACACTTTTGTATGTCACAGGCCTGTCCTCTTCACCACCTCCACAAGCATTGTAGGTGTAATTAGCAGCATCTACTCAGGATGCACATGAAGCTGGCATAGCTAGGAATCTGGTGGTCAGGATTCAGGTGCATTCTTAGATGTTTGTAAGCAGCTAGCCATGTAGCACCTGGTTCTAAACTTTTAATGAGTAAAATGTTTATTTGAACATTAAAAGTGTGCTGCTTCTTTGAAAAGCGTAATAAAAATTATGTTGTAGAGATCAGTGGTGTTTCTGTGTCCATACTGTTAGTTTTCAGGTTAAAAAGATGTCTTCCAACTATCAGTTTTGCTCTAAATCAAGTATGGGTTTGTTTATCCTCACATGTAATAAAGGTTCTGATGGCCAGATTAGGCTATCCTTTAATCTTGTACAATCCCATTAGTCAGTGAGTTTGTATTGGTGTAACTTAATTAGTAAAATACTTATGAATTTCTGTTTCTAACAACAAAAAATACACAGCTATAGGGTTGTGTGGTATAAATGGAACACCAAATATGACCAGCTGTTTGTACCAACCAGTTCAGACTCCTCCTGTTTTACTCTACCACATATGCGCAAGTGAACTTTGAGAAGATGCTGTCCTTTAAAATGTGCAAAAAAAATTTTTTTTTGGTCACATTCTCTCATATATTGGACAGGCAGCATGGTCCAGTAGATCCTATCCCTGTCTGGGGACCTGAGACTGGGGATTCTATTTCTGGCTCTACCACTGACTTGCTGTGACCTTGGACAAGTCTGTGCCTCTATTTCCTTTCCCTTGTGTGTCTAAACTGCAAGCCGTTTGAAACGGACAGTCTGTGTGTTTGTATAGCACCTGGCACAGTGGGGTTCCAATGAATAAACAAACTTGATATTAGTTCTAGTTAGTTCAGTAATACAAAAGGAGTCATTCAGAAATATTCATCACATTATCAAAATAAATTGTGACTGCTATTGAACCAAATCAAGTTTTTGTAGAAAATTCAGGTACTGCAAGTCATTTCTAGGAGTCCAGTGCTTGTCTCATGCTGTAAACTCAATTTTTATTATAAATAAAGGTAGTGGCAAGAGTCTTACTATTTGAAAGGTCACGGTATGAAATCGGATCAATTTTAAAAATGAGTTTAAAGTAATTCTGGCATTACACCTGCCCTGAAGCACTCCCCCTCTTTTCCGTCTCCTCCCTCCCCCCCATCAATCTCTCTAGACTTGTTTTTGTCAATATATTGTATGGGTTTTTCTTGTTCACAAACTTTTAAAGGGGAAAGTGACTATATTTGGGTGGGAGGGGAGTGAAACTGACTACACAAAACGCTGGCAAATACACATAAAAGTAAAAAAATTAGACTTTTTCCCACTGAGTCTTCTTTTTTAAATAGTAATTTAGGCATATGTAACAAGAGTAGGAGAGATTCTGTGCAGACAGAATGGAATTCTTAGTCAGTGTCCCTGTAATCCAGTAGAGTTGAGGGTCAGAGCACAGGACTGGGACCAGGGCTCTTGGGTCTAAATATACATTCTGATATGGATTTCCTCCTGAGCCTTGGGCAAGTCATTATTCCAAAAATTAGACATCAAAATCTATATTTGGGTACTTAAATAAAAGGCTTGTCTCCTTTGGAGCTGGTGAGCATCTTGAAAAATCAGGCCACTTACTTAGATTCCCCTTCTGTTAAATAGGTGCCCAAGGAGTGTTGTAAGGATTAACTAATGAATGAGAAGCACTTTAAAGATAAGTACTAAAGTGCTTATTATGTGAATATGCAAGAGTACTGGCATATCCTATGTGCACCTAATTCCTGGATGATGTCCTTTCAAGTGAATGGAAAATTAGGCCACAATTGGTCTGTCAACTGGCCATGCAGAAATCTTATTACCTAGGTGTTTAATGTGAGGTCCTATGTACAGTAAGTAAACTTGAACCAGCTTTCCTTAACATATACAAGTCCTAACTAAATTGTCAATTAAATGAAGTATTAGAATTGGAATGGTAATATTGAGGTTTTAAATTTACAATTCACTGATACGAGTGGGTAGATAAGACAAGAAACTTCATTCTAAAAGTTAAAGCTTAGGTTCTGAAGAAGACAGTAAAATCTGGTGAAATACCCTAAACCTTTGAATTTGCTCCCCTCCCCCCCATGAGTAATGCAGTTAGTGCAACCTCATGTAAGTAAATCTTTTTTTTTTTTTTTTTTTTTTTTAGGAAAGTTCATCACTATTTCCAATCTATCCTGGAGATGTGAGCATTCCTACTTTTGATAAAGCCCTCTTTTTTTCAACAGGTTTGACAATTCAGCTATCAGAATTACATTCTTGATCAAACTCCTACCATTAACTTGCAACCAACCAATCAGACAATGCCAGCTTTGTGACTCAAACCAGTAAGATCTCTTCCTGCGACTTCAAACCCTCCCATTCCTCCCCCGCCACTTGCAGTCTGAATGAGCATCAGAAAACGACTCCTGATTTGGCAGTCACACCAAAATTAAGTTTAACAACATAAAATCCTAGAAAAAATGAATAGTGGGGGAAAAAGAGGCTGTTGTATAAATACAAGTCCCCAGTCAGTAGCTTTAGCCTATTTACACAGAAAAGGGGTCCACCAATTTTCCTTTTGAGTAACCAGGTCTTTCCTCTGCTATCAGATGTGACTCACTTCACTCTGTTTTCTCTGAACAAATGGTTAATTCAGATTTTTTTCCATTTTCAGTCTTTTGCTTCTCAAGTTGCTTCCTCTCCCTATCCTCCTGGGCTTGGCTTGTTGAACTCAGTTAACCAAAGTGCGATTTTAATTTTTATATTTTTTAAACACATTTAGGCAACTTGAAATGCAGTTAAGCAGGTCTTCTAGCCCTGCCCTCTGTTTGTCAGGTGTTTGAGGATGACTTTTGCTAGTTCTGATCATCCTTTCTACTGTAAAGGGGTTTTGGTGAAGCCTGGTGCACAAATCGAACCCATCATTGCTGGCGTTGTTTCTGTCTAGCCTTTTGTTTTTAAATAATGTATTCTTTCTGTCTGCTTGAAGGCCAAAGAGTGTGGTCAGATGCAGAATAAATGGCTCATGATTAACATCCAGAATGTGCAGGACTTTGCATGTCAGTGTCTCAACCGTGACGTCTGGAGCAATGAGGCTGTGAAGAACATTATCCGGGAGCATTTCATTTTTTGGCAGGTAAGAGGCTAATAGAGATACGTTGAAGGTAGAAATTGATGGGAGTGAGGCAACAAAAACAAGCCTCTTGTAGTTTATAAACAAAACAAAACCCAGTGCTCTCTAAGAACTGCCAAGAAAGATTGAATTGTGGATTTAATCTCACATTACCGAAATGAGTGTATATTAAAACAATTTTAAAAGCCAGGTATTCAAAACTAGCCTTTTTGGGTCTATGACCTTTCTACACTAACAAAATCCACTTACTAATGTTTGGACGAGTTAATGGGAATTGTGTACATACAAAGTGTAGAGTATATGGGAAAATAAAGACACATTTTGTTCAGTTTTGAGGCATTAACTTTTTTCAAATTTGGTATTCTGTAGGTATACCATGACAGTGAGGAAGGACAGAGATACATACAGTTTTATAAACTGGCAGATTTCCCTTATGTCTCCATTCTGGACCCCAGGACAGGTAAGATGAAGGACAATACATATAAACTTCAGACAGACTGCTGATTGTAATCTGGAATGTTTAGTTCTGCTTGTTTTTGGCAGTGCTAGTTAATATGGGTTAAAACATGTAAATTATTTTGTAACATTCTAAATGTCTGTATACAAACAGCAACATTTTCTGAGAGGCACTGAAGCCGTTAAAGATTATGTGGACTAAGAATCTAACAAAAGAACTAAATGAATAAAAATCCAAGTTCTGCACAAATTTTGCGTAGTGACACTTGATTTCAGTTTAGCTTGCTAGCTTCATCTGTCCATTTGGAAAACAAAATTGGTAACACTTTTTGGCCAAATCATGAACTGGCTTTGAAGTGCCCTCTAAAGGGCTAATTTAAACCATGTTATAAACAAACATTTCTTTACTTGTGGTATTTAAAAACACCTTAGACCGTTAAAAGTGAAATAATTTTAAAAATCTGTTCACTCACTAGTGGTGCTCTTTGTTTACTATTTTCATTTCTCTCTGCTTGAATAATGCAAATCTGAAGTCGGTTATTTACTTTTAGGGTCTTAGTCTGCAAACTGACCTGAAGAAGAGCTCTGTATTGCTCGAAAGCTTGCCAATTTCACCAACAGAAGTTGGTCCAATAAAAAATACTCTCACCCACCTTGTCTCTTTAATATCCTGGGACCAGCACTGCTACAACAACACTGCAAATCAAAAGTTAATGTCATAGTAGCATGTTAGGCACTACCAGGAGGTTCAGAAATTATTATTTTAGTCACATCTTAATTTTAAATATCAGTGCAATATTTGGCTTTGACCCTTTTTTTGGAATGCTGGACAAAATGAATCTACTGTGGTGTGGTTTTTTTAAGGTCCCCAAGGAATCTTCTGATTCTCTTCCCCTCCCCCCAAACCATCACTGGTCCTCAATTTCCTCATACTGAATTATTGGTTTCTGTAATGAGTGCTGACCTGAGATTTCTTACTGCTAGATAACAATAAAAGAATCTGCTTTACTGAAACTCAGGCTCGGATAATCCTCCTGATTTTTATGTATGAAGGTTATACATATAACTGAGGTTCTAACGGTAACTTCTCTCTAGTGCTCCTTCCAAAGGGATTGAATTGCAGTTTACTTAGGAGTCTTTATTCCTGGTGGGCTGCAGCCCTTTGAGAATCCCAAACCTCGCTATTCTGTTTAGAACTAGTCACTTAGTATGTGACTATAGGAAAACCAGGTTCTGAGATCTACTCCCTTCCTTCACTGGCCTTTTCATTGCAAGCTTAAGAAAGACCTTGCAGTTGTATTAGGGTTGTTCCATTTAAGCTTTTGTTGTATAAAATTAAGCCTTAGTTACTTTTGCTTCTCCAGTCTTGTAATCTTCCCCATTTATTCTTATTTTAAGGTAGACAACAAATAAACATATATTGTAATGAGTTAAGTTTATGGAAAGAAACCTCACAGATTGGGATGTCAGATCCATCCAGGCAAAAGATTGAGTTATTCACGTTGAAGAAATCTTAACTATGAATTTATTGTCTAAAAACTTGAATTTTAACATTCCATTCATTGTGTGTGGTATGCATACATTCTTGCATATAGGAAAGAAGCCATTACTTCTGTTCTGATGAGCACTTTAAACGGAGACAGGCTCGTACCTCTAGCTTGGTGGGGCCATGAATGAGGGTCTTTAGAAGATGTGAAAGCTTTGGAGAAAAGGACACTGCCTACCTTTAGTATAAAAAAGGTGTAGGGGCCTCCATAAATCCACCCTTGCTTCCTCACCACCTCATCAGTTTTGCAGAACAAAAATGGACCTTTATAAAAAAAACCTAATAAGCATTATGTGCTTTAAAATAAATTTGTTTTATGTTCCTAGTTGCTAAGCAAAAATCTCTTGAGGGTCCTCTCAGTGAAATGAGGTCCAATGTTCCTGTGTGTTCCGTAGGCCAGAAATTAGTGGAGTGGCACCAACTGGATGTAACTTCTTTCTTGGACCAAGTGACTGGTTTCCTGGGTGAGCATGGGCAACTGGATGGACATTCTACCAGCCCTCCCCAAAAATGTTCCCGCTCTGTAAGTATAAGGCCTTGTGGATAGGGGGAGGGAAAGAGAAAAACAGCACATTTGTGTCTGGTCCAGTAGAACCTTTCATCCCACTGCATGGGAAATGCAAATAGACTTGTGTGAACTAACAAGTGAGTAAAAGCACAAAACATGCAGATAATGCATCAGAGAAAGTACTTTCTCTCCTTTTTGATCAGTAGTTTTGTTTTGTTTGCTACTACATAATCTGTAGTATTTGTTACAAATGTAATGGCCTTAGTAATATGAGCTTTCACAACAGCACTTTGCTATTAAAATTGCTAGGTAGAAATGAGAGGTTTGTTGGATTTGAATTATGAGGTGTAAATATTAGAAAGGATGCACTATAATTTAAATGTTGTTTATTTGATTGATGTTATGGGGGTGAGGAATTCTTTTCTGTAGTTGGGTTTTCAACCATCTGTGGTATCCCTAACCTCTCGACCCCCACACCTCCAAATAAAATAAGAACTAAGTGGTAGGGTTGGTGTCTTGGAAGGACGGACTGAAAATAAAGGTGAGAGGAAAGTACAGGTACTTGGCACTAGAGCTTGTTCTCCCGCCACCTGGTTCACTTGTACAGGTTTCTAGGATACAATAATCCTAAAAGGAAGCTTTTTAAAAATACTCATTGTGATTTTAATGTCATGCAAAATGTCTTTCAGTAAACTACTACAAATTTCAGTACTGGAGTTAATCCATGAAAAATGTAGAATGCATAATTTCCTTTTTAGATTAGTTAATCTCAATAGAATTGCCTCTTTCAAAATGATGACGCTTCTGTCGCTCTTTACACAATTGTTTTTCCTGCTAATTGTACCCCAGACTTGGATTCTTACAGATTCCAGAGGTTTTTTGTGAGCAACTAAACTAAAACCCAAGCACCTTGCTGTAACTTGTGCAGTAGCTTTGTATGTGTCTTTTGAGTGATTCTTCAATATAAACTAAGCCCTGATGAAATTTGCAAAAAACAAATTGAAGGGGTTGCAAGCAGAGGACAGAACCAAATTACTGAGTGATCTGGAAAGGCTAGGTCATCAACTAAAGAAAATTTGGGACTAGAACTGTCAACTCCTGAGCCCTGGGAGAGGGAGAGATTCATCCAGCAGCTGCACAGATCACATTAAAAGAGTGGTCCCCACAATGTGGGGCACAGCTCCTTAAGGGGGTGCAGAGGAATGTTCGTGGGAGGGGCCACGTTAGGCCAGCCCCTACAGGGGCTGGGGAGGGAGCATTACCTACCTCCTCTCTGCCCCCTGGCTGCAGCCTTGCGTGCAACTGCAGACCCACCCTGGGCCACCAGCCACTACCTGCTGGCCTGGCTGCAGCTCTGGCCCCATCCTCAGCTCCCAACTGTGCCTCCTGGGGGGTGGGAGGCAGCAGGGATAAGGGAGGGTACTACATGAAAAGTTTGGAACCACCACATTAAAGGGAGCTTATTACGACTTGCCTCTTTATTATAGACCTTTAGTACTTTTCCATGCAGACAAATACTGTAGCTGCCATATGGAAATCAAGACTGGACAGTTGAAAGAGTGCAGGTGATCAACCAAATTATAAAGGTTTGGGAATGATTGAAATAGGCATTGCTTCAGAGAATATAGTGGAGTTGGGGAGGGGAAGATGTCAATTGTGGAGAATTTACGTATTTCTCAAAAAGGAGAAATACTTACGGGCTTTAAAATTGTAGAACAGCTGGCTGCCACACCATTTAATCATTATACACCTATCAGGTGTCACCTGAGAACCCTTTGTTAAAGTCCTCTAATTCCTGTTTAAAACGTTTTGCTTAGTTATTTGTTTTTTCATTTCTGTGTTATGGCTATATCAAACAGGAGAGCCTCATTGATGCTAGTGAGGATAGTCAGATGGAAGCTGCCATCAGGGCCTCCCTGCAGGAGACGCATTTTGATTCCTCCCAGGTCAAACAGGACAGCCGATCAGATGAGGAGTCTGAATCTGAGCTTTTCTCTGGAAGTGAGGAATTTATTTCTGTTTGTGGCTCTGATGATGATGATGAGTCCGAGAATCCTGCCAAGTCTAGGAAGTCTCCACACAAGGACTTAGGGTGTAGGAAAGAGGAGAGCCGGAGGCCTCCGCCTGAGCCCCCCACAAGGACTGAGCCTGGAACAACATCAAACCATCGAGTAGTGTCCAGCATTGATGCTGGGATACTAGAGGAATCAGCTGACAAGCCTGACAGTGCAGTGGAGGGATTGGATGTGAATGGTGAGCTTTTCCCCTTTAATCGTAACTTTAAAAAAAAAAAAAAAAAAAGGCTTTGCAACAGCCTTTTTATATTATCCAGCATGTTTAAGTCCTAATTTTAAGAACACTTTTTCTGTCTTTATCCTTATTTAAAGTTTGCCATTTGGATACATCCCTCTACTTTCAGCAGCATGAAATGACGTCGCAAATCCCAAGAACCTGTTAATCACTGAACTGTAATCTGAGTTTCTATTGTTCTGAGGGCCCATCTATATTAGAGAAATTGGCATTCGTGTCATGTAGATGTGTGTAGTGAGGCTCGCACCAGTGAGGTATGCTGCACAAATGTAAGTCCTTTTGCACTTATGCAGCAAATCTGCACTCATGTGGTTGTATCGGTGCACATTTTCCTAGTGTAGATGGACCTCAAAAGTTCCTTTCCTTCCTCCCCTCCCTCCCCCTTTCTCTGCTGGTTGGCAGTAGGAATACAGCAGTTTTCCACGAGATAGTGCAGCAGTGTACAAGTAGAGAGTGCACTAAAGAGAGGGGAATGGTATTCACATCAGTTTGGTATGCAAATAGTTATGATGTCAGCAGAGGGCTGCACCTTACTTCCCTTTGCTGTGGTTTCCCTGTGGAGATGGGGGGAGGGGGCGATACCAGTCACTGGTTTTAACTTAATCAAAATCCCTGTTTTCTTTCTTTATTTATTTTTAAAAATACATATAACAGAAGTTCATCTTCATGGACCAAGCTTTGCAGCTCACCTTTAAGACTTTTTTTGTTAATTTCCACACTAATCCTCTTTTCCCATAGAGTGAAGTACACCATTTAAATGTACAAAAAAGCTCAATTCAGATGCCCTGTTGTTAACCTGTAGCGACTTACTTTACACTAGGACCGAAGGCACAGCTGATGCTAAGGTATCCAGATGGAAAGAGGGAACAAATTTCACTGCCTGAACAAGCTAAACTTCTGGTAAGTGAAGCTAATTGGAGATCCTTGTTTGAATGGAAGAGAGATGAAACTAGATAATACTTTTTTGTGATGGCACTATGAAATTAGATTTAACCAAATATGAAAGTGATTGCTATAGATATGGAGGGGCTTGTTCTGTCAGACTATGAGGCTTCTTCCTTGCTATATAACTATCTTCCCACATTACTCCTGAGGGCATTCTGTGCCAAAAAAATAAAAATTCTGTACCAAAAATATTATGCGCACAATATTTTAAAATTCTGCAAACAATTTTTGTCAAATAAATGTGGCTGCTCCAGCATGGCATTGGGGAGCACAGGGCACTGGCTGTACAGAGGTGAGAGATCACTGTGCAGCTCCCCCTGGGACACAGACTCAGCAGTGAGGCTGCACCCAATCCTGACACAGTGTAAAGACCGGGCCTGCCCCTCTGTGACAGGTTCACCAGGTGTGGGCAGGCAGGCTCAGCAAGGGAGGATCCAAGTATGGAGGGGCTTAGTGGGCAGCGGGGATCCAGGTGTGGGTTGAGAGGGTTCTGTGTGAGGCAATCTGAGTGCAGGCAGCTCAGTGGGGGATCTGGGTGCAGGGGGGATCTGGATGCACAGGGCTTGTTGAGGGATTCTGGGTGCAACAGTAATGGGACTCTGCAGGGATGTCCAGGTGAAGGTGGTTGGGGCTCAGCAGGGAGGGGCTGGGTATTGGGCTCAGTGGGAGGTCCAGATGCAGCTGGTTGGTGCTTGGTGGGGTGGGGATCTAGGTGTGGGTGGCTTGTCAGGGTGGTTCAGGTGCAGGGGGAATAGGGCTCATCGGGGGTGGGGGGGTTCTGAGTGGATGGGGGGGGGTGAGGTTTGGCTGGAGGGTCTGCATATGAGGGCAACTGGATGCACAGGGGTTGGGGGAGCAGCTCCCTGTACAGGGATCCCTGCAGCTGAGGAGCAATGGTTGCAGGAAGAAAGGGGGCTGGGGAGTTTGCAGAGCTTCCTTCAGCTGGGGGATAAATCCGGGGGTGGATCTGACCTGTCCCCAGAAGCCATGCAAGGGATGAGGAAGTCCCGCCCTCCCCAGCCCAGCCGGAGCTAGCAGTTGAGCCCGGTGCAGGGTAGGAGCCACCAGTCGGGTCTTTCACAGTCCCGCCTCTTGCCTCACAGTGACTTACCTCTCTGGCGGCTGCCCTGGGCCCCTTGAAACATACTGCTGGGGAGGGTCGCAGGATAACTGTTGTGGCTTCCATGTCAGAAAGTCATTTTTCTGCAGGGAAGCAAAGAAATCTGCGGGGGACATAAATTTTGTGCATGCACAGTGGTGCAGAATCCCCCACAGAAGTACCACATGCAGACACTGCTGGTGGTTCTTTGTTCTCACTGCCATTTCCAGTCCCTATACAGGCTCCCCAGAGTCTTCCCTGGTCCTAATGCTGCTTGCTTCTTTCATACAGGAGCCCTTTCTAATTAAATACCTTTTCATCTTAGCAACTTAAAGAATTTTACAAACATTGTTTCATCTTACTCCAGCTTTAGGTATTCTTTATTTTATAGTGAGCGAAACTGAGAGAAAGTTGAGAGAAATTAAGTGACTTGCCCTTTGTGATAGACAGGAATAGAATACAAAACTACTGATGCTTGGGTCCTCTTCTCTAATTTTGACTCCATATTTCCACAGCTCCCCTCTGGACATAGATAATAGAACTTTCCCCATAGTGGGATCCCCCGAACATGGGAATTTTTTGTCAACACAGTTCCTCGTGCTTTTCTGCACTGTTCCTCAGAACTGTTCACTATAGTAGGAAGGTGGTCATCTGGTAGCAATAGCATAACTCTCCCAAGTTTGAAGGCTTACTATGTTAAAAGCACTATTATACTACTGGCAACCAGGCTTGCTCATGAAGTGGGGTATGACCAGCAGTGACCCTGCAAACTGCATAGATATAAAAGCCCTTTCTGGAATTCTCTGATGTCCTTTTGTAATAGTACAAAACTTCAGAGAGCGTTTGCTCAACTCTAGGAAGAATTGGAGGAAGATTGCTATTTATCATGCATCATTTAGCTGATACACTTTTTTAGTATGGGAGCAAGGCATGGACCTTATACTCTCATCAGGAAGAGAGGCTCAACAGCTTTCATGTGTGTTGCCTTTGTCGAATTTTTGGAATTTCCTGGAGGGACAGAGTCACCAACATTGAAGTGCTCAAGTGGGCCAGTATACCCAGCCTGCAAACACTCCTCAAACAGAGACACCTTTGCTGGCTTGGGCATATGTGCCGAATGAATGATGGGCGCATCCCAAAGGATATTCTCTACGTCAAACTGGCAGCTGGAAAAAGACCCAAAGGATGCCCAAAATTGCTTTTCAAGGATGTGTACAAGCGAAACCTCAAAGAAATGGACATGGCTGTGGATAACTGTGAAGATCACACTCATAACTGCAGCCTTTGGAAACGAGCTTAACAAAGGTCTCCAGAGTTATGAGAAAAACAGCTTAGCAGAGGAGAAAAGAGCTCGCAGAAAGCAGAACCCAAAGGGTTGAAACACCACCTTTAAATGTGTCAGATGCAGCAAAGATTCTCTCTTGATTGGGTCTCTTCAGCCACAGTCACGGCTGCCATAAAAATCATTACCGAGGACAGTGGTGTTGGCACAGACTGTTTCCACACTGGCGACTTATCAGGCAGCAGTGGATTTGATGTGCCTTTCTGTTCCTGACTCTCCCCTTACTCAGGAACAGTCAACTATGGTAGCTTCCTTTTTCGGTGTCTTCAGCATCACCCAGACTGGTTGCAGACTTCTCATTATTGTCTGCATTATTGTCCATACCACATCATATCCCAAGGGCAGAGTTTGTGTGCTTCCTTCTCAGTACAAGGAGGTTAACCGGCACCCATACTATCTTTGGTACTGACAACGATTGCAGTGCTGTCTATATCTGGAGGTCCGGTACCAGCTTCGACTTCAGTACCAACATCTGTTTATGCACTGCATCCGAGTGCAATCACCCATCACTACTTGAAGTGCCAGCTCATGTGCTGCTGGTGGTTCCAGTGATGCCTATATATTGGGCTTTGGATGTGACTGGCTCCGCCTAGAATTGCTCCTCCATTACCTTCAGACTACTTGGAAAGTTCTTCAAGATCAAGTTTGGAGACCTCTCCCTCTTCTTCACCTTTGTATTACTGCTCTCAAAGCTTGTTGAGATATCCTGGGATATCGCTCCTGCACTATGGATAAAGACTCTTGGCCTAGTTCCTAATGGCCACCAATGCCATACTCCAATCCACAGTGGCCTCCTTGGAACCCCTGGGAGGTTCCTCAGTTTGTGAGGTCCTGATCCACAACTCAGTCCAGGACAGGGTCGCCTGTCCCCTGATCTCCCTGCCTGAGCTGTTTGTGATCCAGTCACAGACTGAGGGGCTCTCTGAGTTGGTTCAGCTTGAGCCCTTGTTACAGACACGTGTTGCCAGAGATTTCACTGGTTCTGCTAGTGTCCTCTTGCTTGTTACCAGATGACATTGCAGTGCCAGATTCTTCATCTCCGGTGCCTGAGGATCTTAAATCCTATCAAGATCTATTGAGACAAATGGCTTTGACGTGTATTCAGATTGAGTTTAAGGAGAAAATGCATAAGTCAGTGGATATTCATTCCTCAGCATGGGGAGGAGGTGACCAGCCCTCTGTGGAGAAAGAAGTGGTTCGGGACTATTTAGAAAAGCTGGACAAGCACAAATCCATGGGGCCGAATGTGCTGTATTGGAGGGTGCTAAAGGAGTTGGCAGATGTGATTGCAGAGCCGTTGGCCATTATCTTTGAAAACTCATGGCGATCGGGGGAGGTCCCGGATGACTGGAAAAAGGCTAATGTAGTGCCCATCTTTAAAAAAGGGAAGGAGGAGGATCCGGGGAACTACAGGCCAGTCAGCCTCACCTCAGTCCCTGGAAAACTCATGGAGCAGATCCTCAAGGAATCAATTCTGAAGCACTTAGAGGAGAGGAAAGTGATCTGGAACAGTCAGCATGGATTCACCAAGGGCAAGTTATGCCTGACTAACCTAATTGCCTTCTGTGACAAGATAACTGGCTCAGTGGATGAGGGGAGAGCAGTGGATGTGTTATTCCTTGACTTTAGCAAAACTTTTGATACGGTCTCCCCCAGTATTCTTGCCAGTAAGTTAAAAAAGTATGGATTGGATGAATGGACTATAAGGTGGATAGAAAGCTGGCCAGATCGTCGGACTCACCGAGTAGTGATCAATGGCTCCACGTCTAGTTGGTAGCCGGTATCAAGCAGAGTGCCCCAAGGGTCGGTCCTGGGGCCGGTTTTGTTCAATATCTTCACTAATGATCTGGAGGATGGCGTGGACTGCACTCTCAGCAAGTTTGCAGATGACTCTAAACTGGGAGGAGTGGTAGATATGCTGGAGGGTAGGGATAGGATACAGAGGGACCTAGACAAATTAGAGGATTGGGCCAAAAGAAACCTGATAAGGTTCAACAAGGACAAGTGCAAAGTCCTGCACTTAATACAGAAGAATCCCATGCACTGCTACAGATTAGGGACCGAATGGCTAGGCAGCAGTTCTATAGAAAGAGACCTAGGGGTTACAGTGGGCGAGAAGTTGGATACGAGTCGACAGTATGCCCTTGTTGCCAAAAAAGCTAACAGCATTTTGGGATGCATAAGTAGGGGCATTGCCAGCAGATCGAGGGACGTGATCATTCCCCTCTATTCGACATTGGTGAGGCCTCATCTGGAGTACTGTGTCCAGTTTTGGGCCCCACACTACAAGAAGGATGTGGAAAAATTAGAGAGAGTCCAGCGGAGGGCAACAAAAATGTTTAGGAGGCTGGAACACATGACTTATGAGGAGAGGCTGAGGGAACTGGGATTGTTTAGTCTCCAGAAGAGAAGAATGAGGGGGGATTTGATAGCTGCTTTCAACTACCTGAAAAGGGGTTTCAAAGAAGATGCTTCTAGACTGTTCCCAGTGGTTCCAGATGACAGAACAAGGAGTAATGGTCTCAAGTTGCTGTGGGGGAGGTTTAGGTTGGATATTATGAAAAACTTTTTCACTAAGGGGGTGGTGAAGCACTGGAGTGGGTTACCTAGGGAGGTGGTGGAATCTCCTTCCTTAGAGATTTTTAAGGTCAGGCTTGACAAAGCCCTGGCTGGGATGATTTAGTTGGGATTGGTCCTGCTTTGAGCAGGAGGTTGGACTATATGACCTCCCGAGGTCCCTTCCAACCCTGATATTCTATGATTAGCCACACAGTGCCACACTTACCCCATGCTCAGAATCAGTTAGCCAACCACCTCAGCAAAGTTTTCTTCCAGAATCATGAATGGTCCCTGAAGAACAAGGTGTTCAGAGATTGTGGTATTCAGCAATTGACCTGTTTTGCAACAAAGGACGAAAAGAAATGCAGTCAGTTTTGGTCTGGAGCAGGGCTCAGTCTGAGCTCTTTAACCAATGCCTTCCATGTGGGCTGAGGACTGGAGATGATGTATGCTTTCCCCCTGTTCCTGCTAATTCCTCAATTTATCCTCAAACTGAAGCTGGATCATGTCACATTGATACTGTCTTAGCCGAACTGGTGTGATGAGTGTTGGTTCTTGGACCTTTTTCTGTTCATCCTTCCAGACCTTTTCACCTCCTCCCAAACCTTCTGACACAATATCACAGTCAGATTTGGCATCCAGCGCTGGTCAGTCTACATCTCTTGGCAAGATCTCTTCCCAGATCTTGAACCAAGACGATTGCTGCATCCCGGCCTCCACCCAATGTCTGTCAAAACCTGGTGGTCCAAGAAGCTAGTAGGACTATAGCCTCAGCCTAGACACTACCCACTGGGAACCCTAATTGGAGGATCACCCAGCTCCACCAGTTGGTCCAACCACACTGTTTCAGGCCAAAGGAGGCACAGGAAGTCGGTCTGAGCAATAAGGTGACTTCCTGTTATGGCTGCATTGGACTCTGCTTGTGCCTGTCTCTTTCACCTGACCCTGTTCCTGATTCCTGCTCTGCTCCTGGCTCCTGCCTTACCTCTCTCTTCACATCTGTTCCCACCATGCTCCTGTTCTGTGCTTGATCCTTGTCTCCTCCAGTTCTTGCCTCACCTCCAATCAGTTACCAGTCCTGGCTTCAACCCCAGCCTCTGACTTGTGACCTTGACTCTGGCTTGCCCCTTGGCTCTGGTGATTGGAAGTTGACTCTGGTGCTGACCCTTGGCTTCATTCCCAACCCTGGACATCTGCTTCGCCCACTAGCCATGACTCCTGCTATGATTACTAGGCTGGACCACCTACATCCCATTCCATAACACATAGACGAGGAGGAAGAATAATGCTCAGAAGCAGTGTAGTAGAAAGCTCTCTGCTACAAGTACATATTTGGCCAAGTAGAAGTGTTTTTCAATTTGGTCTCTAGCTCGAGGAATCTGGCCAAGGCCAGCACTCATTCATGATTCCTTGGATTATATATTATCTGTTGCATTTTAAGTCCTCAGGTCTGTCTCTAAGTTCGTTCAGGGGTCCACTTAGTGGCTATCTCGGTATTCCACCAGCCAAGACAAAATTGACTTCCTTTGGATAACTGCCCTGTGGCTAGATTTTTTTTTTTTTAATTATTTTATTTTTTTTAAAGGTGGTGGTGGTGGTGATGATCTCTTCCTTCCTGATAAACAGCACTGTTGTGAGACCATAATTCAGTGCTGGCTGCCCTCACAGGACATCCATCTGAGCCCTTGACAACCTGTTCTCTGTCCATTCTTTCACAAAAGACAGGTTTTCTCATGGCAGGACCTCTGTACATACAGTTTTTCAAGAATAAGTTGGCCCTAAGGACACGTAAGAAATGTTTGTCTAAAGTGATTTCTGTTTCACCTTAACAAACTATGTACTCGCCTGTAGTTTTTCCTAAACAGCCCTTGAATACAGAGGAACAGCACCTTTAAAGATTGGATGTGAGATTGTTTGGCATTCTATTTGGAAAGGACTAAACCACTGTTCACCTTGGCTCTTTGTGTCTTATGCGGATTGGGTGAAGGGTCAGGTGGTTTCTGCGCAGACGATCTGCAGATGGATTACTTCTTGCATTACAGCAGCATATGGAGTAGCTCAGTCTATCCCTCCACAAAAACTGGTAGCTCATTTGACAAGGGCCCAAGCGGCTTCAGTCGCATTCCTCAGCGTTTCTACGTTGGACATGTGCAGAGCAGCTACCTGGTCTTCCGTGCAGCTATTGCGACTGCATCTAGATCAGATGCAAACTTTGGAAAGGCAGTCCTGTGGTCATTCTTTAGGTAGATGCTGAGCCCCACCTCCTTCAGTTACTGCTTGTAAATCACCTGAGTGGAATACACGTTTGCAACCACTCAAAGAAATAAAAACAGCTACTTACCTGTTCTGTAACTGTTGTTCTTTGAGATGTGAGTACAGATGTGTATTCCACGACCTACCCTCCATCTCCTCTGCATCGGAGTCTTTAGCCTTGGGATTCCAGTGGGAGAGATCTGATGAGGGTGAGGTTGGTGCTGCCTTTTTATAGGCATAGGAAGGTGACTGGGTCAAAGGGCATGGAATATATGTCTGCATCCACATCTCAAAGAACAACAGTTACAGTACAGGTAAGGAACCTTCTTTTGCATGTACAGCCTTAAATATACCCTTTGTGCATATGAATTCTGGTAGTCTGTGATTAATAACTCTTCCCCTGATTACAATAAAACATATAGTTAAAAAACAAATTCTACCACCTTGGCTAAGGTCCTTTGAACCTTCTGAAGGCTATTGTCACTTACACCTTTGGGCGGGTTCCCTCTGGGGTGCCACCTGCAACTGAGGTACCACTGAGCCCTCCTGACCTACCAGCCTGGGCTCCCTATCACACTGTGCTGCTGTGATAAGTTGCCAAGCTCTCCAAGCTTGCTCTTTCACCAGCATACACATAGGTAGGGACATACCGAGCTGCAGTACTTACAGGCTGCTGTGATCAGCTCTGCATGGGGAGGTTACAGCTAAGGAACGGCCCAGCTGCTCAAAAGCACACCACCCTTTGGAGTCTAAACTCAAAATTATACTGCCTTGTACTGGCCAGAGATCTGTACAGCGTAAGCTCATGAAATTCACCCCCTCCTTCAATGTGGAGAGGAAATATGCAACAGCTTTCTGCTCCAAGTTATAACTCCCACACACTGTTTTTGCTTTATTACAAACCACATTTATTAACTACAGAAAGATAGATTTTAAGTGATTATAAGGGATAGCAAATAGATCAAAGCAGATTACCTAGCAAATAAACAAAAACGCAGTGTACTAACGAAGTAGCAAATTCTCACCCTAAATTATTATTTAAACCAGCTGCAGGCTCTTAAGGGGCAAGCTGCACTTGCTTGAACCTTAAAACCCCAGGTACTGCATTCATAGGTTAGAAAGCCCTCTAGCCTAGGTCCAGCACTCCCCCCCCCCCCCCCCCAGTTCAGTACATTTTACTATACAGTTGGCTGTGCACATGGGCAGCCTTACTTAGTGGCACACTTAATGTGTACTGCAAAATGTGCTGATCCTTATGCAGTTGTCGAGCACTTTCAGTCAAATCAGAGCCAAGTTCCAAAGACAGTTCTCCATGATGGCTATTTCCATGCTGAATTGTTTTTTATCCTCCGTGGTTTGTTAGTGTTGTCCAAAACAGTCATAAGAATTGTTTATAATGACGAAAAATTGCATTTTGAAGTTAAAATGGAGACGGTAATTAATGGCAGTTGCTATTACACTAACATTGAATGTGTTGAAAACTCAGACTATTCAGCCTTTAATTTTTACCAGTCTGGATATTGCTTCATTGCACACCATTGTTCACAGAATATGCTTGCACTCTCAATACTGCCCTATTCCCTAGATAGAAGGGGGCGGTGGGAACCAGAAGCATATGTTGTGTTGGCTCCACTTAAAGGATTGACTCATACTTATCTTCCCATTTTCCATGTCTTTTTCCTTCTTTCACTCTTTTGGGTTCAAACAGGCAAAGAAAACAGTGTTAATGTTTTCATAGTAGCATTTCCTGTGGATGCCTGTTTTGAGGGCAGTAATGTACAATAAATAGCTCAGTTTCACACTCTGCAGGTAACATTTGTTCTATGCAGGAACACAGCACTGCTTTTCATCTATGGCTGTCAGATTTTGTTGCCTAGAAAATGTAGGGTTACCATCCATCCGGGTTTCCCCGGACATGTCCGGCTTTTTTAGCTTTAAATGGCTGTCCGGGGGGGGATTTCTAATAAGGTAGAAATGTCCGGGATTTCCCCCCTTTCCCTCATGCAGAGTGCGGTGTGGCTGATTGAACGGCTGTGCCTGATTGAAAGCCGCTCGCAGCCACTGGGGCCTCTAGCAGCCAGAGTCCCTCCCCCTCCCCCTCTCCCCCTGCAGAGCAGCGCCTTATTTGTTTGGCTGCACATGGAGCCCGCAGCTCTCCCTCGGCCTGGTGGGGGGGGGCAGGCAAGGGACAGGGAACAGGGAGGGTTAGATTGGTCGGGGGCTGTGGGGGGTGCTGTCGGGAGAAGGGGGTGTAGAGAGCGGTTGGGGCAGTCAGGACAGGGAGCAGGGAGACTTAAATGGGGGTGGAGTCATGGGGGCAGTTAGGGTGGGGGGGACAGGTACGGGGTAGGGGGATTCTGAGGGGGGGGCAGGAAGTGGGAGGGGGCGGGGCTAGGGCAGCACCCCGTGTCCTCTTTTTTGATTTTTGAAATATGGTAACCCTAGAAAATGTCTATTGCCTGCCAAGTGGCTTGAGGTGTAAGGACAGGGCTGGCCTTAAAATGTTCAGGGAGGTGTGAGCAGCAAACTTAACTGATTTTTAAATAAAAGAGGATGTAGAAGAATTTCCTTTTTCTCTCCTGTTTTTGAAAAGTGGCATTTGTTTTCCTATTATCCTTTCCCCCCTGCCCCCTTTCTGTTTGCTATCTTGTTACTTCCTTCTTGCACCCCTTTTAACTATCTCCTGTATTCCTTTCTCTCCACAGTCCACTTTTCCACACATGGTGGTTCTACACATGGTTTTTCCTTTCCCCTCCTCTCCTGAAATGGGCATTCATCCACCCTTCCTGACACATTGCTGCTGTTTGACTGGTTGAGCTGGATAGCTCTTCTTCCTCACACATTTTTCCCCCTCTTCTCCTCTTCAAAAAAACCCCAATGTTGCCATTCTAGGGAGAGAAGCAAAGGAGCTAATGAGGGCAGTTTACAAAGAAATATATAGTTTGAGAAAAAGAAAAAGATTAAATTGTAGGTAAAATATGATGAACTCAATATGGTCCTGTTCAAGTAACATAGAAGAGTCACTTGTTTCACAGAGGATCATTTAACTCTTTCTAGTGGTAACTACCAATAAACAACTAAGGGGCTTCTACCTTTTGGATATTTTAGGATTCTCTTGCAGGTGCCATTTTGTCTTAATGTGTAGTCCAAAATCCAGCTTGTTTGCATTAATATGCTAATATCTATTTCTCTTCTGTTAAAGTATTCATTAGCTAGGGACCATTTGGTTTAATAGTGTCCAGCATTGCAGTCATGGGAGCTATAGAAATGTGTACATAATACAACTCCTTTATTACCTAACATCTCACTCAATGCCCTTTTGTCCATGATTGCAAACTTGACTATTTCAAAGAAAAAGTTCTCTACTTGATTCTGATGCAAATCAATACTTTTCTGCCTTTTTCTTCAGGCTCTTGTGAAGCATGTCCAGTCAAAAGGATACCCTAATGAACGTTTTGAACTTCTCACCAACTTCCCTCGAAGGAAGCTTTCTCACCTGGACTATGACATCACATTGCAGGAGGCTGGCCTGTGCCCTCAAGAGACTGTCTTTGTGCAGGAAAGGAATTAGCACAATGGCCTGAGCTCTCCCAGCCTCCCTCCCCTCCTTCTCTTTGCCTGTGATACCAACGCACTAAATATGCAGCTGGGCTCATGGGATCACCGAGCTGAAATCAGGCAGGCAGGCATTTGCCACATCTCCCTCTTCTTCCTTTCTCCTAGTCTTGTGACCAAATGAAAATGCTAAGATATGAGCTTTCCCAGTTTTGGGCTTGGAAAAATCATGCTCTAATTGTGGAGGAACATGCCTCCTACAACTGCACATCACTTTCTCAGAATAAAAGGGTAGTCTGTGCATCCAACATGCTGGGGTTAGGGATGGCCATAACAAACAGATATTTCTCACCGCTACCCCTAAAAAAAAAATCTATTTTGTTAATATATTTTATTTTTATTGAGAAATACCATGTGACTAGGCACTGAGTTGTCTCCCTACACAGAGAAATTGTAATTTGCAGTAGAGTTTTTCTTGGTTTTGGTTTTCTACACAAAAGTCTTCATTAACCTTACAGCCATGTGAGGATCCCTTTTCATGTCCTTTGCAGAATACTGATTTGCTGGAAGGATGTGGTGTGAGCTATGTTTAACAATTCAGACTGGGCTTGGTAGATTACACATGCATATTTTTCCCTCTTTTCCTGCTGATGAGGTGACATCTTGTTTTAAGTGAGGGTTGACCTGCCAGGGGATTTGGCAAATATTTAGCATGCCTGATATGGGAATTGGATGCTTGGTCTGGAGCTGAAACCTCCTGTTTTCATAGTTAAAACTTACCTCCAGAATCTATTCTCTTATTCCAAAATGTGGCCTCTTTGTTGTCAGGACTTTATTGGTGGTGGGATATTGTAAGAATCTCAAACTTTCTGTAAAACTTTTGCCATCGTACAACTTAAAAACTAATTTGATTCTTTGTTTCCTAGGTAATTCACTTTCTTGGGGCAATAGGGCTTTCACAAAGCAGTCAGGCTATAAGATAAGAAAAGTAGGTTCTAGTGCTGAGATTCCTTTTATTATAAATTATATATATAAAAAAAACCCTGTCATCCCACTAATTTAGAATGATCATTTTATTGGCTCACATCATCAGGGTGACTTGAACTCTCTGGGCTATTTGAGAGCCTGTTATCCCACTTCCCAATTGGAACTGCAGTGAAATATATAGAATTGTATCTGTAACAAAAGTTTTATAAGTCGTGTAAAGCAACAGTAACTAACTTGTGTCAGTATGATTTGGGCTTTATATCTCTCAAAGCTATAAAAACTGTCAGTGTAACCCATACATACATTATGACTAAGGAATCAGTTAACCAAACATACAATGCAACGTACAGCTTTTTGCACCATGTACTCTTTGTCCCCAGATACTTTACCCTGAGTCTGAGCCCAACTGTGTTCAAGGATTTACAGAAGACTGCACTGAGACAAAACCATTTCATTGCTAACTCATCCTTTTACAGACACCAGTTCTGATGCAGGGTGTTCTTTTGTAACTGATAGTTTGTGTTAGCATATTCTGCATTTGTGGCGGAAAACAAGCTGCTTCACGTTGGACATAAAAATATAGGGTTAACTTGAGAATCCGACAAAACTGGCAGTTTGTATAGTGTGAAAGATTAGCCCCGCCCCCCAATGCCAATGGGCTTCATTGTGTTTGTCAGGAAATCTTATTTCCTGGCACCAGTGTCAAAGAAAAGAATTAATGCTGGCAATAACTATTTCCAAGCCAGAAAAGAACCCTCTTAGTGGATGGCTAGGGATATAATGTGGGTTAAAACTTTTCAAGATACTTTGCCTTTAATTTCACTCCAGGCTGCATTCCTACATTAAAGGATGTTACATGGGAAATCATGGCAATGACCCAGTTTATTCCTTATGGGTCTTTGCAAGCTAACTGTCCTTTGCCCTTAAAACTGAGAGTTCTTATATGTAATTATATATAAGTATATTTATATAATGCTTTATGAATGGATGATTTGACTAAAAGCACTCACATTGCTACCACTTTTTGAGTTCTGCTCCAGGATACAAAAGCCAGTTCTGATCTCCATTCCCTGTCCAGTAGTTGAGTCACATCAGAGGTGACATGTTGAGACTCTAAAGTGCTAACTGATCATTGCCACATTGTTCTCAAAGGGGATTATTCCTCCACTATACTGACCTGAGAAAGAGAACTGCAACAATCAAAGAGAAAGGGAGTGCACTGGCGGTTGTGGGTGAAGGGAAAATGGTGCTTCTTAAATGGAGGATCCTCTGAACCACAAAATACACAATTCCTACTTGGCTGTGTAGGGAGAGGTGTAGTGGTAGTCTGTATAATTTAGTTCTAAATGCTTTCCTGGGCTTCCAAGGGCTAATTGAAATTAACTCTGACACTTGTGTGCATGAATCTGTTTGCACCTTCCCAACTGGTGAATGTCTGAAGAATGAGTTTTAAGAACACCAAGATTCAGTATCTAGCATTTCTCCATGGGGTATTCCTTGTCCACTAAATTGATTAAGGCTGCAAGTTTCTGTGGCTCTCCCTCATGTCCCTTTATGTACATGGGAGCGAGGGCCTTAGCAGTCCCACTAACTCTTGTGTTAAATTATTTTTGGTTGGGGGGTGGGGGAGGGATGCTGATTGTTCAAAGTAATTTTCTGATTGGGTAGTTGGTCCTTTTTGACATCATGCACTCTGTTATGATTTCCCTGAATAATTCTGTACACACTTTACATTGAATGGATGGAGGAGAACTTCTCTTCCCAAACCCCATTCTTAATTAAATGTTGACTTTAGCTGCAAGACAGCCAAAAGCCATAAAAGCGCCTTTTTATTTTCTCTCCCTGCTCAGTTGCAAGGAGCTGGACTCTCTTATACTGGCCATCTTACATTAAAAATCTGAATTTGGAGTCCTGAACCAGCTTTTAATTCAGCTTTAAGTTATGTTAAAAGCTGCCCACCCACCTCTCAAGCAGTCTGGTCTGGCAGGGAAGCAACAATTATACTTTGAAAAGAAGCCATTCATGCTTTTTAGTGGTGGAGGTATGAAAAGAAAATCTACCTCTTATCCAGTCTGGCAGTGGTGCTCAGCCCTAGATTTTTAGCATAATGTAAGCTGAATTGGGAGCCTGCAGTTTGCTCCCAGTTCGTTTTTAGGCAAATGACAATGTTAAAAAGAGTCCAGATGTTGGACAGGGAGGGAGGTGAGGGATTTCACTTGTCAACTGCCTTTTCCTTCTACTCCATCCCCTGGCCCAACTGTATTTTAACTACTGCGTGATGAATTTCTATACACTTTCATATTCCTCCAGTGATCACTAAACTGCCCTTTAATCTCCCAAACTTATTTTCATGATTTTAAGCAAGTTGAAAGTAGCCATTGGCGAGAAACGGATGAAGAAAGGCAGCTCAGCTCACTGAGTTGGAGATCTGAAGAGACAAGATGTCAAAACTCCAGGGAACCTTAAAGGAAGGAAAATATAACAATAAATATATCCATAAAATACTATTTTTTCTTGTGCTGTGAACAATAGTAGAAAGGTATTTGGTGGATTAAACCCCATTCCCCAAAGAAACTGGCTTCTAATGTTTTTTGGTTTGGGTTTTTTTAAGGACGCTCACAGTGGCATGGGTCCTTAAATTTAAGTATCAGTAGCCGAGATGGTGATCGCTTATTGTACCAGTGCACACCCATTGAGAATTTTTCCTCTTAGAAAAGCGAGCTAGCTGCCTGACTTACATACGCAGAAGGTTCAAATATATGAAATACTTCCTCCACTATGGCTATTTCCAGTTACTTCATTTAACACTATGAGTAGGTCCTGGCAATTGTGGACTGAATAGCTGACTGGTCATGGACTAAAACATGATCTTTGTGCCAGGCACTCATAGCTTGTCTCTTCCCAAGAAGCGGTTAGTGCTTGTTCTGGTTGGGTCCTTTATCTTTCAGTTCTCTGCATCTCTGCCAAAGTCCCAAGTTCCCCCATATACACATCTGTCTTTTTAAGACCCCCATTGCAAACATCAACTACACAGTATGGCTAAAGCATTGTAGTTCGGACTCTCAAGAGTCAGTCATAACTGTAATCGGCCAGAGAGGCTCCTGTTAAGAGAAATCTTCTCTCCTCAGTCTGAACCTTAATGCATTGCCTCTGACAGTCCTAGTCTTTGAAGGCTAGAGGAGTGAGACAGGGAATCTAACCTGGGATCTACATAGAACAAAGCATTGACTGGCAGGAATGTAAGCTGGCCTGGTCAGAGGTTTTTTTGTATTGCCACAGAAGGTGCCGTGTAAACAAAAACTTTGTCAAATTGTTTCATGACACTGAGGCTGAGATGCACATTACTTTGGAGTGGGCTGGGGAAAGGTCTCATATTGCAAGGGAAGGTGGTGATCTAAGGGGCTAGCAAAACAAATGTTTGGAAGTGGACTTGATGTGTAGCTTGATGCAGGACCCTTAACCTAAATGACTGGGTTGTTTGGTCTCACTAATGAGTGCTACTTTGTTGGGTTGGTCATGAGGAGTACTAGAGAATAGAGATGTTTATAGAATGGGAGTCCGTATCTTAGGCAGATATGGGAGGGAATAGCCATCTCCATCCTCTCAGATTAATATTTCAAACTCTTATGTTTTGAGTTGTAGTTCCTTTTTTTTTTTTAAACAAAAAAGGAGCAATTTGCCCCACAAATTGTTTAGTTTTGCTCTCCAACTCTGTTAATGCCTTGAAAATTAATCATGAGTATTGCAGTTAATCATGACTAGGAGTTGACGTGTACAGTAGCTTCATAAACATCAGTTCAAGAGAACATTGATTTAAAGGATGATGATATTGGTTAATCCCTACTGAGGAGGAATTTGAGATGCGTGACTCCCAGGATACTGGGAGTCTTGGCCCTCTTATAGTCGTCTCCTCCACTCCCGTGTAGAGCGAGCGATCACCGCTGTGCTAGGTTTCCAGATACAGCATATAGTAAAGCAAGCTGACCGAAAGCTTCAACCTTGCAACACACTCTGCCCAGAGGCAGTGAGGGCCTGAGCATAAGCCACCGGGAGTTTTTCCACTGACTTCAGTGAGCTTTGAATTAGGACCTAAAAGATTGGTATTGTACACTCACATCCTAAGCTTTGCGTCTGGAAGCACATTGCACTCCCTGGTAAATCACCAAACGTGCTCGTCCTCTTTCTTTTTGAAATTGTCTAATAGCCTTGTAATTACAGGCTTTTACAGTCTTATTTTGAAAGTGTTATTAAATTATAGTGACATAATATAGTGTTACAAAGGGTGTCAGAGTTATCGGGAGTTGTTTAAACAGCATTTCCTTAGCTGTGCTACATCAAAGCTTTTCAAAAAGAACCAAATCTGCTAGTCTGTTAGTACAGTAGAGTGAAAAACTTTAGGGAGTGGGGGATGGAATCCATTGCTAACCAGTGTGGATAGTTGACTAGAAATTTAGGTGCCTGTAATTTGTTAGTATTGTAAATACACTCAATTGCATATAATTCTGCCTTTTTCATCTGAGATACAGTAATGCATACAAACTTCTACTTCTGCTATCATGGTTTATGCAGTTGCTAGAAACCATTTGATGAAATACAGCTTTGCCTCAGACACTGGTGCACAATTTTAAAAACTAGCAGATGTAACGAAACCCTCACTGTCTTTCTGTTTCAGTAGACTTACCCACATAGTTGTGCGACTGCAGTTAAAATGGGATTTATAGACTGAAAGGAACAACTCATCTCAATGTTCCATATTCTCCTTGCTACTTCCCCATAATATTTATGCATTTTACAGAAGTTTGAATGAGCTACATAACTGACAGCACTAAGTACTCAGTCTGCTCAGAATACAGCTTTGTTTTAAGAATATAATTGACATCCTGAAATCTTAATTTTTTTTTTTTAAAAACCCAGCTTGCCCTTCAATAGCAATATTGGCCTTGCATGTCTGACAATACTCATTTTTGTTATCAAACCAAACAGATTAAATTTACCAACAGTTGGGTGCTAGTACAGTATAACTACCTTTCACCTTTTCTGTTCTGAGTGTTCAATCTGTAGAGCTCAAACAGAACTGCATATGTAGCTATGTGGTACAGCCCAGTGGATTCCCAGTTGAATGGTATATGACCTTCGTAATCAGTACTGTACATGACTAATTAGAGACAGTGATGATTAGAATGTAACTTTTGGGGTAAGAAGTCTGTTTGTTTCTCCATTTGTTGTGTTTGCTCTTTCCAACTGGAGTGCTGGGTCCACTAGCACTGAAGGACCATAAAGATTTGATCTACAAATCATCATTTTTCTAGGAGGAAAATAAGGCACCATGTGAGAGAACTCATTGGTCTTCTATCCTTATTCCAAATGCCAAACAATGTATAGATGAATACAAATAGACAAATGATTAATGCTATTCATGTATTGAGGTTAGCTGAAAATTTGTTACAGAGACTTTTCTGGGTGAAACTGGATGTATCCTTTGAGACGTCCCTTTAGCAGTTATCCTTGTAGTGGCTTTGTGGACTAGCTACTAGCTGTTCTCCCCCCCCCCCCCCCACCCCCACCCCTTTCTTTTACCAAGCTAATAGTTAACACAGTGATGCAGTCCAGGGGATGGAGATGTATGGACATGCTTTGGCTATATTAAGTATAAATACTGACAGCCTTCAGTCGCGTGAAGGATAGGTAGGCATGCCTTTGTCATGCTGTGTTAACATTTCTGATTATGCTATTTTTTAAAAAGCAATCTTCCCCGTTATGTAAAGGCTAGAATGTTCTTTTTAATCAAATAACTCAAAATTGGGTAAAGTATTGACCCATATAAATGTGCCAGACACCTACCTGAGTTGGAATTTTCATTAATTTCCAGATTCTAACTAGTTCCTCTGCAAATTAATCAGAACAGATTTCGACAACTGCTGTTGAAATCTGTGTACATTACTGCCACAGGCGTTCTAAAAGAATTATTTTACAAGGATTTTCCCTTGTATGCCAGAAAAGTGCTCGATTTTATTCCAGCTCAGTTATGATCTGCTGTTTGCTTTTTGAACGTGTGAGGTTAATAGACGCAGCCTTGTGTCATACAGGAGAATTTTATTTGAATTTCTTAATAGTTAGCTGTGAGATCATTTACAATGTCTATCCAGTCCCAATAAAAATGGCCGTACTGGCATTTTATTGAAGAATGCAGCACTTAGTGTCACTGCCTTATGCCTTAAATTGCCTCCGTTTTGTCATCTACCATTATGCAAAAATACATTACTAATAATTATAGTAATTCTGGACTCGGTCACTGTCAGTTGTCATTATTTCCACCAGTACACCTTCAGTACAGAAGAGAGTAATAATCCTGTATCTTATAATTGTTTAAAGGTATAGGAACTTTTGAGTCGTAAAAGGATATAGTATAAACCTAGATGAAGGAGGGGGATGAGGTGCTATTTTATAGAACAGCTTTAATTGTCAAAAATCTGAGTCAAACTCAACTGAGTCTGAGAAGTGTGGTGTCTAACCAGGCACATTGTGCACTCTGATACAATATGTTGTTTGTTTATGGGGTTGGCTCCTCCAGTTGATAAACGTAGTTTTTTAACTGTGCAAAATTGTGACTTTGCCTGTCATTTTGTACAGCAGCAATTTTCTTTAATTATGATGCAACTAAGTGGGAGGAGGAGAAGTCTTTGGAAGATTTCAGCTCACTGTGCTGGGAGGGACCAAACTCAAGGAAACCTCTCTAATCTATATAAACAACTGCTGCATTTTTTATAAATATATGTAAATGTCCTATTGTAATATTTGATCCTGGAAATAAACCAAACTGTTTTCAGTAGCTTCATCTTTTGTTTTTTAGTGGGAACGGTCATGACCCTAGGCCATGTGTGGAGCTCCTGCATTTTCATCAGTTGACAGAATTTTATCTCATTGAGTACATGTACACAGCAATAAAAGACCTGCAGCATTAAGTCTTGGAGCCCGGGTCAGATGACATGGGCTTGCAGGGCTCGGGCTGCAGGGCTAAAAGAAGCAGTGTAGACATTCAATCTTGGGCCGGAGCCTGGGCTCTGACACCCCAAAAAGGGGGAAGCTCTCAGAACCTGGCCTCCAGCCCAAGCCCAGTTGTCTACACCAGTGGTTCTCAACCTGTGAGCTGCTTTCGGCCCTATCAGCACACAGCTGCGACCCCATGTGACATCCTCAGGGCCATAAAGGTAGTATATATATTGTGTGGATGTGGCCAACATAACACATACAGAGCTGCATATTCAACCCACAATGGTAAACAGGTTGAGAACCACTGGTCTACGCTGCTACCTTTTAGCCTTACAGTCCAAGCCCCATGCGCCTGAGTCAGCTGACGCAGGCCTTGGGACTCTCTGCTATGGGTTTTTTATGGCTGTGTAGATGTACCCATTGAGAGTCAATTTCTTGTTCATGTGTGATCTTACAAGGGGGTGGAATTGCCAGAGCTCATATGGGGAGTTAGTCCCCATGTTCATTCTTTCTTTTGCTAATTGCCTCTGAGTGTTAGATGACTTAGCAGAATAATTCAAGGTGTGATAGCTAAATTCCTGCCCCTTGAGGTTATTTACTGTATATAATCAAAAGCTAAATTCATTTACTGTACAAGATGCTATATTAAAAGGGGGCACTTCTTTCTGCAACAGGAATAATATTGTTGCCCTTTAAAGACAGAGTGCAGTAGCTTTAATACCAGGGTCTATGAGCATTTGTTCACAAGGATCCCATTCTTGAGTACACATGCCCAGTGCATCCGAGAATGGATTCTTTTGGCTAGCAGTGTCCATTGTGACCACACCAAGGCCCCAGATGTCCTTGCAACCCCCCATCTGAGAGCATAAGGGCAGAATGGACTTGACTTAGCCCCTCAGCAGTTGCAGGTATGCATCCGAAGAAGTGGGCTGTAGTCCACGAAAGCTTATGCTCTAATAAATTTGTTAGTCCCTAAGGTGCCACAAGTACTCCTGTTCTTTTAGTAGTTTTAGTGTTTAGTGTAGTTAATTTGCCTGTTGACCTAAACCAAGGGAATTTTTTTACTGGTTTTTCATAGATAGTTGCCCCACCCCCATCACCAGGACTCCAGGCTGTTATAGATTAAGCTAAATCTGAGGTTTAAGACATGCCCCTCCAATGATCTTGCCACTCAGTAATGGGCATTCCAAGGGTGTCTAGGCTACAGGCACTACAGCAGCACAGCGATGGCACTGTAGCTATGCTGCTGTAGCACCATAGTATAGTTGCTTTGCACAGTGACAGAAGGGGTTTTTCCATCGCTATGGGAACTCCAACTCCAAGAGCGACAGTAGCTAGGTAGATGAAAGTATTCGTCCATCAACCTAGCTGCATCTATGTTGGGCGTTAGGTTGGCATAGCTATGGTGCTCAGATGTATGATTTTTTTTCCACTGCCTCCCTGGCCACTGCTCTTTCAGCCACTTTTTCCCCAAGTGCACTCAGAAGGCTAGGAATTCCCTTCTAAAGTTATTTTGTCTGGAGCACAGAAGGAAGACCTCATCCCACGTGGGGAGGGATGATATAGCTCAGGCAGCTTCTTCGAGTGATGTGCCTGTGGGTGCTCCACTTCAGGTGTTGGTGCATCCCTGCACCTTTGATCAGAGAATTTCAGCAGCAGTGCCTGTCCCGGATTGTGTATGCATGATCCCGTCTTGCAGCGCCATTGGTGCCTCATCTAGCTCATGCACGACCCAACCTCCTCAGTTCCTTCTCAATCATCCTCTGCCTGAGATGGAGCTCCCAGCGGTGTCACAAAATTAGCTCATTTAGCATTAAAATAGTTTTAGCTTAGTAGTTCAGTTACTTACCTCCTTTTTCCTGTTTTCTTAATTAAAAAAAATAATTTCTTTCAATAGACTAGTTAAGCCCACCCCTGGAATGCACAGACATCTTTCCAGTTATGCCTGGCTTTAAGTGATGTGTTTCATGCCAGGATGCCATGCTGGTGTCAGACGGAGAGATAGACACACTGAGTCCGCTGCTTGAGTGAGTCGCACATCTCTCAAAAATGTGCTCACTACAGCTACCTAAAGGCTTGAGCTAGGAGGTACAGCGATCTGTGCCTCAAGCTTATTTTAATGGAGAAGTCTCTGCAACCAGCTTCAGACCCCAGCCGGCAGACTCCCGATGGACAAAGATCCCTGGAGACCTCACCTTCTTCCCAGAGGAAGACTCATTCCTCTAAAAAATCAACAAGGAAATAAGCAGCAACTTCTCCTCAGGGAGACCTGACCAAAAAGAAACTATCTTCGGCTCAGTCTCTCTCCTCAGTAATGATCACACCATGGCTGAGTACCTATGAGGCTCCAGGATCCTGAGGCACCAGGATCCTCCGGCACCGCCTGCACAATGGCCTCTGCCAATACCCAGCACTCCGGTGCTGACTCGAGGCAAAGGCAAGCCTACCTCCTCTGCCATGACACCATTGACACTGCTTAAGGCAGTGGCATTGAGATCTCCAACACAGGCTACGGCACCACTGCCGGCTCCGCCAGCCTCACTGACGCCATCGGCACCAAAAATGTTATGGACAAAATCATTGGCACTGTCCACTGCGATGCCACAGTCTGTGCCGAAACCACTGCACCACTTCCTTCATCATTAGTATAGTTAATGCTGGACTCATCATCTTTCAGCACCGACATCTCTCCAGTGCACACGGTACCAGAACAACCCATATCACCACTACCCCTTCCAATTTCCAGCAAGGATGAAGAGGTTCAAAAAGAGGATGTCTTTTCTTCATACCATTCCTCTCCTGCCCAACCGGCACCAACATCTGGACCTCTAAGATCAAGGTCATACAGGATATACAGCTGTGGTATGGTCACCCATGCTGTTCCCCACACAATGGCCCTATTGGGATCCCTGGGCTGCCTAGAGAAGGCATTTCAGCAGGCTGCCCAACCCCAATAGTGAGGGGATTAGATCACCACCACCACCACCACCATCAGTGCTTGCAGTGTCAGAGTCCCCTGAGGAGACAGTTGAAGAGAGGGAGGAAATCCTAAAACAAGACACCACACCACCTAAGTTCCCTCTAAAATGCGCAGCGGCATAGCAGGCTATCAAGGGCCATGCAGGTGAGTAGAAGTGCCTCTCCCCCGGTCCTGGACTGCTGCGGTGTGAGAGGGCTGGGGGGAGTTGGTTCTCTCTCTCTCTCTCTCTCTCTTCCCTCCTCCCCTGCCGGAGCATTGGGCAGCCTGCAACCCAAATCCCTCATCCCTGGCCCCACCCCACAGCCCACACCCCCACCCTCAAAGCCCTCACCCCCCTGCACCCCAACCCCCTTCCACACTCTGAACCCCTTGGCCTCACCACTGCCACACATCACCTCCATATTGGTGCACATAACAAAATTCATTCTGCACATGGATGTAAAAAATTAGAGGGAATATTGCTGCTGATGACTTGATGCAATTTAAAGAACTCATTAAATGTGTGGCAGAAGGCTAGAGATCCTTCTTGAGGAGGTACCAGAATCCCAATACAGACTATTGGACATCCTGCAAACCTCCTCGGCCATGAAAATAGTGCTTCCAATCAATGACGTACTAATGGAACCAGCCAAGAACATTTGGCAGACCCTGGCGACAATACCACCCAACTGCAAAAGGGCTGATTTAAAAAAAAAAAAAAAAAAGTGCCCTCCAAAGGCATGGAATTCCTACTTTCCCATCCTATACAAGACTCCCTTATTGTGGAGGCCATCAATCAATGTGATAGGCACTCAGTACAGATCCACTCCCAATGATAAAGAGTGGAGGCGATTGGACCTTTTTGGATGCAAAGTCTACTTATCAGCAACGCTGCAATTTTGGGTGACCAAATATGCGGCATTACTAGCTAAATACAACCACGGCAACTTCTCCAAGCCATGGACTTTATTAACGACATCCCAGAAGACTAGATCAATTTAAATCTATTGTGACTGAAGGTCAGCTTGTACCTCTGCAAACGTCTTAGACAGTGGTGAGATCTACAGCCACCATGGTTGTCATGCACTGGTTGTCATGCATCTTGGCTCCACTCTTCAGGTTTTTCCAGGGGGATGCAATCCATGATGGAGGAAACATAGAATATCAGGGTTGGAAGGGACCTCAGGTCGTCATCTAGTCCAACCCCCTGCTAAAAGCAGGACCAATCCCCAACTAAATCATCCCAGCCAGGGCTTTGTAAAGCCTGACCTTAAAAACCTGTAAGGAAGGAGATTCTACCACCTTCCTAGATAACCCATTCCAGTGCTTCACCACCCTCCTAGTGAAAAAGATTTTCCTAATATCCAACCTAAACCTCCCCCACTGCAATTTGAGACCATTACTCCTTGTTCTGTCATCTGGTACCACTGAGAACAGTCTAGATCTATCCTCTTTGGAACCCCCTTTCAGGTAGTTGAAAGCAGCTATCAAATCCCCCCTCATTCTTCTCTTTTGCAGACTAAATAATCCCAGTTCCCTCAGCCTCTCCTCATAAATCATGTGCCCCAACCCCCTAATCATTTTTGTTGTCCTCCGGTGGACTCTTTCCAATTTTTCCACATTCTTCTTGTAGTGTGGGGCCCAAAACTGGACACACTACTCCAGATGAGGCCTCACCAAAGCCGAATAGAGGGGAATGATCACATCCCTCGATCTGCTGGCAATGCTCCTACTGATACTGCCCAAAATGCCATTAGCCTTCTTGGCAACAAGGGCACACTGTTGACTCATATCCAGCTTCTCGTCCACTGTAACCCCTAGGTCCTTTTGTGCAGAACTGCTGCCTAGCCCCTCGGTCCCTAGTCTGTAGCAGTGCATGGGATTCTTCTGTCCTAAGTGAAGGACTCTGCACTTGTCCTTGTTGAACCTCATCAGATTTCTTTTGGCCCAATCCTCCAATTTGTCTAGCTCCCTCTGTATCCTATCCCTACCCTCCAGCAGTAAACCATCTTCTACACCTCAGTGCCATGGAACAAGTCCTTCTACAACACAGGGGGAAGGGTTTCTTCTCCCATTATTTCTTAACCCAAAAGAAAAAGGAGTATGGATATCCATACTAGATCTTAGAAACCTCAACAAATTTGTGAGGGTCCAGCGGTTCAGGATGGTCAGACTAGTAATGATAATACTATCACTGGAAAAAGGGGACTGGTTTTCAACCCTCGATCTTCAAGATGTCTATTTTCACATAACAATACATCACACTTTCAGGAGGTTCTTCTTGTTTACTCTGGGAACTGATCATTACCAATGCAAGTCCTGTCTTTCAGCCTTTCTTCAGCACCGTGAGTTTTCTCCAAATTTCTCGCAGTAGTAATGGTATACCTGCGCAATAAGGGGTAATAATATTCCCCTATCTGGACGACTGTTTATTAAAAGCTCCCACTCAGACAGATGCCATCTGTTACTCACAGGACGTTTGCCCTTTTCCAGAGTCTGGGATTACAGATAAATGCACAAAAATCAACTCTAAATCCTGTACAATAGTTAGACTTCTTTGGGACCCATCTCAACTCCCTGGAAGCCAAAGCATCTTTACCAACAAAAAGGTTTATTACTATGACCAAGCTTATCTCTTCAGTAATGAACAGTCCACACATATCAGCAATTACCTGTCTCCAAATTTTGGGACACATGGCTGCTACCACATTCATGGTACGACATGCGTGTCTCTACATGCATTGCCTTCAACCTCATACACATGTACCTCACAAACACAGCCTAAACAGATGCCTTACGATGCCAATCAAAGTCAGACTCTCTACATTGGTGGATACAACCCAACAATGTGTGCAGGGGGAAAGGGTTCCTTTCACTCAGGACCCACCCTCAATGATACAACCGATGCATCCTTGATTTGGCTGGGGAGCCCATCTGTAACATCACACAATTCAGGACAAGTGGTCTCCTCCATAGTTAGACATAAATATATTAGAACTCTGTACAGTCCACAACACGTGCCTCCACTTCCTGCCATTGATAAAGAATGAGACAATATGAGTGATGACACATAACTTCGCTTGCATGTTTTATGTAAATTGACAGGGAGGAGCCTGATCCCACTCCCTATGCACCAAAGCCATGAAACTGTGGAATTGGTGTCTTCAACACAATATCAACATCTCAGCCTCCTGCCTTCCAGGCTGCCAGAACACTACAGCAGACACACTGAGTAGGGAATTTTCTCATGATCATGAATGGCAACTGAATGACGTGGTCCTGCAAAACATATTTTAACAATGGGGACACCCATCGTATCAATCTCTTTGCGACATCATAAATCTACAAATGCCAACAGTTCTGCTTGAAAGCAGGTCTTGGACCCCTTCGCAAATGGTAAGCATCACTTCTATATGCATTCCCACTAGGGCTGTCAGTTAATCACAGTTAACTCATGCGATTAACTAAAAAAAATTAATTGCATTTAATCACAGTTTTAATCGCACTGTTAAACAATAGAATACCAATTGAAATTTATAAAATATTTTTGGATGTTTTTCTACATTTTCAAATAAATTAATTTCAGTTACAACACAGAAAACAAAGTGTGCAGTGCTCACTTTATATTTTTATTCAAATATTTACAGTGTAAAAATTATAAACAAAAACAGTATTTTTCAGTGTATCTCATACAAGTACTGTAGTGCAAACTCTTGCAACTTACAAATGTAGATTATTTGTTTGTTTTGTTTTTGAGTGCAGTTATATAACTATGTGAAACTTTAGAGCCTACAAGTACACTCAGTGCTACTTCTTGTTCAGCCAAACAAATTTGTTTACATTTGCAGGAGATAATGCTGCCCGCTTCTTGTTTACAGTGTCACCTGAAAGTGAGAACAGGTGTTCATGTGGCACTGTTGTAGCCGGCGTAGCAAGATATTTACATGCCAGAAGTGCTAAAGAGTCATATGTCCTTTCATGCTTCAGCCACCCTTCCAGAGGAGGTATCCATGCTGATGGATGGGTTCTGCTTGATAACGATCCAAAGCAGTGCGGACTGATGCATGTTCATTTTCATCATCTGAGTCAGATGCCACCAGCAGAAGATTGATTTTCTTTTTTGGTGCTTCGGGTTCTGTAGTTTTCACATTGGAGTGTTGCTCTTTTAAGACTTCTGAAAGCATGCTCCACACCTCATCCGTCTCAAACTTTGGAAGGCACTTCAGATTCTTAAACCTTGGGTCGAGTGCTGTAGCTATCTTTAGAAATCTCACATTGGTATCTTCTTTGTGTTTTGTCAGATCTGCAGTCAAAGTGTTCTTAAAATGAACAACAGATACTGGGTCATCATCCGAGATGGCTATAACATGAAATATATGGCAGAATGCAGGTAAAACAGAGCAGGAGAGACACTATTCTTCCCCAAGGAGTTCAGTCACATATTTAATTAACGCATTATTTTTTTAATAAGAGTCATCAGCATGGAAGCATGTCCTCTGGAATGGTGGGTGATGCATGAAGGGGCATACAAATGTTTAGCATATGTGGAACATAAATACTTTGCAACGCCAGCAACAAAAGTGCCATGAAAACACCTGTTCTCACTTTCAGGTGACATTGTAAATAAGAAGTGGGCAGCATTATCTCCTACAAATGTAAACAAACTTATTTGGCTGAACAAGAAGTAGGACTGAGTGGATTTGTAGGCTCTAAAGTTTTACATTGTTTTGTTTGTGAGTGCAGTTATTTTTTGTGCATAATTCTACAGTACTTGTATTAGGTGAATTGAAAAATACTATTTTGTTTTTACAGTGCAAATATTTGTAATTAAAAATAATATACAAGGAGCACTGTACACTTTGTTTTGTATTGTAATTGAAGTCAATACATTTGAAAATGTAGAAAACATCCAAAATATTTAAATAAATGGTATTCTATTGTTTAACAGCGTGATTTAATTGCAATTCATTTTTTTAGCTGCTTGACAGCCTTAGTTCCCACCGATACCATTATTGAGGATAATTCACAAAATATGTATTGCCAAACCGAAAGACATACTGATAGCCCCAGAGAGATTTTGTATTCTTACCTCATGCATGTGGCACTATGTGCACCATGCACTCTTCTACTCCAACAAGACTTTCTAGCTCAGAACAATGGACAGGTTCGCTATCCCAACTTGGAAAGACTCCACCTGAAAGCGTGGCTCTTACATAGTTCCATCATCACGAGCTAGCCTGTTCAGAACAAGTTAAACACATATCACTGAACAGCAGAAGGTCAACCATTCTTAATACCTACCTACAGAAATGGAAGAGGTTCTACTTATGGTGCCAAAACAACCACATTCCTGCAGTTTTGGCACCTTTACCCTTGATATTGGATTATATCTTGGAACTAAGAGAGTCTAAATTATCCATTAGTTCTCTCAAAGTACATCTAGCGGCTATTACCATCTTCCACTATAAGATTGACAGCGCATCAATATTTGTGCACCCAATTAACAAACACTTTCTTACAAGCATTCAGAATGTTTATCCCAAAATATGTGCACCTATGCAACCATGGGATTTGAACCTGCTATTGCAGTGCCTCACACAGGCCCCATTTGAACCCTGAGTGACATGCTTCCTGGTACACCTTTCAATGATGGTAGTATTCTCAATGGCCATTATGTTGGCCCTCCACATGGGTGAGTTAAAGGCCCTCATGGCATACCTACCTTATACCATTTTTTTTCAAAGACAAGGTCATGTTAAAACAGTGGTCCCCAAACTTTGCATGGTGGAGCCCTCACACACACTCCGGAGCCAGGAGTGGGGCTATGGCTCCCATGGGGGTGGGGGAAACATGGAAAGGGGTAAGGAGGCTGAGGCTGGGTGCCCATCTGGGACCGGAAACAGAGCTGTGGCCGGGTGCGGCGCCGAGGCTGGGGATGCGGCCTGGCACGAGGCCATGGCTGGGGTTGTGGCCAGAGCAGAGCTGGGAGCAAAGTGGGGCTGGCCTGGGCCTCACCATGTCCCCTAGGGGGCCGTGCCCCATAGTTTAGGGACCTCTGCCTTAAGTCCACATCCAGAATTTATACGCAAGATAGCCTCTTTCTTCCTTCCACATAAATCAGCCAATCCATCTCCCTGCATTCTTTCCCAAACCGCACAGGAGCACACAGGCCTCCGTACTACATACTCTGGACATCCGACGTGCCCTAGCATTCTACTTTGACAGAATTAAGCCATTCAGAAGATCTGCGAGACTCTGTCTCGACTACATAACATTCTAAAGGATCTGTTATCTCAACACAGAGACTTATCAAAATGGATCTCATGGTGCATTCACCTATGTTACCAACAAAAGAACCTGCAACCCCCATCAGGCATCAGAACTCATTCCACCAGTTATATAGCAACTTCAGTAGCATTTCTGAACAATGTACCACTTATAGACATATGTAGAGCTGCCACCTGGTCTCCGAACATACATTCACAAAACACTATGCAATAGCCCAGAGCTCTGGTTCAGATTCACTGCTAGGTCTAGCAGTGTTATCTTCACTTGCTCATGAAACGCTGAAGCCCCTTCCCTCCAAAGTGGGGCAGTGATCTACAGTCACCTGAAGTGGAGCACCCACAGGGACAGCACTCAAAGAAGAAGAGAAGGTTACTCCCTGTACAATAACTGATGAGAGGTGTGTCCTTGTGGGTGCTCCACTACTCACTCTCCTCCCCTCTACTTCGGAGTTCAATTTCTGGACTCTACAGTAGAGAAGGAACTGAGGGGATTGGGTCGTGTGTGCGCTAGATGAGGCGCCAAAGGCGCCATGAGACAAGGACCAGGCATGGGCAACCTGGACGGGCACTGCTGCTGAAATTTTCCAATCAAAAGCACAGGGACGCACCAACACCTGAAGTGGAGCACCCGCAGAGACACACATCTTGAAGAACCTCAGGTACTTCACAGGCTGAATAAACTTCTCTCAGTCCTCTCTCCATTCTGTGTTAACTAGGGCCCCAGCCAGCCATGTTTCTGCACCGAACTCCACAGCTCCAGAGTTGTCAACTTTGATCCACTTGTTGACCTCTTCCAGAAGAAATAGGCAGGAGCATCGCTCCAGAGAAGAGACATGGATCCTCTCTCCAGAACCCTCAGACCTGAGCTACATCAGGCCACACGTGTCTCAAGCTCTGCAGCCAATGGCCTAAGATGGGCCCTCGGCACCTCAGTGCCAGTTATGAAATGACTGCCTGCAGTACCAGCTCAGCACTCTGCCTCAGTACCTAGCACGTCTCTGTCTCTTGGTGCCTAGAGCCCATATGGCACCAAGTGCCCTAGGTGTGGGCCTGATACAACAGTGCTAACCCATGTGAATAAAGATTTGACTTTTGTGAAGAAAAAAAATGGAACTTACAATTTATATTTAAATATTTTTTCTTTTTAAAATAAAACTTTAAAATTAAATCTGAATTTAATACAAAATGTTAAGGCCTAAATTTATAATCTCTTACATCATTTAAGTAAAAAATGTCTGCTCTACTCAGGAGCTTCTCTCAGAAACTTTTGAGTTTGAAGACTGCTTTTCTATATAAAGAAAGAATCAGGGGAAAAATATCTACCTTTCAAGGTCAAACTTTATCAGCATCCTACAATAGGTCATGTGCTATATTAAGGGCTTCTATTGTTTAATAAAAAAGAAATTTCCATGTTTAATTAAATTACTCTTATTATCCTAATGCAGCTTGACACAAAGCATGAGCAAAAAGTCAATAGAAAATAGGCAGCATATTCACCATTTTCTAATCTATTAGAAATGTAGAATTAATCTGAAAAGATTGAGCTATGTAATTGCCTAAATAAATGTACACTACAACTATATACCTTCCTAAGTAGCAAAAAGATATACCAAATCTAGTGTAAATGCTCTCTTTAGTTGTAAATCAACATGCTTTAATGGTTATATCAACCAATGAGAGTGCACCTGCCTTTAGAAAACAATTAAAATTTCTGATTTAAATTGAGGCTTTCCATGTGATTTAAATAATTTAAATCGCTGATTTAAATCCTCCACCGTAGTGCTAACTATAACTTTGATCACCAAAAGCATGGTACCCCTCATACAGTGGTAGCGATGTTAGTACTGGTGATTTCCCCTACCCATGTAGAAGGGGAGCAGGCACACCTTAGCACACAGGAAAGGGTAGCCCAGAGGCCATTCTTTGGGCAGGAGAAGGCATGGGTCTTGCAGGGATCAGGCCCCCTCCTCTCCTTATGCTGATCAATCATGGCCCCAGTGGGCACCCTGGGGTATGCAGTCATATGCCCACCAGCCAACATCCTTTTTGCTCCCCTTCCCCTCCACCCCGCCTTCTAGAGTTAGATTCCCTTCCCCAAGAGGTAGAATACAGGTCAGTTAATGCAATCACAAATCAAAGAGAGACAGAAGGAGCATGAGGAGAGGTGCAATGGGTAGAAACAATTGATCCTGGTGGCAATTTTGTCATCCTCTCCTGATCAGACAGTCAATCCCTGACTCATCCAACAGATGACTTTAAGATGTTCCAAGACCTGATGAAATGTGTGGCCAAAGCCCTTGACCTCCTGCTGGAAGCACTGGAAGAGAAGTCACCCCAGCTGCTAGACATGCTGTGCATCCTTCCATGCCTAGTAGACTCACTATGTCCATTGACAAGGGTTTGTTAGAGCCTGTAAAGGACTTGTGGCAGACTCCAGCATCTATATGTACCACTTCTAAAAGGACAGATAGTACAAGGTTTTTCCCAATGGCTTCTAGTACTTTCATTTGCGTCTGGTTCCAGGCTCATTCATTGTAGCGGTTGTTCAGGAAAGATCCAAGCAGCAAGGCCCCCTTAAAACACATTAAGGGAAAAGGACTATAAGAGGCTGGATCTTTTTGGACAGAAAAATGTATTCCTGTGCCAGTGTCCAAATATGCATTTTTGGAAAACCTGGACTGGGATCACCATATGCTAGTGGGTCTGACAGAGTGTCAGCAAAAGATACTGCTTGCAATTCCAGTCCTATCTCCACCACAGCCACCTTCCCTAGCCTTCTTCAGGGACCCCTCTTACAAGATATGATTGAAGCCAGAAGTGGACTTGCTCTGAGATGCAAGAGAAGTGGAGCAGATGCCCTTAGAGTTCAGGGGCAGTGGAGTTATACCATTATCTTCTGATCTCAAAGAAGGAAGTGGGTTGGTGTCCCATTCTGGACCTTCAGTGTCTCAACAGATGTATCCATTGTTTCAAGTTCAGAATAGTGACTCTAGCCTCCATTATTCCCTCATTAGATCCGTAAGACTAGTTTGTGGCTCTTGACCTTCAAGATGCCTGTTTTCAGGCATCTATTCATCCAGCATGTAGGAAATACTTCACATTCCTAGCAGAAAAATCTCACTGCCAATACAGGGCTCTGGCCTTCGGCCTTCCCACAGCACTGAGGGTGTTCACCAAGTGCTTGGCAGTCGTGGTAGCTCATCTAAAGAAACAAGGAATTCAGGTGTACCCATGCTGCTAACCGGCTGACTTAACGAAGATCACACCAATAGGTGAGTAACCTTAGTGCTCTTTGCCTCACCAGGCCTCAAAATCATCAGAGAAAAATTCACCTTACGCTGATTCAAAGCAGAGTTAATAGGAGCAGGCTTGCATTCCAGGTCAGCAAGACCTTACCTTCCTCAGGAAATTCCAAACTGAACCTCGTCAACTAACTCCAAGTGCACCCAAATATATCAGTAAGCATATGCTTCAGACTTCTGGGATACATGGCTTCATGCACCGGTGTCATGCAGTTTTCCAGACTTTGTATCTAGCCAGCAGTCACCACATGCACACGTTGCTCATGGTCTCGCAAGAAGTCCTCTGCTGGTTAAACTGGTGGGAAAGCCACAGTTCATGTGTGCAAGGAAGTACCCATCTCTGCACTACTGCCTACCAAGACTCTTGTGACAGATGTCTCCATTCAGGGAAGGGGGGTTCCTCTAGATCACCTTCAAACTCGGGGCCTATGGTCTCCTCAAGAAGCTCAAAGAACGAGGAGTACTTGTGACACCTTAGAGACTAACACATTTATTTGGGCATAAGCTTTCATGGACTAAAACCCACTTCATCGGATGCATGCAGTGGAAAATACAGTAGGAAGATATATATATATATATATATATACACAGAGAACATGAAAAAATGGGTGTTGCCATACCAGCTATAAGGAGACTAATCAATTAAGGTGGGCTAATATCAGCAGGAGAAAAAAAACTCTTGTAGTGATAATCAGGATGGCCTATTTCCAACAGTTGACAAGAAGGTGTGAGTAACAGTAGGAGGGAAAATTAGCATGGGGAAATAGTTTTACTTTGTGTAATGACCCATCCACTCCCAGTCTTTATTCAAGCCTAATTTAATGGTGTCCAGTTTGCAAATTAATTCCAATTCAGCAGTTTCTCATTGGAGTCTGTTTTTGAAGTTTTTTGTTGTTGTTGTTGGAGTATTGTGACTTTTAGGTCTGTAATTGAGTGACCAGGGAGGTTGAAGTGTTGAAGTGTTCTCCAACTGGTTTTTGAATGTTATAATTCTTGATGTCTGATTTGTGTCCATTTATTCTTTTGCATAGAGACTGTCTGGTTTTGCCATTGTACATGGCAGAGGGGCATTGCTGGCAAATGATGGCACATATCACATTAGTAGATGTGCAGGTGAATGAGCCCCTGATGGTGTGGCTGATGTGGTTGGGTAGGGTTACCATATTTTGAGTGTCCAAAAAGAGGACACTCCACAGGGCCCCGGCCCAGCCCCGCCCACGCCCCAACTCCACCCCTTCACTAAAGTCCCTGCCCCAACTTCGCCCCCTCCCCTGCTTCCCGCGAATATTTGATTCACGGGAAGCCTGAAGCAGGCAGCAGGTAAGCTGGGGGGGTGGGGGGAGGAGGCGCGGCCCAGTCTGGGCCCCCCAACCAAGCGGCTCCCTCTGGCGGCTGCCCCCGGCCCCAGCGTCTCCAGCCTGGCTCGGCTCCTGGGGTGCCGGCCCCGGGCTAGCCCCCGGCCCAGCACCGCCGGCGAGCGGCCCGGCCCCTGGCCCCGCACCCCTGGCCCAGCACCCCCGGCCCCGCACTCCCAGGCCAGCCCCCAGCCGAGCACCCCTGGCCCAGCACCGCCAGCCCCAGCCCCGGCCCAGCACCCAGCGGCGCCGGCACCTCCCTATTTTCCCAGACATGTTCAGCTTTTGGGGATTTCCCCCCCAGACGGGGATTTGAGGCCCAAAAAGCCGGACATGTCCGGGAAAATCCGGACGTATGGTAACCCTAGGTTGGGTCCTCTGATGGTGTCGCTAGAGTGGATTTGGGGACAGAGTAGGCAACAAGATCTGTTACAGGGATTGGTTCCTGGGTTAGTGTTTTTGTTGTGTGGTGTGTGGTTGCTGGTGATTGCTGGACAACACCAGAACTGTGTCTTAACCTGCCTCTTCCTTGTCTGCATATCTCCCTGCTATCAGGAGGCCATTTGCCTCTGGACTTGGCATCCATCACCCAGGTCATGCTGCTGGCCCTCCATCTTCCAGGCATTTAGAACTCACTAGCAGCTCATCTCAGCAGGCAGTTCTCAGACAACCACAAGTGGTCAATTAAGGATCTAGTGTTGCAGGGCATCTTTTGCAAGGGATTTATCCATCCATAGACCTATTTGCCACAGACCAGAATAACAAATACCAAGTGTTCTGTTCCAGAGGGGTTCCAGTCCAGACTCCCTGTTGAAGCCTTTCTCATCCCCTAGGCATCAGGACTGATGTATGCCTTCCCCATGATAGAGGGTCCTGAGAAAACTGAGGCAAGATACATTAATAGATCCTGCAACAGCCCTTGCATGGGGTAGAAGATTCTGGTATTCAGATATGGTGAACCTCTTAGACAGCCGGTAAGGTACTGGGGGAGCTGCACTAACAGCCTCACAGTACAATGGTCAAATATACAATCAGGCTCAGCATAATTACAGTTGACAGCCTTGGATGCTGGTTGGATGATATCCACCAGAAGAAGCTGGTCATCTGAAGTTCAGAACATTTTGCTCCAAATCAGGAAAGACTCAACTAGAAAATAAAGCTAAGTGATCATTTGGGCAAGCAATCCCATCATGCTGAGCATGTAGGCAGGGGGTGTGTGCCCATGCAAATGAGATCAGTTCCTGAAGTCCTCTTCCACAGCTCATCACTAGATGTCAGGGGAGAGCTCATTCAGACTCTGCTTGCACTTACTTACATTCCCTCAATCAACAGGGACAAATATATTCATCATTGTAGTTGATTGACTTGTACATTAAAGGCAGTGTTAAAAAGATCACAGCTACTTCCACCAGCTTTTTGTTCTGTTGAGTGTTGACAGGCCATGGAGTTGACGACCTGTCAGGCAACAACTCTGCTATGCTGTCCTTAGAGCATCATTTAGCTGGGTGTCAGTAATACAATGTGTCAGCATAGAATCAGGGAAAGTGACAAATAGCATCCGCACCAGGCCTGGCCCAACCAAAGCAAAAGCTTGTGTTGGAGGGTTCCCCTGTTTTGCACTAGTATTTCACTATAGAAGCCATAGAGATTTGCCAAAGGAGCCTCAGAGGCAACTTCTGCTGTCTCCAAGGCTTAATTCCTACTACTATCTTAAAATCAGCATTCCCTTGCCCACCCAGTGTCCTATAACTTCACCACATAGATCAATCTTCTAGCTACACCAAAACAATACTAAAGACAATCCATCTCAGAAATTGGAATGTTCATCTCCATCTTTCCGAGCTGGAAAACAGCATGAATCTGCAATATTTCCTGTCTAGCTTGCAAAATCTCAAGTACTGACTGAGTAAAAATACCTCTTGGTTGATGGTGCGGGGTTTTTTTTTTCCTCCCAGTATCTAGGTCAAAAAAAAAAAAAAAAGTACAGAGTCATCTGAGGATCTCTTTAGAATTACAAAATGTTTTCGAAGGTGGGTTGTTGTTTTGTGTGTGCTCATCTGACCTGACTCCCTTAGCCTTAAAATTAGGTTAAAGTTCACTGTTCTCGATTAGCTAAATTTGAGTATGAAAACTTAAGTAAGGTTAGTACTTCATGAAAGATACCATGTTGAGAGCTCTTGAAAACAAAATCCTACCTGTGTCTCCAGTGGAGCTATTGCCTATGCAGTTTTCTCCATGCAGTCCCATCAGTGTCCCTCTGCCTGGCAGGACCAGCTATCATGGGATCACATATTTGTCTTTATGATCTTTCTGCCAAGCCTGTTAATAAGGGTGACAGTTATGATGATGCTGTTGTTTTTTAAAGGGGATACGTCTCCTTTAGGAAGTGGACACAAACCTCTAAATCACTTCACTTTGAACTAATGATTTAGGGCTGACCCAGGCTGAAGTTGAACTGGTGACCTATTAATGAAAGACTCCATGGTATGTTACTAATCCTTTAGCTGTCCATCCACTCCCTTCCTAAATTCTAACTCACCATGCAACTTCATCAAAACCCAGTGTGTTTGGGAAAGCCAGCCCCAGCAGGAGAGGTGAGAGAAACGTAAAAGCACTGGTTATAATTAGAGCTGACTGGAGGATGACAGTTCCATTTCACAGCAATTTCTGAGGTTTTGAAATTTGTTTTTGTGTGAGTGTCTGTCATGTGGTCTATAGATTGGTGGGTAGGGTGCTGGCCTCCCTGCTGTGCCTGGTTCAGTGCAGAGCTTTTCATCCCAGATCACTCCAAATTGAGCAGAGCAGGACTCGAACCTAGATTTTTCACATCCTATAGCATGTCTATCTCAGACCCAAACACCTATGTGACAAAAGCTTTGTGGAACCCAGGACACCTCCATGAAATGTTTTGGCTGTGGTTCAAAACTGCATTCCTCACCAAACTGTCATTTCAGTGACAGTGTTCTCATTAGGTCTCGCTATAACAGACCCATGGAAAATTCTGTCTCCTGCCAAAGATGGACAAAGGGTTTCTGAAGGCCACAAGGGATGATTATGATCATCTAGCCTGCCCTGCATAGCACAAGCCATGGCACGTCCATACTTAGAACACAGTGGGCAGAGCTGGTTGCCCCATCTCAAAAAAGAAACTAGAAATGAAAAAGGTACAGAAAAGGGCAATAAAAATTATTAAGGGGCTGGAACAACTTTCATATGAGGGGAGATTAAAAAGACAGGGACTGTTCATCTTAGAAAAGAGATGAAGGGGAGGGATATAATAGAGGTCTATAAAATCATGAATGGAGTGGAGCAGTGAATAAGAAAGTGTTATTTACCCCTTCTCATAACACAAGAACCCCAGGACTCCCAGTGGTGAAAGTAAGTTAAAGGACTTAATGGTACACTGGAGTCCTGAGCAGGGGCGTGGCCTCAACTGGAAGAGGCGGGGCCTCAACTGGAAGAGGCAGGGCCTTTAAATCAAGATCACCCCCAAGCTATCAGCTGCAGAGGTGGCTGGGAGCCCCAGGGCTCTTGCCACCACTGCCGCAGAGGAGCTCCAGGCCCGTTAAATTGCCACCCAAGCCCTGCTGCTGGATCCCTGGCTTCCCGAGGCTGGTGATTTAAAAGGCCCGGGGCTCCCTGCAGCAGCTGGAGGCCCAGGCCCTTTAAATCACTGCTGGAGCCCTGCTGCCGCTACCCCAGGGATCCAGCAGCGGGGCTTGGGAGGCAATTTAAAGGGCCCTGGGCTTTGGCCGCTGCAGGGAGCCCTGGGCCCTTTAAATCGCCTGCCTGGGGAAGCCGGTCCAGTCCGGTGTACCAGCTCTTGCCGTACTGGCTTACTTTCACCTCTGAGGACACCCTATTAAATTAATAGACAGCAGGTTTAAAATAAACAAAAGGAAGTATTTCTTCACACAACGCACAGTCAACCTGTAGAATTTGTTGCCAGGGGATGTTGTGATGGCCAAAACTATAACTGGGTTAAAAAAAGAGTTAGATATGGACATATCCTCCAGGAACTTTAATGGCTACTAGCCGACATGGTCAGGGACACAATCCCACGCTCTGGGTGTCCCTAAGCCTCTGACTACGAGAAGCTAGTACTGTATGACGTGGAATGGATCACTCAATTGCCCTATTTTGTTCATGTCTTCTGAAGCGCCTGGCACTGACCACTGTCAGAAGACCAGATACTGGGCTAGATGGACCATTGATCTGATCCAGTCTGTCTGTTAGGTTCCCTTACAGCAGATTAAGCCCATTACTGCTTGTCCTACCTTCAAAGGACATGGAGAGCAGTTGATCACTGTCCTCTCTATGTAAAAGAATAAATAGACACAAATCAGACATCAGGAATGGTAACATACAAAAGCCGGTAGGAGAACACTTCAATCTCCCTGGACATTCTACAATAGATTTAAAAGTAGCCATCCTTCAACAACAAAACTTCAAAAACAGACTTCAAAGAGAAACTGCAGAGCTACAATTCATTTGCAAATTTAACACCATTAATTTGAGCTTGAATCAGGGACTGGGAGTGACTGGCACACTACAAAAGCAATTTTCCCTCTCTTGGTATTGACACCTCCTCATCAGTTATTGGGAGTGGACCACATCCACCCTGATTGAATTCGCCCTGTCAGCACTGGTTCTCCACTTGTAAGGTGTCTCTCTTCTCTTCATTTGTCAGTATATTTATGCCTGCATCTGTAATTTTCATTCCGTGCATCTGAAGAAGTGGGTTTTTTCTCATGAAAGCTTATACCCAAATAAATCTGTTAGTCTTTAAGGTGCCACCGGACTCCTCATTGTTTTTGTAGATACTGACTAACATGGCTACCCCTCGAATACTTGTCTTCTTTATAATGGCCCTTAACACATTTGAAGACTGTTATCAGGTCCCTCCTAAGTCTTCTTTTCTCAAGACTGAACCTGCCCAGTTTTTTTAACCTTTCCTCACAGGTCAGGTTTTCAAAACCTTTGATCATTTTTGTTGCTGTCCTCGACTCTCTCCAGCTTATTTATGTTTCCTAAAGTGTGGTGCCCAGAATTGGACATAGCACTCTAGCTAAGGCCTCATCAGTGCCACATAGAGAAGGACAATTTGTGACAATTACACCTCTGTTAATACACCCCAGAATGATGTATTTTTTTGCAACTGCATCACATTTTGACTTGTGTTCAATTTATAATACACCATAACCCCAGAGCCTTTTCAGCAATGCTGTTGCCTAGCCAATTATTCACCATTTTGTAGTTGTACATTTTGATTTTTCCTTCCTAAGTGAAGTACTTCATACTTGTCTTTATTGAATTTCATTTTGTTGATTTCAGACCAGTTCTCCAATGTGTCAAGCTCATTTTAAATTCTTATCCTGTCCTTCAAAGTGCTTGTAACCCCTCCCAACTTGGTGTCATCTGCAGACTTTATAAGCATACTCTCCCCTTCATTATCCAAGTCATTAATGAGACTATTGAATCATACCAGACCCTGGTGTGATCCCACTAGAGCCAGCCTCCCAGTTTGAAAGCAAACTATTGATAACTTCTTTCTGAGTCCAATTTTTCAACCAGTTGTGCACCCAGCTTATAGTAATTTAATCTCGATCACTTTCCCCTGATTTGCATATGAGAATGTCACGTGGGACTGTGTTAAAAACCTTATTAAAATCAAAATATATCATGGCTGCAGATTCCACCCATCCATCATGGTGGTAACTCTGTCAAAGAAGGAAATTTGGTTGGTTTGACATGCTTTGTTCTTGACAAATCCATGTTGGTTATTCCTTGTAACCTTTTACCCGCTAGGTGCTTACAAATTAATAATTTATTCCAGTATCTTTCCATGTATCAAAATTAGGTTGTTGGTCTTCAGTTCCCTTCCTCCCACCCCTTTTAAAAGGCTGGTTCTGTGTTTGCCCTTATCCAGTCCTCTGGGACCCCCTCATCTATTCTTCATGAGTTCTTGAAGATAATCACTAATGGTTCCAAGATAGCTTCAGCTAGTTCCTTGAGTACCCTAGGGTGAATTTCATCAGGCCATGCCAACTTGAATCCATCTAATTATTCTTTAACCTATTCTTTCCCTATTTTGGCTTGTGTTCCTTCTCTCTTGTTTTGAATACTAATTATATTAAGTATTTGGCCACACAACCTTTTTTGTGAAGACTGATGCAAAATAATCATTAAATGCCACAGTCTTCTTGGTGTCATCCGTTATTACCTCTCCTTCTTCATTAAGTAGAGGACCTATGCTTTCTTTTGGCTTTCTCTTGCTCCTAAAGTATTATAGAACGTCTTTCTGTTGACCTATGTCCCTTGCTAGGCGTAAATCATTTCAACTCTGTGGAGCACAGCATTTAGATTGTACTGTGACAAAGCTACACTGAAGTGTCTTGATACAAATAGGTGGTCATGGCATCTGACTTCTGTCCCCATGCTGGTGATATATTAACCTCTGCCAAAAGGTATGCAGATTTCCTAGATTAAGTGACCACCAGCTTTTCAGCAGCTATTATACAACACTCAAGCTATGTTAACAGTGGAGAGAAAAAATGAATGAAAACATCTTGCCAGATCTGAGTCATTTGTACAGGGTCATCGTTATGATCCTCACCACTAGCAACTGTATATTGAGCTGTTCATCCAGACTGATTATATTGGTGCTTTCACAACTGGAATTGATTATGTGAAACGTGAACGTTTCACCTCTTACTCAGAAAGATGTTGCCCTCCCATATAGTTCTAAAAATATTTGGCTGTATCCCTAAATGAGGGAGGGTAAGAATGCTACAGACTTGTGAAGAAAAACTATTTCTGATGTTTCATACTGTGTGGTTTGCTTTGAGCCACAGCTGATCAGACCATTGGTGTAGCAATGCAGGCTGCTCATGCTGGTTTGACGTATCAAGGACACAAGATGAAGTTGCAACACTTTTCCGGTGGAAAAAAACACTTCCTCTTCCTTCTGTAAAAAGAAACTCCTCGTATTACTCTCCTTTGTCAGCTGTTTCAATACCATGAATTTCTTAAGGGAATGTTTCTTTGGTGCTGTCACCTGCCTTCTCAAGGTTAAGCTAATCACTAGGTTGAGCTGAGTAAGTCATGCTATCTGAGAATAAACGGGTATTTCCATGTTAGGGCAAATTCAGATTTTCTCCTGGAGGAAGACAACTGACTCTCTGTGAAGAACTGCCCATGTGGACTCCCACATTCAGGATAAGCACATCCCCCAGACCACAGGAGCTTCTAGAAAGCAAAGCAAGGTCCACTAAGAGTACTTGCCACCACCGCGCCTTTCATGCAAAGGTGTAAATAAGGAGCCCAGCACAAACCGCTCATCAGTTCCTGCTGACAACTGAAGGTGCTTAGTGCATGTTTTGTATTCTCCCTGCTTCCACTGGTGGTCACATCTAGACTGGGAAAGTCGATTATATTTTGAAATATGTTAGCAAACGCTATTTTAAATACTACTTTGCATCTAGTGTAGACAAGGCCAAGCTGTGTTTAAAATTCTCAGCTATTATGGTCAACTCTAAGCTTGCCCATTGCCTATATGGTCTGGGGCCCTGCTGACTTGGAGGCACATTCATTAGTTCCGTTTCCCAATGTCAGTCTTGTTCAGCCAGCTTTTCTTCTAAGTGTCCTCCCTGGCTGCAGTCAGCTCCCTAACAGCTGGCCTCGCAGACATCGCTAAGCTGGCTTCAGGCCTTGTGCTTCATGCTTCAGCATGATGCCTGTTTCAGAGCCCACATTCAGAGTCTGGTGCCTGACAGAAGGTCACAAGTCAGAGAGGTGGCCCATCTGCCTCATATCTGAACCCATGAAGATCAGAAAATCATTTCAAACCCCTGCTGAACAGGAAGACTCTCCAGGCCTGAGCGACTGAGTCCGATACAGAGCGTTCAGTGGCGATGCCCAGAGGCATATCTATTCCAAAGACCTACTTCCCAAAGTCCTCTTCTGTCCTGCACAAAGTGGCTGAGTCCCTGGTCTCATCCAATACCAAACATCAGGTATCATTGACACTGAGCATCTCCACTCCAGCCTGTTCGCCCAAGTGGCTTTTAACTCCAGCTAAAGGGGCATCAAAGTCCTGCCTCAGCTGACCAGGAGCACGAAGGTGGGTGCAGGTGCTGAACAGGCTCAGGACCCCAGTTTTACATGGGGCGGGGGCATAGCTTGGGATCCTTCTTTGCCTGGCTGAAGGGAAAAAGAGTAGAGGCTCAGTTCTCTCAGGTCACCTCTCTGTGTTGCCCAAGGCAGAGAAATGCAGCATTCTCTGTCTGTTTCAGCACTGAGCGGGGAGAGGTGTCGGTGATACCTCAGCATCTACTCCCCCCGCTCTGGCACTGACTTCCCCTGATGTTCCCTCAGATGCTGGGAAGAGTGGGGAGGAAAGTACCTCTTGTCCCAGAGAGCCCTGCATGAGGGGGGCAGGGCAACTGGGCCCAGGGACACTACTTTTCGGAGATTGAGCTACTATCCAGGGTGCAATCATCCCTGAGTGCGATCGTCTCTCTAAGAACAACTATGATGGCAAATAATGGGTTTGATTCAGAAACCTGATTTTCCTCTTGATTGACTCTAGTCCTTGGATCTCAGCATTCCTTCTCGTGCCACCAGAGAGCCTCATCTTTGAGGGAAGAGGAAAATCATCTCCTTTTGCTCATTACTCCTGGAGACATTCTACGCCAAAAATTTCAAAATTCTGCGCACAATATTTCAAAATTCTGCAAATTTTATTTGTCAAAATAACACTACATAATCATGCCAGGTATATCTGTAACAATACAGACTCCTATGACAACCCAATTCTTGTTTCTTGCCCTCTTCCGCCCTCCCCCCAGAAGGCAGCCAGGGGTCCAGATACCCACAACCCCTCCTCCCCAGAGCCCACCTGCAGGGCCCCCCCAGCCAATACACCCAAACCCTCTACTCCCCAGAGTCCAACCATGCCCCCCCCGCCCAGACACCCACCCCTCTTCTCCCGACAGCCCAGGGATCCAGAGGGAGAAACAGCCTGATGCTTAGTCCCAGGTTTGCACAGAGTTTTCTGTGCGCTGCCCTCTCCTCCCCTCAGGGCATGCTGGGAACCCTCTAGCTCAGGGGTGGACAAACTACAGCAGCATCCGGACCGTCAGACATTTTAATCTGGCTCTCAAGCTTCCGTGAGGGAGCAGGGTCCAGGGCTTGCCCTGCTCCGGGGTTCCAGACGGAGAGGGGGGTTGGGGACTTACCCCCACTCCGCATGTGCTGTGGCTCCGTGCAGCTCCTGGAAGCAGCAGCATGTCTCCCTCCAGTTCCTATGCACAGGGGCAGCCAGAGGGCTGCGCATGCTGTCCCCACCCCAAGTGCCTCCCGTGCAGCTGCCATTGGCCAGGAACCATGGTCAATGGGAGCTGCAGGGGTGGCGCCTGCGGATGGAGCAGTGCACAGAGCCACCTGGCCTCACCTCCACATAGGAGACGAAGGGGGACATGCTGTTGCTTCCAGGAGCTGCTTGAGGTAAGCGCCACCTGGAGCCTGCAACCCTGGCCCCCTCTTGCAGCCCAACCTCCTACCCCAGCCCATATCCCCCTCCTGCCCTCCAAACCCCTCGGTCTCAGCCTGGAGCACCCTCCTGCACCCTCAACCCCTCATCCCCACCTCAAAGCCGGCACCCCCAGCTGGAGCCCTCACACACACGCACCCCTGCCACAGCCCGGAGCCCCTTCCCGCACCCTGAACTCCTCATTTCTGGCCCCACCCCCAGAGCTCGCACTCCCAGCTGGAGCCCTCACTCCTTCCCACACCCCAGCCCCCAGTTTCGTGATTATTCATGCCCCCCCCTTACAATTTCCATACCCAGATGTGTCCCTCGGGCCAAAAAGTTTGCCCACCTCTACTCTAGCTCCCTCTCCCTCCCCCCCAGCAGTGTCTTCTATGTGTGAGCTGGGCTCCACTGAGTTCCGTGGCCCCTAATGGTGGCTAGCAGCACTGCAGCCCATTTCGAGTGGAGGGGGGAAGGAAATTTTTCATACACAATGTTAATTTCTGCAAAATTCTGCATTGCACAGTGGTGCAGAATTCCCGCAGGTGTAGCTCATTCAATCCCGGCTTTTCTGACAGGTTAATGCTGTCACTTCCATTGGCCAGCATTGCTCCACAGCTGCGTGTGTTTAAACCCAGAAAGGAGCATTCTCTCTAATCTTCTCAGCACTACAATTACATGCTCTCCTACAACTCATGGGGCTGTCCTGGTTCAGACACTCACTTCTGGGACAGAGAGAATACCTCTTGCTGTCTCACCTTTTTACCACCAGCCTTATTAGGCAGGATAGTAGGTGAATTTCTGGGGTTTGTTTCTGATACTTCAAGGGCCATCAGGGTAGTTCTTCTTTCAGTAGTTTCCCTATGGGTCCTGTGCATCAGGTGTGCATGCACTGCTTGAGCCCTTGATTGGAGCGTTCTACTTAGCAGTGCCCATTCAGCGCACACGTGCACTGTGCCTCCTCATGGCAGACACCGAGGTCTATAAAGAGGTGAGCAGGTGAACCACCCTCAGTTCCTTATCTACTGCCTTGGCCTGAGACGGAACACTAGCGTGTCTGCCTAGAGCATACTCAGCTCTCTTTCACTCTTTTTTCTATCAAAGTGAGTTAGAGTTATTGTTAGTGTTACGTCTAGTTAGTTAGTTTTAGGTGATAGGACCATTTCCCTCTTTTTTTTTCCCAGGACACTTGTGTTTTCCTAGCAGAAGCCTAAGGATGATGAACAAGCTCAGGCCAGATAAGTTATCCTCATAGTACCTACCTGGACGAGGCAAGCTTTGTACCCTTACCTACTTCAGCTGTGTCCAACTGCCAATCAAGCTCCCGACAGTCCTCATCTCCTGTCTCAGGATCTGGGTCACACCTCACCCCAACCTGGCAGTTTTACACCCCAGAGTCTGGCTCCTGGATGGTTCTCAGGATTAAAGGTTTCCTGCTCTATAGAAGTGCAGCTGGTGTTATTAAACAGTAGAAAAATGTCAACCCACACTACTTACCTGCAGAAAAGGAAGAGATTCATCCATTGATACAGTTGTCACTACTGCCTCAGGCCTGAATTAGTTTCCCTTTCCCTCATCCTAGATTGGTTGCTGGATCCGGAGACATCTGGGTTATCCATCAGTTACGTCAAGGTACAGCCTTCCATCCCCCTGTCAAAGGATTCTCCATTTTTGCTCACCAGGTGTCTTCCAAACTTATTAAGGGTCTGGGTACTCTCTTACCCCTACACTAGACATCCCACCCCATCTTGGGACCCCAACCTGATTCTCAATCACTTCACAAGACCTCCATTTGAACCTGTTCCCTACTTCATTTATCTATGAAGACAGCCTTCCTAGTTGCCATCATGTCGGCCCGTAGGGTCAGGGAGATTGGAGCCTTGATGGCAGATCCCCCCTTTACCATGTCCTTTTGTGATAAGGTCTCCTTACATCCGCATCCTAGGTTCCTAATCAAGGTTACATCGGATTTTCATCTTAACCAATCTATCCATCTACCAGAATTTTTTCCAAAGCCTCACAATTTGGGAATCTTCTTTCCAGACTCTGAACTTTAGAAGGCCCTTGGCCTTCTACCTTGATAGGACTAAGCAGTTTAGGAGATTACCTAGACTCTTCGTAGCCTTTGCAGACAGATCTGAGAGGGCTTCCATTTCTGCACAAAGACTTTCAAAATGGATAATTTGTAGTATCTACACCTGTTATGACGTTGCAGGTGGTCAGCACCTCCAGGTCTGAGAGTGCATTCAACCAGATCGCAAGCAACAATTACTGCATTTTTGAAGAATGTCCCAGTATCTAAGCTATGTAGAGCAACTACCTGGTCTCCAATCTATATATTTTCAAAGTGTTCCACCCTGCTCCATGCCCTTAGATCCGATGCAGTGTTTGGCTCTACAGTACAGTCTTCAGTTCTGGATTCTGTTCTGAAACTCCTGCCCCCTTCATTGGATACTGCTCTGAAATGGGGCACACATAGGGATGGGATACGACTTGAAGAAGAAGGAAATGTTACTCACCCTGAGCAGTAACTGGAGTTCTTCAAGATATGTATCCCTATGGGTGCTCCACTACCCGCTGTCCTTCCCCTCTGCTTTGGTTGTTTCTTAGGGGATGACTGAGTAGAGGAGGAACTGAAGGCAGGTTGCCAGAGCACCCCTATTGTTGTACTTAAAGTACTGCACAGGATCTTTTTAGGGGGAATAAGACAAAACGCCACATTTATTAGTAATACATGTATTCATTAACACTGTATTATATGCATATAATATATTACACTTACACTCACACACACACACACAAACACACTCCATCTTGTTGTTACCAATTAGTTGCTCCCCTTAACTTCACTGGCCAGGTGAGTTAGATGGGGGAGGGGGTGGAGCCGGGCTTCTGCTGATCCGGATCGATGCTCCCATGTTGACAAGACGAGACCCGGGGTCCTCTGCAAGACACCTCACTTTTATAGCAGCTTTTCTCTTATGCAAATCTATACCAGATTCAAACTTTGTGTCTGTGTCCATTGGTCCTTTGTGCTGCTTTCTTTTGAGTGTTGTCCCAATGCTGCAAAGAGGGTGTTTCCAAAAGAAGGTGCTTGCTTCTAACCCCCGAGGCCGTCAGTATGTCTGCTTGTTTTTAATGAGTTTTATTGTTCTTGGGTCTGGCTCCCAGCCCCTCTCCAACAGTTGAGGCTGTCTGGAGGTGCTGCCTTCCATGCCTTGCTCATCCACACCTCATTCATTCAACAGGGCAATTGATTGAAGAGTGGCGGGGGGGGGAGAGCTCTTGTTCTACTGCTAGCAAAAAGAATTTTTTTTTATCTTATTCTATCCTTAGGGGCTATAATATTATACCAAGGGCAATGCAAAGTTTCTAAATGAGGCTTTGATACAAAGTTCCATGAAAACAGAGGTCACACGTGGGTAGACCCACCACAAGGTTATATGAAGAGGCACAGTGTAAAGTTATATGAAAATTATCAGAGATTGATCTACACTATGTATCCTCGGTGTCTGCCACCAAGAGGCATAGGGAACATGCATGGGCTGAATGGGCACTGCTAGCTAGAAATCTCCAATCAAGGGCTCGAGAGGTGCAGGTGGCCCTGAAATGGAGCACGCATAGGGACACATCTCACAGAACTACAGTTACGGCCCAAGGTGAGTAACTTTTTCTTAGCCATCAGTCTAATATTGGTTCATAAACTGTTAGTACAACGATGACCACTTAGATTGTTCAGCATACTCTCTTATCAACAGTGGCCAATTGAAAGTTGGCTAGGAAACCTAGTTTGTCAGTGGTCCATGCCCACCTATCCTCCTTATTAAAATTAAACATACAGGTAGGAAACCTAGAGCTGTTGGATAGCTGTTACATTCAATCATACGGCATAAGTGAACATGCAGGAAAGTAATACTGCTCTGCATTTGAATGCATCACAAATTCATTCAAAGGAACTTTTAAAATCATGAATATCTATTTACAGAAAAAAAAAGTGGCATAAACAGACACTACTTATTGGTTTCATTTTAGATTTTTCTAGTGTCAAAAGGATTGGTTTTTTTGCTGTTGTTTTTTGTTTGTTTGTTTGTTTTTTAAGTAGCATCAGGGTTGCCAGCTTTCCCAGTACTGGATGTTTTTCTCAAAGCCTCAGTGCCTGGAGTCATATGAAGATCTCAGCTTTCATTGAAAAACAAAGTTTCTAGTCCTCATGGTTGTGGAGGAAAAATGGAAAATATGAACCCCAATGGCTCAAAAACCAGAATGCAAACAAAAAGAATCCAAAACTTATTTCAAAATGTCATGTTTTTTGAATGCTTGGGGTTGGTAATGCTATAACATTTTGGGATGGGTTGGGGAAACACTGATGGAAGGAAGGGCCTATACATAATTTGGGATAGTAGTTAGGAAACTAAAGTTGCAGTGATGAGCTATCGTAGCTGAGGGTAGCTTCACAAATATTTAAAGTGTGAGCATACGTATTGTAATGCAAATCTGCAGAATTTCAACAAATGTTAGTTTTCCAGCATGTTTTTAGAGGTACCCCACTATCTCTACTTCTGAATGGTGGTGTCCTTTAATGGATGCTGCACGTCAGGCATTCCAGGCTGCAGATGTAGTTTGAGACACGCAAATACAGCATTTGAATGCCAGAAGAATTTCCTATTAAGGTATTTACTTGTCAATCCAAGAAAAAGATCCTAAAACACCAGGATGTGCCTCAATAGATTTAAAAGTCTGGTCTCCATTAACAGTACATACAAATAGCTTATAACAGGTTAGTACACAATGACTGTTTTTGACAAATAGTTTATAACAATCGATAAGAATTAAGGTCAACGGGACAATGTGTTGCTTGTAATCATGGCCTATAAACTTCTAACAGTCTCTACTGATGTGCTTATAACCTACTACAATACATGCCATTAATGTCTGTAACATGCTTCTAACATCTGATAATCATTTATTAACCCATATGTGGAATCTTGCTACCAAGTGTGACTGAAAGTTTTTTCCATTTAGTGAAATACTGACTTGAAACAGCTCTGTTTTAAAAAATTGTCATTATCTTATGAGGAATAGATTTCTCCTTAAGATGTCCATAGAGCTTTCCCAAGAATTTTGGATGTTATATCTCTTTCTCCTGCCCTTTGGATGTGTTGGCTATTTGGAGTGTAAGCTCTTTGGGGCAAAGCCTGTCTCTTAATGTGTGTATATACAGCACCTAGTGCAATGGGGCTCTGCTCTCAGTGGATCACCAGGTATTACTGGAATAAACATAACTTGATTAATGCATTTTTCTTTAGTGACAAGTACTTGATAAATGTTGATGTGATACTTGTAAGGTTTAATATTCTTATCTTGACATTTTGTCATTACATTCTTAAATGCAATGGACCTCTCGCACACTGTTTTTTGCATTTGATGACGTGTTGATAGAAGTGTGTGTGTATCCGTGGTCTCTGTAGAACAGTCTTTCTGTGCTTCCTTAAGTGTTAGCAAGATTGGAATCTATCATGCACATAAGTATGCATCTGAGTGCTTCAATTTATTTCAGTGGCACTACACGTGAGTAGGGTTACACACCTGCCTAAGTGCATAACCCATTCTGATAGCGTGGCTATCTGTCCACTTCCAGAGTCTGGAGCACAGCATAGATGTCAGATCTGCTACTGTTTCTGATGTAATGCCACTGCTTCTTTAGCTCTAGCAGTAAGAAAGTCATGGTTTTAGCTCCAGCAGTCCCAGATCCAATCCCCACAGATGGCCTCAGCAGGGCATCATTGGAAGTGTTTGCAGGATCAGGGCCTTGGGTGTCCAATCCATTCACATTTGCTTGATTAATTCACATGCCAGGGGCACAGAGGGAAGCTCCTTGCATAGACAATCAGCTTCAGCCTCTCTGCCTGGCTCTTGGCTGCCCACATCATTCCATGCAAATGTGCACACACTCTGCACCACCCAGGAAGCAGCTTTCTTGTTTAGTAACAATTCTCATTTCCTTCCATGAGTGCGAGAATGGGTCATCACCACTTCAGAGCTGTCAGTCATGTGGAAGAGATGAGGCGTATGACTGGTGCGTGGGAGACGGATGAACAGAACTTCAGACCATCTATGGGAAAAACTGGAGACAGCCTGATACAGTCAAAACACTTATAAATATCCAATATCCATGACTCTTCAGGGATCTTCGCCTTTCTTTGGGATGATAACAAGCCTCATTAGATCCTCTCCAGTAACCTAGATACTGTCCATTGGGGGAGACAGAGGTGAGACTGCCCTTGTACTGGGAGACAACTCATTGCTTTTGCATCACATCACTTCATTTCTCTCAGGTAAGTGGAGAAGGAAAGCATTCACTGGGATTTGATATGACTGTGGGCTACTTGAGAAGGATGATTTAGGAACCAAATGCATCTGCTCTGAGTGATGACGATGATGATGATTTATTTGTATTACTGTAGCACCTAGGTCTAACATCAATGGAAGGTTACAGGGAGTGGAGATTTCAGAGTAGAGTTTCTCTGGGGTTCCCAATCTGGGACTGATTCAGCCTTTGTTGCCAAGCCTTGGGCATCTGTGCTTGTTAGTTTGTGATTGTTGGTGTAGAACAGGGGTAGGCAACCTATGGCATGCGTGCCAAAGGCAACATGTGAGTTGATTTTCAGTGGCACTCACACTGCTCGGGTCCTGGCCACCGGTCTGGGGGGCTCTGCATTTTAATTTAATTTTAAATGAAGCTTCTTAAACATTTAAAAAACCTTATTTACTTTACATGCAACAATAGTTTAGTTATATATTATAGACTTTGTCATAACTATAAAGGGAAGGGTAACAGCTGTCCTGTATACAGTACTATAAAATCCCTCCTGGCCAGAGACTCCAAAATCCTTTTCCCTGTAAAGGGTTAAGAAGCTCAGGTAACCTGGCTGGCATCTGACCCAAAGAACCAATAAGGGGACAAGATACTTTCAAATCTTGCGGGGTGGGGGGGAAGGCTTTTGTTTGTGCTCTTTGTTTGGGAGTTCGTTCGCTCTTGGGACTGAGAGGGACCAGACATCAATCCAGGTTCTCCACATCTTTTTAAACAAGTCTCTCCTATTTCAAACTTGTAAGTAAATAGCCAGGCAAGGCGTCTTAGTTTTATTTTGTTTTCTCAACTTGTAAATGTACCTTTTACTAGAGTGTTTATCTTTGTTTGCTGTACTTTGAACCTAAGACTAGAGAGGAGTCCTCTGAGCTCTTTAAGTTTGATTACCCTGTAAGGTTAATTTCCATACTGATTTTACAGAGATGATTTTTACCTTTTTCTTTAATTAAAAACCTTCTTTTTAAGAACCTGATTGATTTTTCCTTGTTTTTAGATCCAAGGGGGTTGGATCTGTATTCACCCGGAGTTGGTTGGAGGAAGGAGGGGAATGGTTAATTTCTCCTTGTTTTAAGATCCAAGGGGTTTGGATCTGTATTCACCAGGGAATTGGTGAAAGGTTTCTCAAGGCTACCCAGGGAAGGGAATTAGTTTTTGAGAATGGTGGCAGCGGACCAGAACTAAGCTGGTAGTTAAGCTTAGAAGTCTTCATGCAGGTCCCCACATTTGTACCCTAAAGTTCAAAGTGGGGATACAGCCTTGACAGACTTAGAGAAAGAGACCTTCTAAAAACATTTAAATGTATTACTGGAACGCAAAACCTTAAATCTGAGTGAATAAATGAAGCCTCGGCACACCACTTCTGAAAGGTTGCCGACCTCTGGTGTAGAATCTTTCTCCCTTCAGGATTTCATCTCCTCTAGTGACCCACCAGTGGCCTGTCGTGTATGAGATCAGCTGACAGAGAACCTGTTTGCAGCTTGAGGGGAAAAGTTAATCAAAGCCGTTAAACTTCTGCTGGGAAAGAGATGGATGCCATTTCCAAAGCATCCCAAGGGATGTCCCTTTGTACAAGAAACAGGGAGATTGTGGTTGTCGTTGCCTTCTGTCATGTGTGGCTGCCAGTGTGCAATGAGCCTGTGGGCTCAATCCAATTCCTAGCAAGTGATGCCCACATCACACTTGGCACAGAAGAGCAGCTTCTTTGGAAGGCTAAGCAATGAATGGTTGTTTATCACTTGAACTGTGGTAGTGCCTAGAGACTCCAACTGAGATCTGGACCCCATTGTGCTAGGTGCTGTTCAAACATATAGTGCCTGCCTCAAAGAGTGGGGGAGGGATAGCTCAGTGGTTTGAGCATTTGGCCTGCTAAACCAGGGTTGTGAGTTCAATCCCTGAGGGAGCCATTTAGGGATCTAGGGCAAAAATCTGTCTGGGGATTGGTCCTGCTTTGAGGAGGGGGTTGGACTAGATGACCTCCTGAGGTCCTTTGAACCCTGATATTCTGTGATTCTATGATAATCATAATAGACAAAACAACAGGTGGTGGGGAAACAGAGGCTCACAAGGGGACATGAATTCCTGAAGAGGGTATAGCAGATCAGCATCAGAGGCAAGAATCACACTGGACCTCCCAACTCTCAGTCTAGCACTCTCTCCAAGTCCATCAATGTCAGTGAATTTACATTAGCAAAGGTTTGAGAGCAGAGCATCCCAAGCAATAGTGCACAAATCTTGTAATGTGCAAATTATATTGTTACTCACTCTAGAGTCTTCCTGGCACCTGATTAGTTTATCATTAGTCAGTTGCACTGGCTGGCTAGCTTCTGCACTGCATGGGCTTCAAATATTAAGCTTCCTTAGAACGTGAAATAGCTGGGCTAAGAGAATTCTCAGTCCGCTTCCTTCTGGTTTAGTTCTGGCAGGATGAATTGTTCTACCCACTTCCACTCTTGCAAAATTGATGCATCTCAGCCCGATGCTGAGGTTTTGCAGGATATCAGAGGTGTACAAGGGGTTGTTGGGTAATTATTTTGACTTTCACTTCTGAAATTTCACTTCACCAGTTCCAGTTCGGTCTATTTTTTTGAAGCAAAATCATTTTAAATGATTACCTTACTGTGATTGCACAATAAATGCCATAGAATCCAGAGGCATCAAATAAATTAGTTAAATAGTAACTTTACTGTTCAGGCACGATACTATAAAAAGCACTGGAAATCTGTTTAATCCAAATGGGCATATGCTGATGTGAGTTAATTGAATGTCTCAGCAAGACTGAATTTCATTTGCTGCAGCTGTTGCCTGCAAAACTACTAGCCATAGTTAAAAATCGCTGCATGTTGTAAGTATGCTGCCACTTTATTTGCACCAGTAAATGCTCAGAAATTAACTTTGTCTGACTACAATACCCCCCAAAATGGGGTGTTGCATTGACCCTTTATAATTTGTAGTTCCTTGTTATACAAAGTAAAGTGAATCTAGATTGATATTACCCAATTTCAAAATAATACTGCGCTACTCTTACTAAACGATGACTAACTGTTTACTAATCAAGCCGTTCACTTGATGCTAAATGCTTGGGAAAAGGTTATTTGAGATACTGATCTACCCACACAACTATTGCCGATATACAGGAACCCTCATTTTCTACTGATGAAGGGCCAAGTTTTGGTCTTGGTTCTATCAGTTTAAACATGGGCGGCGCATGAAATGCCAGCTGGGGTTGGCTAGCCCCGCCCCTTCCACCTGAGGTCCTGCCCTTTCCGTGCCTTCCCCTGAGCCGGGTCCACCGCACAGGGACGGAGCCACGCAGAGTGGGAAGCAGGAGAAGGAGGGCCTGAAGGCAGAGAGTGGGAAGGGCCATGCCTGGCTGTTTTGGAAGGCACAGCTTCCCCTAGCCTACGATACCCGCCACCCTTGAGTTTAAACAGGAATAACTCTATTGAAATGAATAATTATTCCAAATGTATTCTGGTGTAACTGAGTGGAATTTGACCTGAGGACTTCGGGAAGACGTGGCTAGGAGGGGAATTTGTGTAAAATGATGTATCTGAAACATAAACACTAAATATCCCGTGCACAGAATAGAAAGAGATATAAACTGGAAACCCCACCACTTTGCCAAAAGCTCCAGTTTAGACTGTATATGCTGGTGTGAAAACTTGTCCCTTAGACTAAATCTGGTCAGTGAGCTTCAAAACTCTCAGTAAAGTCACTGTATCATGTTCTAATCTGCCACACCAATGTAAATCCATGGTACCTCAGTTGACTTCAGTAGCATGACTGGATTCATACTAGTGTAAATGAGATTAAAATAGTCCGAATGTTAACAAATGATGTTCACTGCTACTTTGTAAATATATTCCAAGTAAAATTTTGAAGAGACAATGCAAAGTGTAATTAAGTGGAGTTGGTCAAAGTATTCAGTACAAACAGCTTGGTTAGATTTGCCCCTTCTCTTTTCGTATTGAACATGAACAGATCATGATTTTTTTCTTATTTATACCTGTTTTTGTACAAACACCTATGGATTGCTCTGAACAGTTTCATAACAAGTTCCTTTGAGTATTCAATCACAATTTGCTGTTTGAGCTGTGTGGGTTGTTTGCAAAGTTGCATGGTTTAGTTTCTGGTCTTTGACAGGAGACCCTAATCATTATAAGCAAGGGCGAGGGAGTGGGGCAAGTGTAAAGAGATTGGTAAGTTGGTAGAAACTGCTCTGGAGAAGATCTCTTGGTTGGACCAACACAGGGATAATAAATCCCTCTAGGATTTATTATCTCATAGACTTTAAGACCAGAAGGGACCATCATGATCATCTAGTCTGACTTCCAGCACATTGCAGGCCATGGATCCTTACCCACCCACTCCTGTAATAGACCCCTAACCTCTAGCTGAGTTACTGAAGTCCTCACATAATGGTTTAAAGACTTCAAGTTACAGAGAATTTACCATTTACATTAGTTTAAACCTGCAACTGACTGGTACCCCATGCTGCAGAGGAAGGCCAAAAAAACCCAGGGTAGTGACTACAGCCCCCAACCGAGATCAAAGCCTCAGCATGCTGAGCACTTCACAAACACATGGTAAGAGACAGTCCCTGCCCTGGAAATCTTAATATAAACAGTGAGTTCCTTTTCTGGCCCTCTCTCATCTGTTGTTCTCAAACTGTAAGACATTTGGGGAAACAAACAAAATTTTGACCACAAGGCTGTGGAGATCATGTTTTAAATTCCTATTTAAGACGTTTCTCACTCCAACAGAGCTTGTTGATTTTATTAGAGATACTTACCTTTCTCTGCCTGGGATGTGAGTTTCAAGAAGGGATTATTTAAATATATTCTTGCTTTTTCATAAGCTATGTGGGGTTTTTGTCAAGAAATGGTGTCTCTGATCTGGGACATTACTAAAGTTGCAATCCCACTGTAATATATTGACTTTATGAGATCCGTGCAATAGCCCCTGATAGATACAAAGATTTGTTCAGTTGTCTTTATAGATGGCAAAATATACCATTTATTTGGTTTGGAAATCCAAGAATCTACCCAGGAGCCAACTTTGGTGCAGATCAATATCTTTCAGTCTTAGCCCCTACTTGAAAGAAAGCCTCCAACTATTCCCAACGCTGGCCAGTAGAATTTGGCCATGCTGGGCTCCTTTCTTAGCTTGCTGTAACAGCAGATGCTGCTTAAACCCAGTGACTAGAACAGGGAGTGATATCCTGGTGATCTAGGTATTATTCCCAACTTTGAATGGCTTTTGGCAATCACTGCACCTTTCTGTGCCTCTATTTCCTCCTCTGTGAAATGGGATGATGGTACTCACCTCCTTTGTGAAGTGCACTGGGCATTCTGGCTGCAAAGTGCGAGGGAAGAGCTAGGTGTTGATTAGTAGCAATCTGGTAGTGTTGACTTATTGCTGTTCTTGGGCAGATATTTTCATATTTTCATATCCTTTAAAAAGCTGTCTAAATGAGACGTGTCAGTATTGCACCAGAAGGTTCCCCTCTCATCCTAGGGCTGGATTTTTTTAGATTAGTTATGAATTACATCTCTTTATCCATGGTATCTTTGGCCTGGTCTACACTGCGGGGGGGGGGGGGGGGTCTATCTAAATTACGCAACTTCAGCTACATGAATAATGTAGCTGAAGTCGACATACTTAGATTGATTTACTGTGGTGTCTTCACTGCGGTGAGTTGACTGCTGTCACTCCTCCGTCAACTCTGCCTGTGCCTCTCGCCGAGCTGGAATACAGGAGTTGACGGGAGAGTGCTCGGGGGGTTGATTTATCGCATCTAGATTAGACGCGATAAATCGATCCCCGCTGATCTGACCAGTAGTGAAGACATACCCTTTCTGTCATGAAAGATGAAGAGGTTTTGCTTTCATGACCAAATATTTTCTCTACTATATTTGGTATGCCTGGTCATAGCTGATAGATTTCAGGAAAGGGCACACTCAATCTAACAGCTTAAATCTCTTGGCGGTTAATTTTTCTTATGACGTGCAGAAAAAGGGCTATTCCTGTCCTTGTTAGAGAAGTTTTTCAGATGGAAGCTATACACTAGGCTCCAGATTTTTCAAGTGCCAGAACTCAAAGGCACCAGAACAGGGGGGATCAGGGGACCATGGCCCCATCACTTTTTAAAGTACAAGGGCTATCCCCTCCCACTTTGTACTGGCAGGGAGGGAGAGAGCAAAGAGGAGGAGGAAGGGGTGGGATCTTGGAGGAAGAGGCAGCGCAGGGGTGGGGCTTTGGGAGAAGAGGCAGCGCAAGGGTGGGGCCTCATTTCAGGCACCGGTGGCTCCCCCACTTTTAGGGAGCTTCCATTGCCCCTATCAGAACTCACCATTGGGTTGGATTTTGAGAGCTTACCAAAATAAAGAGGCCAGGTTTTCAAAAGCATTCAACGTCTCCCTTGTGCTAGCCAGCAGTAGGACTGAGGATGGAGAATGGAAACAAAGCGGAAATACATTGAGTATATACAGCTCTTTATTGTTGATGCTTTACCATAGTTATGGCAATGCTCTTACCCGGGTACACGCAGCTAGAGTGAAAACATCCAGGCCTAGTGAGAAGGCAGACATGACCTTAATAGCAAGCAAAGAGGCAAGTGCCCATGGCTTAAGTACCTGAGTAAGTCTTAGAAATGGCATTTAGATGTCATACAAACCCAAAAGGGGAGTCCTTTCCTCAGTGAAGCTCTGCAGAAGTCAGTGATACTATGCTTCCTTCTACCAGATGAGGATCTGGCCCAGAGCGTGTGAAATCCAATCATTCCCTTTCCCCCTCCCTTCTGTGCAGGGCTCACTGGCTTGACGACAATGTGCGTAGGGAAGTGCACTCGGATTCTGGGCCCATGCCTCATTGCCTTGGGTGTGCTTTCCATTGCTGCCAACGTGCTCCTCCTCTTCCCCAGCTGGACGTGGAGCTATGTGAAGGAGGGCCGCATCACCAAACAGGCTATGCAAGTGCCAGGAGTCTGGGGAGGAGGCATAATTGTAAGTGGTGTGACTCCTTTGCCCTCCTTTCCCTTTTCCCCAGCATGTGTGCACTGTCTTGGACAGAACATTCACCAAGGGAGTCACAGGACCAAGGCCTGGACACAGTGTGTCCAGTGGGTAGGGCGTGATACCACTGGCCTGCTGGGTGACCTTGGGGCAAGCCCATTCCCCGCTCTGTGCCTCAGTTTCCCCACTTGAGAAATGGGGATGTTGGTAAGCTGGGGAAGTGTTAGGCTTCATGCTAGAACCCCTGGCTGACATTCTATGGGCTGTGTTAGACAGCAGCGCAGACTGGATGATCAGGGTGACCCCTTACAGCCTTATGAAAGGCTTCTGGATGTCAGTACATCCCCTTTTTCCTCAGGGCTTTGTGTGCTGGTGGCTGACACTAACATACTTCTCATACCTACATACTGTGTAAGACCTGACCTGAAGTCAGCTGAAAGACTCACATCAGCTTTAATAGGCTTTGGATCAAGTCCTAAGGGTAACAGAAAAGAAAATCCAGATAGAAAAATCACAAATTTACAAACCTCTTGGAACAGTTAACAGATTAAAATAATTAGTCCTTTCCCCCATAATGTCCTTAGTTGGTATAATGACCATTAGCAAGAATCACTTCCATGTCGCATGGGTGGCGCATGAACCACCGGCTGGGGGAGGCTAGCCCTCAGCCCTGTCCCTTCTGCCCCAGACACCACCCCTTCCACCCCTTCTGCCGGAGCCCAGAGCCCCACAGCCACCCACCCAGGGAGGGCAGACCGCGCCACCGCAGCCCTCCCTCCCAAGCCCTGGAGCGACAGGAGGGTGGGTGGCAAGGCCCCAGCCCCTGGAGCGGGCTGCAGAGCAGAAGCAGAGGACCTGGGGGCAGAGCATGGGCGAGGCCACGCCTGGCTGTTTGAGGAGGCACAGCCTCCCTCAGCCTATGGTACCTGCATGCTGTGTCGTCATTTTGCCCATCTACTTGGTGCTAGTAATTTCTGTATTTGCTAATCCAAACTTCTCCATGCTGCTTTCCAGTGAGGCCATTTTGGGGCCTAGCCAGGTTCATGGTGACACATCAGGCCACTGAGTGAAATGATCATTATCTTCCAAGAAAGCTGCTCCAGAATGGCCACGCTTTGCTCTGAACCTCAGCAGTGCAATCAGGCGCCCTGGCAAGGGCTGGGATGGAGCTGGATAGCGAACAATAGTCTAATAACATATTTGATGAATTCTGGGATGCTTTTAAATTAACTTTTCTTACTGTTTGCCCAGCTCGGCTCCAAGATGACTACTGGTATGTTGTGCTAGTGTCAGTATAACTAGCAAAGTATCCTGTACAATTGTTTGCAGTGACTCCTTGGCTGCTTTTAAACAGTAATAATACTATTTTGCTGTTAGAGGAAAATCACTTTATGTGGCCTCATTGATGTCTTTGGCAAAATTCCCATAGACTTCAGTGAGTCCAGAATTCCACCCCGTATCGCCGGCTGCTTTAAAGGCATGTGTTATGTTCATAACTGAGGCACATAGACATTAAGTGATTTTGTCATTGGCAAAGCCCTGGTAATAGAACTCAGGTGTCTGTAGTCCCAGTTCTATTTTATTGGGAATTCATCTTCCATTTTGCATACACTGATTTGTTATTGTTTATTTGTATTACTGTAGCTCCTACGAGCCCTAGTTACAGCCCATGACTAGGCCCAGGGCTCTGTACAAACACAGAATAAAGAGACGGTGGTGGATAATGGCTTCTAAATGCTGGTCCTTCTGACATTTCTAACTTTCTATGTGCAGCAAAACATTTGCTCTAAAAGCAAAGCACACGTGCATAACCAGCCACCTAGACATTGCAGACAGATATTAGATAAACGTGGTACAGCCTATTGCCAGGGTTCTAACTTTAGCCCTAATCCCACGAGGAGCACAGCACCAGCCAGAACCTCCATGAATGACTTCGGTGGTGCTCTGCATAGGCATGAGGATCTGTCCACAGGTCTCGTTGCAGGATTTAAGACTGGGATGAAGGGTAGTTCATAAATGTTCCATGCTGAATAAGGGAAGGAACTCACTGCCAGCTCTTGGTGCCAGCAGACTGGATTGTACCATTCATCCTGAATCATTTCCTGCTCTCTCAGGTTCTTCTGGCCGCAACTGAGATCATGGCTGTTGGGTGGCGCTGTGGCCGTTCCTCCGACCATGGAACTTGCCAGAATGTAAGACAGATTCCTTTGACTTGTGGAAAATGTTCTTATTTTAGCTGCAGAACCAGACTCCAGACCCACAGTTCCGGAGTTAACAGTCCTTACCTCTCTGTCACCAGGCTGCCAGATTTAATGGTGCTGTGTTAGTGTAGCCCCAGAAGGGAACGAGACGTTTTGCAAACAAATAGAAAGAAAAATTCCTTGGCTTATGTTCCAAACAGGCCACTGTTTAGATGGGGAGTGAGACAGCTCAACAGGCAGCAATTATGTGACAAAGAGAGGAAGAGTGATCCAGTGATTAGAGCTCTAGCCTGGAACTCGGGAGACCTGGGTTCATCTGTTTGCTCCACCATGGACTCCTAGTAGGGTTGCCAGGTGTCCGGTTTTTGACTGGAATGCCTGGTCGAAATGGGACCCTGGTGGCTCCGGTCAACACCACTGACCAGCCTGTTAAAAGTCCAGTCGGCAGTGCAGCGGGGCTAAGGCAGGATCCCTGCTTGCAGTGGCTCTACGCTGCTTCCAGGAGCTGGTTGAGGTAAGCGCCGCCCAGAGCCTGCACCGCTGACCCCCTCCCATGCCCGAACCCCCTGCCCCAGCCCTGATCCCCCTCCCGCCATCCTAACCCCTCGATCCCAGCCCAGAGCACCCTCCTACACCCCAAACCCCTCATCTCCGGCCCCACACCAGAGCCCCTACCCCTAGCTGGAGTCCACACACCCCCCCCCCCCCCCCAACACCCTGCCCCAGCCCGGAGCCCCCTCTTGCACCCCACACTCCTCATCCCTGGCCCCACACCAAAGCCCGCACCCCCAGCCAGAGCCCTCACCCCCCTACACCCCAACCCCATGCCCCAGCCTGAAGCCCCTCCCATACCCTGAACCCCTCAATTCTGGCCCCACCCTGGAACCCACACCCCCAGCACAGAGCCTGTACCCCTCCCACACACCAACCCCCTGCCTCAGCCTGGAGCCTCCTCCCATACTTTGAACCCCTTGGCTCCACCCCACAGCCCAGAGCCCCCTCCTGAACCCCAAACCCCTCATCCCTGGCTGAACCCCAGAGCCCTCACCCTCACCCCCTCCCACACCCCAATCCCCTGAGTCAGCCCAGTGAAAATGAGTGAGTGAGGATGGGGAGAGTGAGCAACAGAGGGGGGGGGTGGAGTAAGCAGGGGGCGGGGCCTCGGAGAAGGGGTGGGGCAGGGGCGGGGCAAGGGTTTCAGTTTTGTGCGTGTAGAAAGTTGGCAATCCTAATTCCCTACAGGCCCATCAAGGGAAATTTGGGGCCCCGTACACCATGTTTTCTGGGGCCCCACCCCCTCCCATTTCACATCAGTCACAGGCATTTTTGGTGGTCCCCTTTGCCCCGCTCTTGTCAGCCCTACTTCTTGTGTGAACTTGGGTAAATCACTGAATGCTTCTGAGCCTCCATTTCTCCTCTGTGAACTGGGGATCACCCCTGCCCCATAGGGGTGTTGAGGCTAAAAATATTACAGCTTGTGGGGGGCTCAGCTACTCCAGTAATGGGGGCCAGATTGGTACTACATCTGGCTGGTCCCATGGCTTTTTTGCCCTCCCCTCGTGCACCGGGGTGTGAATTGCACAGCACCAGAGACTTGCAGTCAGTGTTTGTGTGGGGTAGGGACCACATTCCACCTACCCAGCGATTCACGTTCTGCCTCTATATTTTACTAACAGCCCCGAGCATAGGAGGTTTTGGATGAGAATGATGATGCGCTGCTTGGTAAGCTAAGTCCCTGTTTTGCAAGTCCCCTTTTATCCGCATCTCTGCACCCACCCAGCAGGTTTAGGGTGCTGGGACTCTAATGGCAAAAACGACACAGCCTTTTCTCCAATGCAGATCTGAATGTTATTTTCACAAAAGCTTGTGCGAAAACAGGACCCTAGTTATCACTCACTGCTCCGTCCCCACTGGCTGTTCTGTTAGGCAGGGCAAAAAAAAAAAAAAATCCCATGCAGGAGCTTGCGGTTTGCCTCTAGCCTGCAGAAGCAGGGAACCTGCCTTTTTCGGCATTGCAATCCTGATGGGAGTTTCTGATCCTTAGGCTTTTTAAAGGGCCATGCCTGACAAGGGCAGGGAAATAGTCAGTGTGCCTGCCCTAATGGAGCTGGAAGGGTAATGCCCCCTAGCCCTTTCCTAGGGTATCTCATGCAAATCCAGCTTTCCAGGAGAGCATAAAGCAGGCTGCCCAGGGCAGCATATGCTCCCATCACAGTAATCTTGCACACTAAGGCCAGGCTTTCAAAAGGAGCCACTGAATTTGGGTGCCACCTGGGCCTGATGTTCAGTGGTGCTGAGGGCCTGCAGGTCTCATGACCTCTAGCTGGAGTCATGGGTGCTCAGCACCTCTGCAAGTCAGGCCCACTCAATCAATTGCCACTTTTGCAAATGGCCTCAGTGCCTCCTGGCTGAGTGTGGATGAGCAAGTTGAAGCGGAGGAGGAGAACCACAATGGCAGCCTTGGCTCCTGCCAGCGCTTTGTGTTGGATCAAGCCATGGGACTGATGTGATTATTTTCTGAGTGACTTCCTGTGCACATGTACCTAATAATGTGTTGGAAGGGGGTTAAGTGCACAGGGTCTTCTGCCTTGTGTAATCTCTTCCAGCATGCAGCAAGCTGCCGATCTGATCTGTCCATGTTTTGCAGCCATGGCACGCAGCTGTAACCGGTGGCGCAAGGTGCAGAGCAGTGGGGGATCAGGATTCATGTTGCAGTTGTAAAGAAGCTCTGACTACGAGCCAAGACACAGCTCTCATCTGCAGTGACTCCTTTGGTTAAAGTCATACAGTAGCTGCAAGGGTTTTCTAGCTTCTTCCAGCAGTTGTAACTGCAGTACCTGAGGCCATTAGAGTTCATTTTGCCCCCTTGGCAGTTTCTTGTTGCTCCAGTCTCTGCCAAGGGTAGGCCCAGCCATACGGGACTCCTGACATTTGAGGAGAGAAGCATGATCACCTGGAATTACAAGTTTGTTTCTGTGTCTTTTACCAACAGATGTTCCTTTCCATTGTATTGTCGGGGCTGGCGTTGCTGGGATCTACTGCTTGCTTTATCCTTTCGGGTGTGGGCTTGACAAATGGACCCCTCTGTCTATACAATCAGACTGAAGTCCCGAAGTGGGATTACCCTTTCGTAAACATGGAAAACCAGGCCTTCCACACCAGGTAGACGGAGCTTGTGTGACGTCCAGGCAGCAGTAGGGCTAAAATACCCACAAAACTTCATCTCTTCCCTTAATCTAACAATCTCAGAGAGAACGTTAATGATTCAGCATTCAACAGACTTGGTAACACTGAAAATGAAGTTCTCCTGATGGTAAAAACCAGCATTACAGCAAGCTGGCTTGCTGTGAAACAGGGAGTGGAGCAGTCCAGGCTGAATAGCCACTAAAGATGACCTGAAAATGGGGGGATCGGTGGTGGGGGAGATTTATTCATAATACATAAAGACAGGTCTGAAAGGTGATTTCAAGGGTGGGGTTTTTTACCTGCTTGTTTTTTCCATTAGAAATTCAGGTCCTGTCTAGCTGGGATGGCTCTGTGGTGCCTGGAGAAACAGTGAAAGTATTACATTAACAAGAGCCATGAGCTCAAGCTGATTGGATGTCAGTGTATGGCATCTTTAGCGTTTCCTGCTTTTGCTATTTAACTTCAAAGGCTACTGAACATTTTGGAGGAAGGAAGTATTTGTTGATGTTTTATAATTCAGACCTGATAGATCACAATACACACATCTGAGACCCCCTATGAGGTCCTTCAGAAAAGTCAAGGAAGATCTGATCAGATTCATGTTATTTTTAAAATTACAAAAGTAGCAGACTGCCTTTATCCATCATAGTGAAGTGAAAAGGAAACACATGCACCCCCCCCCACACACACTTTTTACACAGTCAACTGCATGTCACCCCTTCAGATGTCTTTGTCCTATCACTGTCTCATCAGAGTCTTTCTTTAAGGGCTCAGAATTATTTGTATGACCCATCACTCTGGAATTCAGTCTGCATCGAGCCCCCAAACATTGTAGCCTGGAACATCTACTTCTTCTCCATTCTGCTGGTCATCAGCGTGGTCGAAATGGTCCTGGCTTCTCTTCAGATCATCAATGGCTTCTTTGGATGCCTCTGTGGCTTATGTGAAGGCAAATAGGTAACTTCAATTCCTAATAATTCTCTGTGACTGCTTTTCCTCATCTTCCCTCCCTGTGCGAATGGTGCCACCAAAGATTTCAGGCAAAAACTCCTGCAGGCTTTCCTGCATGACCTGAATGCATCATCCTATTGCTGAGATTTCGCCCAGATGTGATGCACAATAAGGACTTGATCCTGTACAGAGTGGGAATGGAGTTATGTAAGGTAAAATGTGCAAGGTAAAATGTGGTGGACAGGGCTGGAAGTGGAGGACCGTATGAGAGCATGGTTGGCTGACCCCAAGTTACTGCCTTCTACTGGATTGGAGTAAAGGGTTAGGAGTCTATCTAGACCAGCTGTGTGAGAGGCAGCCGTGGGTTGAAATGTAGTGTTCAAAGCTGATGATGGGTCATGTCTGGACCGAGATACACCCTGCAGTGCACCATGCTACACTGGATCAACGGATATTCTCACTGCAGGCCCACAGTGGTGGTGCAGTGTAATGGGGCTCTGGAATGCCCAGATGTAGCCAGTGCTCAGACAGGGCTGAGACATGCTCCCCTGGCCGCTCTTTCTTCCCACATGGTTAGGTCAATCCCAGCATTAGGAACCCAGTAGCGGAAAAAGAAATCTCCCTGAATATTCCTTCCAGGCAGGGCTTATTTCAGCCAGTGGCATATGCTAGTGGAGATAGGCAAGAATGTGATGATGGATTCAGCCAGTAGATTGAGTCAGGCCTTGTCTCGATGAGGATTTAAAGGGGTGATCTATTTTAGATAGGCTTGGAAGGATTCCGTTTTTATTGGTAAATGTCGATTTCACCGTACACCCCCCGCACACACATGCACATGCACACACACACACATGCGCGCACATACATGCGCACACCGCCTGTGATTGCACACACAGAGCAATGAAAAAAACATTCCTATCGATCATAATTGAAATTTACAGACAAGCAAAATAAGAAAAATATTGCTTGAAAACATAATAGTTTGATTTAAGGATATTTACTTTGTATATTTTGATGTGATAGAGACAGTTTGTTTTAACAGTTTTGAATTTCACCGTTTACTGTCATTAAATAATTATGATGTGATAATTTCCCCCATAATTTCACACAACTATGAACATTTAAATAAATAAAAATTGGGGAAAAAAATTAAACTGTCCATAATTTTGCATAACTGTGAAAGTTAAAATAGATACAAATCAGAAAAAATGCTTTAACATAAACATTATCATCCATCAAAATTATTTTAAAAAATTACAAATTCGGCTGAACTGATCAAGCTAAAACTGGAGGGGAATCTACACTATCATTTGACTTGCTAGAAGTGTTAACTGTGGCTACATTGAAAAAAACCTACTTAACACCAATCGAGTGAAGCTAACTCTGCAAACCCGCCATGTTTCCCAGTCGTGCCCAGGCCTTACCAGGCAAGAGAGGGAAAGCCGAACAAAAATCTGGATGTTGTTGTAAAACCTTGTCTAAACTGAGGATTTTCAAGCAATCAATCTTCTAATATTGCCCTGGGCCTGCTCCACTGATGCTAACGCTGGTGGGAGGGCTAGTATGTACTGTCTGCTGCCATTTTCACTGCTGTGCCATCAAGAGCTGCTCTGAGCACATCTGGGAAGCTACCAGATGTTTAGGTCTAGGAAACAGATCATTTAGAGATGGACTATCCTTGCTCTCCTCCCGCTACAGGTGAGGCTAAAGTGCTATAATCTAAGCTGATTTGCTGTTTGATTTTGTTGTAGGTTCAGTGCACATCAGATTCCTGAGTTGCCTGGATTTTGCTATGCCGAGTAGAGGAGGCATTTACAAAGGGGTGATCATCCCAGAGCTTTGAGCCTCCTGCATCAGCTACACCTGTGCAAATATTAAACCGATCATGGTCTCCTGGGTAGCCATATTAGCTCATCACTACAAGGATATTTAATACACACTAGAATCACTGCCACCATTTTATTCCTGGGTGGCAACTAGAGCTGGATATCAGACTTACACTTTTGTGTTATGGATTACAATGTAGTTTCTGTATGAACACATTGTACTGAATTGATGGGGCCATTATATGAATACCCTCTGATTTCTACAGACGCAAACCCAGGAGGAAGCGGAAATAATCCATGCTAGCTGTTTACCTTTGTCTGGGAAGGGTGTGATGTTCCTTAGCACCAGATTCAGGAAATGCACAGACCCTTTGTCAAGGGAAGAACACTGTGCAAGCCTGGGACATAGACACAACAAATTCTGCACGTGCAAGGGATCGCTTTGAAGAACAAATGAATCCTGAGTCATCTGATCTGGTTTTTCCCACCCTGCAGTTTCTTCTGTGCTGATGCAATACCTCTGGATAGTGGCTTGAAACTGGCCTGTCTGAGGGCTGCTGATTAACAGAGAGATTATGGATGGACCATGTGACCCTTACGCTGACATTTTTGCTAAGGACAGAGAGAGGGAAGGGGGCATCAGTTGGGACCAATAACCTTTCTGACCTTTATTCATCATAACAAAGCAAAATAGCCACAAGCCCCATTTTTCTGTTTGCACAACCCATATGACTGTAGCTCATGTAGCAATATTTATAGTGACATTAGTCCAAAATGTGGTTTATTTTTTCACTGTCTTTTAATTTATTAATTTATCTAATACATCTGCATTTAGACAAACTGAGTTGGAGCCTTCTGGATGCTTCCATTGGGTTTGATCGTTATTTGGCATCTCTGAAGAGTGAGAAACCAATTCCTGGGCTCTGGGTTAGGACCAACGTTCCCTCTAATTTTTTCCATCCATGTGCGGAATAAATTTTGTTATGTGCACCAAGATAATGTGTGGATGTGCACCACCAGTAGAAACAAAACACCTAGATATAATTTTTTTTTAAAGTTACCATAGGGATAATTACTCCAGCCAGGGCAGGTTAAGCATTTTAGAACTCACACTTAATTTTAATTCTTTGAGTAGTAACAGAAATAAAAATTATGAAATGTATAGACCAGCCAAAAAAATAATAACACACTTTGAAAGACTAAAATTACAGAGAATATATGTGCATTGCTGGAAGTACCAAGAAGTAACAACAAAAATACAAGTATGTGTTGGGAGCTGGGAGTGTGAAAGACTGTGTGTGTGTGACACAGAGACAGTGTGTGTGAGAGATACAGATTGAGTGTGTGTGTGTGTGTGTGAGTGAGACACAGAGACAGTGTGTGTGAGAGATACAGATTGAGTGTGTGTGTATGTGTGTGAGTGAGACACAGAGACAGTGTGTGTGCTGGCTGCTGAAGAAGTTTCTGAGAGATGCTATGTGCTGTCTCTTTAAGGCACTCACTGAAAGCTCTCCTGCTCCTGAGCCCTGTCCCCCTTTCCCCACTCTGTGGAAATGGGGCACATGGGCAGGAGGGAGAGGGAGAGACAGAGAGAAAGTGTGTGTGTGTGAGAGAGAGTGAGAGAAAGAGAGAGAGAGATTGTGAGAGCTGATTGTTAGGGAAGTCTCTGAGAGACAGTGCGCTGTCTCTTTAAGGCACTCACTCGCTCACTCACCCAGAAGGCTGGTTCAAACCTCAGACCACAGCAGCCCTCTCCCACTCAGAGTCCTGAGCCAGGCTGTCCCCTCTCCCCTGCTCTGTGGAGATGGGGTACAGGGGTGGGGGAAGGGGGACACCCTGACATCAGCACCCCACTCTCCCGCCCCTTCTGCACAGCCAGCAGGAGGGTCCCGGAGCAGCCGCAGGAGCAACGTGGCTTCAAAGTAGCGGGGGGAGGGGCACCTGAACACACGCTGCCAGATGCGCACTTGATTAGCAGAGCTGTGCACGGCACTTGAAGCACTCCTGGGTGACCGCCCAACCACACAGCTTAGAGGGCACCCAGGTCAGGACTGAGGTATGCTTTCTCCAAGGGCAGAGTGAATGAAGTCATCCCGTCCCCATTCCCAAATCTTGTCTGCTTACAAAGACTAGAATGTTGTAGTTTACGACTTGTAAACCCAGTGCCCATTGAAGACAATCAGGTACGTCCATGGATACTTAATAGGTACTGGAACAGATCCATGCTGAACTGCTGGACAGAACTGATACAGCCACACTGTTTACATGTGTATCAATGCTGGATATGTTTTATTGGACGCTTTTTGTCAAAAGAGGACACAATTTTTAATCATGAGGTAATGCCTATCCAAGAATGAGGTGACTTGAAAATCAGGCCCTGTCCTTCAACATTAAGGCAGTCTGGGGCCATTCATTTATCTCATCGTTGAGGCTAAGATTTTGTCATGGTTATTTTTAGTAAAAGTCAGGGACAGCACATGGCAATAAACAAAAATTCACGGAAACCCGTGACCTGATCCTGACTTTTACTAAAAAATACCCTGGGAAAAGGGGGGACAAACAGAGCACTGCTGGGACTTGCAGCTGCTCCAGCCCCTCTGCTGCTCCTGTGACAGGGGCTGACAGCTGCTGCTCCAGCCCCAGAGGAGCTGACCCAATCCCAGCTGCTGCTCTGGCAGCCCCAGGGCTGACAGCTGCTCCAGCCCTGCCCCAGAAGAAGTCACAGAGGTCCTGGAAAGTCACAGAATCTATGACAGAATCATAGCCTTACTCACTGTGAATTCAGAACTCTCCTAGGCACCACTGGAGGGAGCTAAAACCACAGCAACTGCCAAGCTTTGCTGTGGCTGCTTTTCTCCATCCATAGAAGGCAAAAGAAAACTCATTCTATTGCAACTTTCTTCTCCTGAGCTGTTTGTAAAGGAGCTTGCAACCCCGGACATGGCAGTTTTAGGGGGGCGGAGGAGCGGGGGTTTAAAGGGTTAGAGGGATTGCTCTGGCCCAGGAGTGGTGTCTTCACCTCTAGCCAGAATGTGATGCAGAGTCCAGTGGCAGGCTGCCCACATATGTAGAGTTTTCTAACTCAGACTCCTGTTTGCTAGTAGGCAGATAGAGTCTTTGTCTATTACTTTTGATGACATCTTCAACTCTACCTAAAAGATTAGTCTCTCTCTCATATCTCTGCCTGCTTTCCTGCCTCTTAGGCAGCTAGTAATCTCCTCCCCCCACTGATAAGGTCAGAAATGTGGTGCCTAGATCTAAGAGGTGGCAGCACTTGGGATGGGTCAGTTTAGTGGTCACAGCCTACCCCCAGTGGAGGTTTATCATGATCAGTAGCAATAAATAACCATTATCAATCTACTTCCATGTTGCTGTCCTGCCATTCAGTCAGCTTCATGCACCCCCAGCCCCTCCCTTCCAACCCTTGCCAGAAAACTGCAGGCAAAATAATCAAGGCTCCAGCCACACTTCCTGCATGATGCTCCTCCTACCCAACCTCCGTTAGCTATATAGCTTTACCTCTGCTCCCCTCCCCCAACCTATTCTCTGCCTTCGTCTCTCCACTACCCACCTCCTTTGCCTCTCTTGTGACAGATTTCTGTTACCAATCTGCCTGAGGCATCAGGTGATCAGGCTGAGGCCACAGGATCTTTAGGGGAGGAGATGATGAAACACACTAAGTGTCTAAATTTTAAAGCTTTATTAATAATAATAAAATAACACCAGATAGTGATGGGTGCTCCCCATGTCACTCAGAGGAAGGAAGAAACCGTTAGTGTCCCAAGCCCTAACCCACTTTCATACTCACACATGCTCTACCCAAGGCTGGCTGTAATGTAAGAAGAAGAGGGGGAAGGGTGGAGTTTTTTTTGTTTTTGTTTTTTTTAAATGGTTGAGATCATAGAATATCAGGGTTGGAAGGGACCTCAGGAGATCACCTAGCCCAACCCCCTGCTCAAAGCAGGACCAATCCCCAATTAAATCATCCAACAGATTTTTGCCCCATATCCCTAAATGGCCCCCTCAAGGATTGAACGCACAACGCTGGGTTTAGCAGGCCAATGTGCAAACCAGTGAGCTTTCCCACCCCCCAGTTCTGGCCTGGGCCCGGGCCCAGGTCGTCTGGGGTTTGCTATAATCTCCGACTTGCTTTGGCTCTCAGGAGGGTTTTAAGTCCTGGGTTTCTTTGGGGGTGTTTTCGACCAGTGCCCTCTGTTCCTGGTGCTCTTTGTACCAGTCCAAACTGGCTCGCTGTGGCCTCCTCGGCTTCCCAAAACACCCCGGCTCCAGAGACTTGTTTTCCCCCCCATTGGCCTTTGCCGTCTCATTCGCTCTCACCGCTATCTCTGCAGCCTTGCTCAACTTCATTCTCCTCTTCTTATGGCTAGACAGCTGCAGATTTCTTGTCATGCCCGTGACCTTGGACTGGGACCAGCGTCTTATCTTCACACAGAGCTAGCTAAAGTGTTGAGTTAACCCGTTCTCTGCTCTCTTCCTTCTTCCCCGTCTTAGCCTCTCACTCCCTGCAAGGGAATTTCCATTCCACACTCACTCATACCTTTGACCTTTCCCAAAATGCCCTACAATGCTTGCAACCGCATTAGCAAAATACAATGCTGATCTGCCTTCCCCAGGGGACCACTTGAGGGAAGGGGGCATTAGTGTGTGACACTCTCACACACTTCCACTCTGACCCCTAAGTTTGGAACAGCCTTCCCCTCCCTCCGTGCCCATCACCCTCCTTTTCCAGAGGGCTGGCGGAAAGCTCAGCTTGTGCCAATAGTTCCAAAGGATAAAAGGGATAACCCAGGTAATTACAGGCCTGTCGGGCTGACATCAATCCCAGGAAAGATAATGAAGCAGCTGATATGGGACTTGATTAACAGAGAATAAAAGGAGAGTAATGTAATTAATGCCAAGCAACATGGGTTTATGGACAATAGATCCTGTCTAACTAACTTGGTATCTTTTTTTATGAAATTACAAAGTTGCTTGATTAAAAGTAATAGCATTAACATAATGAACTTTTGTAGGGCATTGGACTTTATACCACATGACATTTTGATTAAAAAACTGTGAAGAGATAAATATTAACATGCCCATATTAAATGGATTAAAAGCCACCTAACTGTTAGATCTCAAAATGTAATTGTAAACAGGGAATCCTCATCAACTGCGTGCGTTTCCAATTGGGTACTACAGGGATGGGTTCTTGGTCTTACGCTGTTAACAATTTTATTAAATGACCTGGAAGAAAACATAAAATCATGACTGATAAAGTTTGCAGACCACATACACATAGGGGGAGTGGTAAATAATGAAGAGGACAAGTCATTGATACAGAGCAATCTAGATCGTTTTGTAAGCTGGGCAAAAGCAAATGTACAATATACATTTTAATACGGCTAAATGTCTACATCTGGGAACAGAGAATTTAGGTCATTCTTGCAGGACAGGGGACTCTAGCCTGGGAGGCAGTGACTGTGAAAAAGTTTTGGGAGTTGTGGCGAACGTGACCAAAAAAGCTACTATGATTCTAGGATGCATAAAAGGGGGATCATAACTAGGAGTAGAGATGCTATTTTACCTCTGTATTTGGCATTGGTGTGAGCACTGGTGGAATACTGGGTCCAGTTATGGTGCCCGCAGTTCAAGAATGATATTAGTAAATTGGAGGAGAGGGTTGAAAGAAGAGCCTCAAGAATCTTCTTCTTTCATACAGGTTGGGTAGATAGCAATGATTACAAATTTATATCTAGCTTTGATAGTCACACATTGCTGCAGCAGTGAGCTGGTGAATGTCCTTTAGGCCCTGGTGAAAGAACAAAGGGGACACTCAGATATGATGTACTCCATTGTTTTTGCCTGGTGACCACAGTTGCATACAGATGTTTGCCTCATTTTCCATTTAAAGAGGGTTTGTCCACATCTCCCTTGAGATGTCCTGATATGATTCAATCTGCACCAGCCTGTCTGACAAATCAAAACCCGGTGATTCATCAGCAAGATCAGTGATACCAGTCAGCTCTGTGTTCTTGGGGAACCAGGGCACAATAGCTAGTCTGTCTGACTCATGAAAGACACACCACCACCAGTCTCTGCTTGAACCAAAACCGATCAGAGAAAAGGCTTGCAGAGAGCAGTGAAGGGCGTTGGGAGACACACCTAGACCTCTCCTGACAAGGGTGACAAGATTAAGACATCTCCATTAGCATATGGAATGGAGAACAGAGGCCACTCTCCTACCCTCATCTGCATGAAAGATGGGACAGGGAGACATCCCCATTAGCATACAGAATGAAGAACAGAGAACCGCACTGAACTCTGGGACCAGAAAAGCAGGGAAGCACTGTGTCATGGGGGATCTCTGCTCCAGATGTTAATGAACCTACGCCTGCACACACCCAGCTCAGCAGTTATCAGACCAATTCTAGTAATGAATCATTGATTGATATCCTAAATACTGAAGCAGCCTAATTGCATTGTGAGCTCCCTGGAAGAAAACACCACCCATAGCCAAGAGTGATCAGCTCCTATTGTCTAGCCTAAAGAAAACCCTTGCGTCATCAGTTTACCCATAAACAAATCTGGAGTTCTCCCTTGAACCATTGTTGTTTCTCCACAAAAACCCCTACCTATGCCCAAGTAAGTGTTCTGATGCATGGACCCAAACTCTGCATTAGTTCCACTGGGACTCCATCTCCTGGCTGATCGTGTTGGGGGCTCTGCCTGTCTCCAGCACTCAGGACCCTGAGCTACCACCATCAGCTGGAAACCCTGACCAGTTCAAGCCTAATGGAGTGGGTGAGATCCCTCCCTTCCCCCCCCCCCGTTTTCTTTTCTACCTCAGGTATTAACCTTTAATAATGTAACTGTTATGTTTGTTTAGCCCTCCTTGTGTAGTTATCACTGTTATTCAATAAATAACTTTTATGGTTAAGCTGGTTGATTCTCTCTCTCTCTCTCTCTCTCTCTGAACTTTACTCTTTTGTGTTTCTAGTTTCCCCATTTACTCTGCAGCAATGCTTCTTTTACCTAAGCTAAAGATCCCTGTAGCACCCCAAAATACTCTTGGGTTTGCTCATCAAGTGGGTTACTACCAGTACAATTGTAATGTAAAAATGGGGATAGGGATGTGCTGAACCTGTGACATATAAGGGTGGCAGCTGAAAATGCTGCTTGGCCCAGCCTATTGAGACCAGGGGTAGATAAGGGTGGCAGCTTGAAAGTCCTGCTTTACCCAGCCCATTGAGTACAGGGACATAAGGGGGTCAGCTTGAGAGTGCTGATTGACTCGGTCCACTCAGACTTGCTCTGTTAGTGTGCATGTGTGTGTGTTCATCTGATTCTGGGGCTGGAGGAATCCAGCCCTGGGGAACCTAGGTCCTGCAGGATAGCTCCATTGGGAGGGGACTTGCAGAATGCAGAAGTAGAGCTCCATATGAACACACAAGTGATACAAGCAGTACATTGATAGAATTACAGAAAGCCCCCTCACCCCCCAAAAAAGAGTAACCCTAATAAATGAGCATACCCCAAAGTGACAGGCACATTTGTGATGGGCACATCTGGTAACATCAATGATGAGTTGTTTGATTTGAATGGTCAAAATGCTCCACGTGGCTCTCATTGAGCCATCGAAGTTGGGTGTAAGGTCTTGATGTGGTTTCATAGATGGTTGCAGGATTTTAATCTTGTCTTTGGCAGGTTCTGCAGGTCATTGTGCAATGGGATCCTCGTGTTTGCACTGACATAGTTGAGAAAGCGAGATGTCTGGGCAGCTCTTCTAATCTGTGGAAGCTGGATGTACGATAGAACTGGGAGCCAGTTGATTTGAGTGTCCCTGACACTATGCGTATGGTGTTATTGAGTTGCGTATCATGGACTTTAGTGTGACTGCTGTGAGACCAGACTGGCACACAGTATTCAGCCGCAGACTGTACCAAAGCAATTGTTGCGGTTCATAAGGTCCAGTATAACACTGAGATACTTAGGGGTAGCTCTGTGGCTGACACTTTCACCACAGAACTGCACATCGAGTTTGGCATTAGCCATTTTATTGTTCAGATGGAAAGTGGTCACTATGGGTTTTTTTGGGTTAGGCCTAAGCTTCCAGTGTTGGAAATAATCAGCCATTGTGATAAGAACTTGGGTTAGGTGCAGCTGATGGTATGGAGGCTTGTGTACTGAGCAGCTAGGTCAATGTCATCTGTATACATGAATTTCCTCAACTCTGTCGCTGGTATATCCGCGGTATATAGATTAAAAAGTATCTGGGCTAGGACAGAGCCCTGAGGGATGCCCAAGTTAAAAGTTCTTGGTCTACTGATCTAGCCATTAAGTGGCGGTTCCCAGTCATCGCCACCAAGAGGCGGATCGTTTGCTGGCAGTGAATAACGCGGGAGATCTTGAGGATGAGGCCCTGTCTCCAGATGGTGTTACATGCCAATGACAAATCAACAAGCGTGATCCCTGGCTTCAACTTACATTGGAATCCTGCCTCAATGTGACTGCTAAGTGAAGCTACTTGGTCACAGCAGTTCCTCTTCGGGCAAAATCCTGCCTGCCCCACTGGGAGGATGTCTTTGATAATGTCAGACAGACAGCGGAGCAGCACCCGTTCCATGAGCTTTCTGGTGGTTGAGAGGAGAGAGATGGGGTAGTAGCTGTCTGCACCCTCTGGGAGTTTCCCAGGCTTCAATAGGGCTACCACTGTTGCCTGTCACCAGTTTCTTGGCACTTCTCCAGTTCTATGCACGGCAGTAAAAAAACACCACCAGCCATTCCTGTTCCTGTCTCCCCAGGTTCTTGAGAAACTCCAGAGGAATGCCATCCACCCCAGAAGCTTTCCAGCTTTAGGGTTCCGACAAGAATGATTAAAGGATTAGAAAACATGTCTTACAGAATCATAGAATATCAGGGTTGGAAGAGACCTCAGGAGGTCATCTAGTCCAACCCCCTGCTCAAAGCAGGATCAATCCCCAACTAAATCATACCAGCCAGGGCTTTGTCAAGCCGGACCTTAAAAACCTCTAAGGAAGAAGATTCCACCATCTCCCTTGGTAACCCATTCCAGTGCTTCACCACCCTCCTAGTGAAAAAGTTTTTCCTAATATCCAACCGAAACCTCCCCCACTGCAACTTGAGACCATTACTCCTTGTTCTGTCATCTGGTACCATTGAGAACAGTCTAGATCCATCCTCTTTGGAACCCCCTTTCAGGTAATTGAAAGCAGCTATCAAATCCCCCCTCATTCTTCTCTTCTGGAGACTAAACAATCCTAGTTCCCTCAGCCTCTCCTCATAAGTCATGTGCTCCAGCCCCCTAATCATTTTTGTTGCCCTCTGCTGGACTCTTTCCAATTTTCCCACATCCTTCTTGTAGTGTGGGGCCCAAAACTGGACACAGTACTCCAGATGAGGCCTCACCAATGTCGAATAGAGGGGAATGATCACGTCCCTCAATCTGCTGACAATACCCCTACTTATACAGCCCAAAATGCCGTTAGCCTTCTCAGCAACAAAGGCACACTGTCAACTCATATCCAGCTTCTTGTCCACTATAACCCCTAGGTCCTTTTCTGCAGAACTCCTGCCTAGCCATTAGGCCTGTAGTCTGTAGCGGTGCATGGGATTCTTCTGTCCTAAGTGCAGGACTCTGCACTTGTCCTTGTTGAACCTCATCAGATTTCTTTTGGCCCAATCCTCTAATTTGTCTAGGTCCCTCTGTATCCTATCCCTACCCTTCAGCGTATCTACCACTCCTCCCAGTTTAGTCTTGTCAGGGTTCCCTCCCCACTCTGAACTTTAGGGTACAGATATGGGGACCCGCATGAAACACCCCCTAAGCTTATTTTTACCAGCTTAGGTTAAAAATATGCTGCCACCACCAAGCGTTTTAACCAAATATTTATGGAGAGCCACTTGGAACTCTGCCTTTCCCCAAATATCTCCCAAGTCCCTAACCCCCCTTTCCTGGGCAGGCTTGAGAATATTTTCCCCCAACCCCTTATACCCCTTTCCCTGGGAAGGCTTGAGAATATCCCCTCACCAATTAATCCTGGTGAACACAGATCCAAACCCTTGGATCTTAAAACAATGAAAAATCAATTAGGGTCTTAAAGGAAGAATTTTATTAAAAGAAAAGGTAAAAATCATCTCTGTAAAATCAGGATGGAAAAGAACTTTATAGGGTAATCAGATTCAAAGTGCCCAGAGGAACCCCCTCTAGCCCTAGGTTCAAAGTTACAGCAAACAGAGGTAAACCCTCTAGCAAAAGGAACATTTACAAGTTGATAAAACTAATACGCCTTGCCTGGCTGTTACTTACAAGTTTGAAAAATATGAGAAACTTGTGCAGAAAGATTTGGAGAACATGGATTGATGTCTGGTCCCTCTTAGTCCTAAGAGCGAACACACCCAAAAATAAAGAGCACACAAACAAAAGCCTTCCCCCCCAGCCCCCCAAGATTTGAAAGTATCTTGTCCCCTTATTGGTCCTTTGGGTCAGGTGTCAGCCAGGTTACCTGAGATTCTTAACCCTTTATAGGTAAAAGGATTTTGGTGCCTCTGGCCAGGAGGGATTTTATAGTATTGTATACAGGAGGGGTTGTTACCCTTCCCTTTCTATTTATGACAAGTGTTATCTGCAAACTTGCTGAAGGTGCAGTCCACGCCGTCCTCCAAATCATTAATGAAGATATTGAATAAAACCAGCCCCAGGACTAACCCTTGGGGCACTCCGCTTGATACCGACTGCCAACTAGACATGGAGCCATTGATCACTACCCATTGAGCCCGACGATCTACCCAGCTTTTTATCCATGTTATAGTCCATTTATCCAGCCCATGCTTCTTTAACTTGCCGGCAAGAATACTGTGGGAGATCATACCAAAAGCTTTGCTAAAGTCAAGGAATAACACATCCACTGCTTTCCCCTCATCCACAGAGCCAGTTAACTCATCATAGAAGGCAATTAGATTAGTCAGGCATGACTTGCCCTTGGTGAATCTATGCTCACTGTTCCTGATCACTTTCCTCTCCTCTAAGTGCTTCAGAATTGATTCCTTGAGGACGTGGGCCATGATTTTTCCAGGGACTGAGGTGAGGCTGACAGGCCTGTAGATCCCCGGATCCTCCTTCTTCCCTTTTTAAAGATGGGCACTACATTAGTCTTTTTCCAGTCATCCAAGACCTCCCCGATGGCCATGAGTTTTCAAAGATAATGGCCAATGGTTCTGCAATCACATCTGCCAACTCCTTTAGCATCCTCGGATGCAGCGCATCTGGCCTTGTGCTTGTGCTTGTCCAGCTTTTCTATATAGTCCTGAATCACTTCTTTCCCCACAGAGGGGTGGTCACCTCCTCCCCATGCTGTGCTGCCCAGTGCAGTAGTCTGGGAGCTGACCTTGTTCATGAAGACAGAGGCAAAAAAAGCATTGAGTACATTAGCTTTTTCCACATCCTCTGTCACTAGGTTGCCTCCCTCATTTAGTAAGGGGCCCACACTTTCCTTGACCTTCTTCTTGTTGCTAACATACCTGAAGAAACCCTTCTTGTTACTCTTAACATCTCTTGCTAGCTGCAACTCCAAGTGTGATTTGGCCTTCCTGATTTCACTCCTGCATGCCTGAGCAATATTTTTATACTCCTCCCTGGTCATTTGTCCAATCTTCCAATTCTTGTAAGCTTCTTTTTTGTGTTTAAGATCACCAAGGATTTCACTGTTAAGCCAAGCTGGTCACCTGCAATATTTACTATTCTTTCTACACATCAGGATGGTTTGTTCCTGCAACCTCAATAAGTCTTCTTTAAAATACAGCCAGCTCTCCTGGACTCCTTTCCCCCTCATGTTATTCTCCCAGGGGATCCTGCCCATCAGTTCCCTGAGGGAGTCAAAGTCTGCTTTTCTGAAGTCCAGGGTCCGTATTCTGCTGCTCTCCTTTCTTCCTTGTGTCAGGATCCTGAACTCGACCATCTCATGGTCACTGCCTCCCAGGTTCCCATCTACTTTTACTTCCCCTGCTAATTCTTCCCTTTTTGTGAGCAGCAGGTCAAGAAGAGCTCTGCCCCTACTTGCACTTCCTCCAGCACTTGCACCAGGAAATTGTCCCCTACACTTAACAAAAACTTCATGGATTGTCTGTGCACCGCTGTATTGCTCTCCCAGCAGATATCGGGGTGATTGAAGTCTCCCATGAGAACCAGGGCTTGCAATCTAGTAACTTCTGTTAGTTGCCGGAAGAAAGCCTCGCCCACCTCATCCCCCTGGTCTGGTAGTCTATAACAGACTCTCACCATGACATCACCTCAACAGAGATTGAGCTCCCCAATTCTATCAATTTAGCTTAACAAAGAGAAGGTTAAGGGACGACTTAATTACAATCTATAAGTATCTACACAGGGAACAAATATTTAATAATGGGCTCTTCAAGGAAGCAGAGAAAGGTCTAATATGATCCAGTGGCTGGAAACTGAAGCTAGACAAATTCAGACTTGGAATAAGGTGTACATTTTTAATTTACCAAAGGTCGTGGTAGATTCTCCATCACTGGCACTTTTAAAATCAAGATTGGATGTTTCTTCTAAACAATATGCTCTAGGAATTATTTTGGGGATGTTCTACGGCCTGTGTTATATGAGAGGTCCATGTAGATGATCACAATGTTTGCTTCTGGCCTTGGAATCTCTGAATCTTCTCCTTTAAAGACCATCATTTGCAGAGCTGAGCAAACAAAGTAAATTAGCCTAGCTTCATCATTAGGGGCCTCAATAAGTAGCTTGATTAGCCTGGTTTGAGGTGGCAAACTCTGGGTATGTCCACCCTGGGGTGCCTGCAGCACGAGTAGCCCTTCCCAAGCCAGCTTTAATCTGGCTGTCCTGAACAGCAGCAGCAGGGCGGCAGCAGTGGCACAAGTGGCAGGCTGGCTTGTACAAGCCTGACCAGAGCACTGGGGAGCCACTCCAGTAGCTAGCCAATACTGCCACCTGTGCAAGTACCACAGCGTCACGACTAGCCGTACCCACACTGTCTCGAGCCAAGCTAGATCACTACAGTGCTGCAGTCACACCTCGGACTGCAGTCTAGCCAGACCTCGGCCAAAGTGTTCAAACCTGAGGGACGTGCCCATGGCCACACATTGCCTGTGGCAGAGCTGTGACTGATGCTGAGGCAGTCCTAGTTCCTTCTCCTCTAATCCTTCCTCGGGCCTATGCCTGCCCTTATGGCCAAAGTTCACTTCACTTGACAAGTCTTCACTAGCTGGAGAATTTTACATAGCAGAACCATCCCTCTGATGAGGCCAGGACAGAGACTAGCCCCAGGCTTGACAGATAAAAAGGGTGTTTTCACAGTTCCTATACAAAGGAGCCATGGCTAGTTGCAGCTGAAGTTTTCTGCAGGCTTTCTGACTCAGTGGTACGGATGCCACAACTGGGCATGTCTATTCTAGCTGGTAATGAATGAGCAGCACGATCATTTTTTGTAACATCTAGTTTTCTTGCCATTGGGTTGCTGGGTCTCATGCCACATGGCACCTTGTGGTGTCATTTACACCTGTGCAGCAGGGGTGCAATATTGTTACCCCGGAGACTGGTAGGAGCATTTTGCAGTGCTGCATACTATTGCACAGAGCTCAAGGCACTGCTGAATCAGGCTCACTGTATCTTAGAGCAATCGCACATTAGGATGTTTCTCTCTTATTAAAAGTGAGTCCCCTTTAAGTAAAAGTGCACAATGTTTTGTGATTACTTGTAAAAATGTACCGTGTTCCTGCACAGCTGCACTGTAATATATGCATAACAGATCCTTCTAGAATATTAAACCATGCATTGGGCTTGAGCCTGACTGCAAGCGTTTGCTTACACAAGCAAGCTCTATTATGCATGTTCTAGTCCCGTTGACTTCTGTAGGATACGTGAATATGCGTCTGCAGCTTGGGCCTTTGATGTTTTCATTGATGAAGGTGTGGGTCAGCTCCTCAGCTGGTGTAAGGCAGCATACCTGCACTCATGGCAGGGGAGCTATGCTTGCTTACAGGAGCTGAGGATCCGGCCCACTATCAGTCTGAATACAAATAATTAGGCATCCTTCATGCCACCGTGTAGCGAGTTCCATCCCACACTTCTAGCTCCTGAGTGCTGTGGAGTTGGAGCTTTAGGAGGTGACACAACTCCTCCCCCTCTTTTTCTTATACAAGTGGTGCTTCGGGTCTGGTGATGTGGCTTTCAGGGGGATGTTCTGAATCACATCATACAGTGTGAACATGCTGAAGGAGATCTGCTCATAGGGGGACCTCATCCCATTTTCATACAGGCAAGCAAAGGCTATGGCTGGGATCCCAGTGGCTGAGAACTCAGAGTAGGTCAGTTCAATGTAGGCCAGATCTGAGTAGGCACTGGGGCCTTCATAAATAACCCAGGGCTCTGTCCAGCTATCTGCATCCCTGGGGAACGTACTGAGATAGACACCCATGTTGATCCGAGACCTGGAGCTTGTTGGATGGGAATAGAGCACCCATGTTGGGGTCTGGAAGAGGAAAATGGATTTGGAAGCAGCTCCTGGTTCAGGCTGCTCCTGACCTCCACATGACACAGCTGAGGACATGGAATCATGGATCTCGTAATGGCTGCTGGAAGGACTGGGCTCTTTAGACCCTGCTAGCTGTTGGTGGTCCTGCAGCTGGCTGCCCAAAGACATGGCTGCTGGGTTTTCAACAGCCATATCACAGAGAGGGCGATAACAGTGTCTAGTGTTTTTTCTAGACAGCAGTAGGCAGTCTGGGCCATTGATAGACCAAGGCGTGCTCCACTGTGAATAGGGGCTGCTTGAGGCATAGAAGAGAGGGGCAGGGAAGCCAATGATACTGCCATGACAGCCATGGGGGGGCTCTACAAGCCGCTGAACAAGCTGCCCCAAGTGGAAAACTGCTCCATCATCCGTGCTCAGCGCCTGCACTCTGAAGCCCAAGGGGCTCCTGGCATTGCAGTAGAGGACATTGCTGCCATCCTCCTCATCCACGGAGACCATCTGACATTCCACAGTGGGCAGGTTGGGGATGAACTCGCCAAAGTGCCATCTCTGGCCGTGGTCATCGCTGTAGAAGGTGAAGGAGTGAGGGGTTGTCTTGCAGAGCTTCCCAAAGCACTCCTTGCAGTCGATGTGGTAAGTGTAGGCTGGAACCAGCAGTCGTCCCGACTTCAGCTGAATTCCATGGCCAGGGCCTAGAGCAAAAGTGGCCCAATCTGTGCAGAAAAGAAAAGACCAGTGTCGGGAACCTTCCCTTCTACCCTCTCCATCTTCTCCCCCTAACTGTTTTTCCCTTAGAAGTGCACTTAGTGCCAGAGCCAGGGGCTGAGCCTTTGAGCCTGTGATGTCCCCAGCACAGCATGTGGCAGCGCCAGCATCCCTTATGCACCCCTTCATTGTGCCTCTATCCTGAGCTCCAGAGACCAGTTCTCCAGGGAAAAGGGTAGTTCTGTCTCCAGACTCATTCACTCCTCAGCCTCTCTGCCAAGGATGCCATTGATGGTGCTACCTGTGAGAAGCCCAGCTGTCCACTAGCACCTGAACTGAGAGCCAGGAACGTCATTGAGCCCTGTGTTGTCATGTCAGCCCACCGAGCATGGGGTGCAGAGCCTAAGGCAAGCAAGGCTTCCCCAGCAGCAACTGAGGGGAGGCGCAAGCCCAGCTGATCAGCCTCTTTCCCCTAAGTATCTTGGCCATGGCCACAACTGATCAAAAGAGAGAGAACCTTGCAAATATTGACTCTCTCCCATGCTCCGTCTCCTCGCCTTCTCTCCTGACTCTGGTGGCTCTGCTCCTTCTTTCCTGCAGTTCCTATTGCCTTGGGCCTGGCCATTTACCAATGCTGGGCAAGCAAAGCTCCAGGCTGCAGGAAGTGCGCTTCCTTCTGACTGATGCCCACACACAGCTTCCTAGGAAGCCAGGAGACAGCACTTTGCCCCAGCCACCTCTGAACCCCTGCGTTCTCCCTTCCCCCGTGCCTAGCTCTTTGGATCTTTACCTGTGATGGACCTGCCAATGACCTGCTGTGTCAGGTCAGTAACCTTGCTCCAGCTCCGCCCCTGGTCGGAACTGGAAACGTAGCACAGGCGGGCGACATTCTGGCCTGTGATGATCTGATAGGCCTCGGAAGTCTTGCCCAGCACAGCAGTGAAGAAGAGGAAGACGATGCCTGTGAATTCATCGTAGACAGGACAGGGGTTCATGGACCGATGGTGCTTCAAGGTCGCAGTCTCCAGTGCTCTCATGTCTTCCCACTAGCAGGAGAGGGCAGGATGGGGTTACTGGATCTCAGTGACTCTCTCTCACCCATCTTTTTTCCTGAACTGTGGCCTTTGTCTGTTCCCTCACAAACTAGGTCAGCTCAGCCATTGTCCCACGCTGACTCCATAGCTCTGCCCAGTCACCATCCTCTTTTCGGTTGCTCTCCCTGCTGGCCTGGAGGTGTTGCTGCCTTTATGAAAATGGGAGTTCTGCACGCCTCACAGCAACTCGTACAACAGACAGGCACATTGGGCCTGCTCCTTGGGTCATGTCATGCCCAAGGCATGCCCAAGGCAGTACCCATGGGTGGGAACAAGATCAGGTCATGTCAGCTTTATCTATCCTTCCTCATTTTAAAGCCCCACAGACAAAAGCCTCACGGTTTCTCTAAGTTATATCATGTTACACAGAGTTGTCTGTTCCAGCCACACACCCCATTGGTTCCCTGTCATGCCCCACACCAGTGGGGTGGGAAAGGGTGATGTAGAGCCAGCCATGGGGACTCCCCCAGATCTGGCCCTAACTATTTTGTTGTTCCAGGCAGCTGCCCCATTAGTTGATTTAACAGCATCGGCCTTGCCACTCACCTCCACATAGTTCCTGAGGAAGGTCCCTCGTCTTAGCACCAGCAGGTTTGCCTGGGCATCATCAATACTCAGCCTCTCCTCAGCAAAGGCCAACAGCTTTGCCATACAGGGGATGTAGAGCAGCGCTGGAACGCGGTAAGTCACTCCGCTCAGCTCCCTCTCGAACAGCACGGTGCGAGCTGGGAAATGGCGCGATCCCATCACGGCTGCAGCCTGGGACAAAAAACACATAAACCCCCAATAGATGAGGTATAACAAAGGAGAAAATACTGGTGCAGTTACCTGTGTCTGTATCCCCCCTCATCCGCCCCTTGGTCCGCTCCAGCAGTGCCCAATCAGGTCTCAGGTCTCCAGTCATCACCAGTCTCTGGGTAGGGACCCATGTCCCACTCCCTCCTGACCAGAGGTTTTAAGGCTGCCTTAGACTGGAATAACCCCAGCAAGCCACCTGCCTAACTTCTGGCACCTGTGCATTGCTGTCTCTCTGAAGGCTGTGAACAGTGTATTGTCAGCAGTCCCACACAGCTCTTCCTAAGCAAACACATTTATTCTTCAGGTAAAAGCATTACAGAGAAAACATGTAAAAAACAACAAACAGATTTAAAACACACCTAATACCACAGTCACCTCTCAGTCTTATAAGCCCCTAGCAGGCCAAAGTCTTGTCCCACCCTTCTGCTAGGATTGGGTCCCCCTGGGACAGACAGCCCCAGCCATTTGCTGGAACAAAAAGAAGGCCTGTATCAGTTTAAACTCAGCCTTTTTACACCAAATCTTCATTTGAGTCTCTGGAAAACCCAGTCTGACCCAGAGATCCCAGGGAGTGGAGCTTTCCTAGAATTGTTCACAATCCCCAAGGTAATCATTCCCCCCACCCCCCATGTTTTAGTTCCTGGAGGTGCTGTGGTAACCCTCCTCCACAGAGGAAAACATAATCATACATCAGCCATTTATAAATTTAATACAGTGGTCCCCAGAGATACTGCATGGACTTGCAATATCTGGCACAATCACCACCTACTCAGCATGTGACATAGGCTGTTCGGGAGGCCGGGAAGGCTCACGGGGCAGGGGGCCGATGGAAAGAACCGGAGGGCCTGGAGTGAGGGGTGGGCGGGGCGCACCCTCTCGCAGGACCCGCTTGAGGAAAAACCGAGTCGTGGGAAGCAGGGTTGCTTCCACCTCCTGGAGTACGCACCGGGGTGTCGTAAGGGTGGAGAGCCCCATGCGGCGACCAAGCGCCTGGGGATCCACCCAGTCCCCCAGGTTGTACTCCAGGAGGTCTCTGATCTTCGTAACTCCTGCCAGGACCAACCTCCAGCGCACCAAGGAGGACTCCGCCACCTGCACACAAAGATGGGGATTGTGTAGCAGGGGCTCCGCGAGGAGATCTACCTCCTCAGTGGCCACAAAGGACCTGGTTGCTGAAACCAGCCTCCAGGCCTGGAGGAGGTCCTGGTAGAAGACCAGCAGCTTGGAGAGGTCTCGCGGAAGACCTCTCGGATGGAGAAAAAAGAGCTGCTGGTGGTATCGGAGCCCTCACAGGCAGCAGAGGAAGGTGTGCGCCAACATGCTCCACGCCAAGCCACCTGCACTATAAAGGAGTCTCTGCAGAGCCTGGAGGCGGAAGAAATGGACCTGCATGCGCATGCACATCAGGCCCTGTCCGTCCTCCTCCAGGGGGAGATGGAGAAACCCTGCAGAGACCCAGTGCTGTCCCGGCCAAAAAAAACCCAGAACCAATCTCTGGAGATTGGCCAGGAACCCCGGGGGCAGGCACAGGGTGTTGAGTCGGTGCCAGAGCATGGACACGACCAGTTGGTTAAGCACCAGTGCTCTCCCTTTGAGGGAGAGGCACCGGAGTAGTCCTGTCCAGCTCCGCAACCGCCCAGTCACCCTGTCCTCTAAACAGTGCCAGTTCTCTGGCGGAGACAGATGCGTGGCAGAAAAATAAATGCCAAGATAGAGCAGCGGACCTGCGCTCCATCGGATGGCTTGAAGTGCGGGTGGGAGGGGGCTTGCCTGCCACCCGGCCCCGACCACCAGGCCAGAGCTCTTGACCCAGTTGACCTGGGCAGAGGAGGCTGTTGAATAAACAGCTTGACAAGCCTCCACCTGCACCAGGTCGTCCGGGTCCTGGACCACGAGGAGCACATCGTTGGTGTACGCTGCCAGGACCAGCCGCACCTCCGGCTCACAGAGCACCAACCCCGTCAACCTCATGCGAAGGAGACGAAGGAAGGGCTCAATGGCTAGAGTGTACAGCTGACCCGACAGCGGGCAGCCTTGACACACCCCTCGTCCGAATCTGACAGGCGCAGTCAGGGTCCAGTTGAGCTTGACCAAGCACTCTGCGGAGGCATACAGTACCTGGAGAAACCCCACAAACCTGGGTCCAAAGCTGAATGTCCTCAGAGTGCCCAGGAGATACCCATGGTCCATCCAGTCGAACGCCTTCTCCTGATCCAGGGACAGGAGGGCGAACGACAGACCATCCCTACACCCAAGCGCCAAGAAATCCCGGACCAGATAAAGATTGTCAAAGATGGTATGGCCCGGGACGGTGTAGGTCTGGTCTGGATGGACCACGTCCACCAGTATGGACCGTAGCCGCAGTGAGATGGCCTTCGCCACGACCTTATAGTCCGTGCTGAGGAGCGAGACGGGACGCCAATTCCGAAGATCGTGGAGGTCCCCCTTCTTCGGCAATAAGGCGAGCACCGCTCGCCTGGACGAAAGAGGGAGGACCCCACTCTCTAAGGACTCGGCCCAAACGGTGGCAAGGTCCAGGCCGAGGACGTCCCAGAACATGCGGTAGAACTCCACGGTCAGCCCGTCCATGCCCAGAGATTTATTGGTGGGCATGAGACGGCGGGCTTCCCAGAACTTGGCCAAAGTGAGAGGCAGCTCCAGCCGGTCCCGATCGCCCGCGCTGACTGTCGGGAGTCCGTCCCAAAGCACTCCGCAGGCATCGGTGTCAGTTGGATCTGGGGAGAAAAGGCTAGCATAGAAGGCCCTGGCCCTCTCGCACATCTCCACTGGATCCGTGAGGGGGGCGCCGTCCTCTGCCAAAAGGCAGAGGATGTGCTTTTTCGCTCCCCTCTTCTTCTCCAGGGCATAGAAGAAGCGGGAGCCGCGATCCATCTCCTGCAGGAGATGGATGCAGGATCTTACCAAGGCACCCCAGGCCCGAAGATCGTCGAGGGCCCGGAGCTCCTCCTGGTACACTCCACAGAGGAGTGGATCTCCGGGGCTGGCAGCCAGATGCCTCTCCAGCTCCAATACCTCCCGCTCCAGCTGCTCTATCACCACATCCCTTCGCTGGCTGGCGCCCCGGGTGTGGCTACGGCAGAAGAGCCGGGCGCGCACCTTCCCCCCCCATCCCACCACCGCCGCACTGAGGGAAAGGCACGCCTCTGTTCCCGCCAGGCCAGCCAAAACTCCCAGAAGGATGCCACAAATCCCACATTCTCCAGCAGGCTGTTATTGAAATGCCAATAGGCCGGCCCCGGCCTCTCCGAAGAAAGAGAGGCCGTCATGGCCACCAAATGGTGGTCTGAGAACGAGGCCGGCCGAACGCTGGAGGAGTGGGCCTGCGAAAGATGACAAAGAGAAAAATAGATGCGATCCAACCAGGAGTGGCTCGACCGTTGTTCCTCCACCCGGACAAAAGTGAACATAGTATCATTGTCCGGGTGGTGGTCGTGCAAGACGTCCACCAGGGAGTGATGGACTACGATCTCCCTGAGGATATCTGCAACGGCCGGGCTCGGCTCGATCCCTGTGCGGTCCCACTCCTCGAGGGTGCAGTTGAAGTCTCCGCCAAGGACCAGGCACTCGCGAGGATCCAAAGTACCGAGGAAGGCGGACGCCTGCTGAAAAAAGCACGCTCTCACCGGGCCGGATGCTGAGGCATAGACATTGACAAGATGCAACATTAGCCCCGCCATCCGGACCCAGAGGTGCAGCAGGCGACCCGGCACAACCTCGGTAATCCCCAGCACCTCGGGCTGTAGGTGCAGGGAGAACAGGGTCGCCACCCCACCCTGACAGGCTGAAAGGTGGCTAAAGTAGACCCTGTCCACCCACTCCAGCCATCAGCTCGCTTCGGTGGCTGGATCCGCATGGGTCTCCTGCAGGAAAATAACTGAGTACCCCCCCTCCTGAAGGAAGGAGAGCACCTGGCACCTGCGGAGACCCGACCTACAGCCACGGATGTTCAAAGCGGCAAAGATGGACGGCGACATAAGGAGGGCTGGGGATGATCCTTGCGGTCTGGGACACTAGCTGCTCCTGTCAGACCCCGCAGCAAACCGTGACCAACCCCGAAAGCCAGCAGGGCATCATGGAAGCTGCGGGCCTGCTGGTAAGCTGCAGCATCCCGCTTCCCGGTCCCTTTGCCCTCCCCCATAATGGCCCTCACGGTCTGGAGAACAAGATGGAAATCGCCCCAGTGCTGAAGAGCGAGATGCACTCTATTCGTGGAGCCACGAGTGTCCTCCAAGAAAGAGCGCATCTTGCTCTTCTGCGTGACAGGGACCGGGGTCATGGACCCCGGGGCGTCCCCCGATTGGACCCCCCTGCCAGCCCCGTGGCCCATTGGGACGGGCACGCAGGGATCAGAGCCCCGCCGTGGCGCCCGTCCCTCCGGCACTGCGCCACCCAATGCAGCACTCGGTCCTAGGAACAATGGCGGAGGGAGAACTGCAGCCCCTGATGGGCCAGAAGAGGGTAAAACAAAAACCGCCTCCCGGGGGCCTCCATAAAAAGAAAATGAGGCAATCCCGGGGGAGGCAGCAACAGGAGGGGGGAGGGAAGAGAGGTTAAGGACAGGAACAAGGGCTGGAACAGGGTCAGGGACAGGGACAGGACAAAGATCTAGGATGGGAGCAGGGTCGGGGCAGGAAGTGGGGACAAAATCTAGGGCCCGAGTGGCAGTCTCCAGGTCATGGTGCCTCATGACCCGACACGGTAGTGAAAGGGGCAGCAAGGGAGTGGGGCACCTCCACAGCGCTAGGCTCAGGTGCCCCACTAAACTAGGCACGCACGATTACAGCGCTGGGGGGAGGCGAGAGCTGCAGCCTCGCCTCATGGGGTAGGGCACCCATGGGCTCAAAACCTGGCCGCTCAGCGTCGGCCGTCACCACAATGGGCACGGCGGCGTCAGCCAGATTACCAATCGCGGTTGGGCAGGTGGACATGGCCTGGGGCATTGCAGGGTCCAAAACGGGGGCAACCACCTGAGGCGGAGGGTAGGGGAAAGGGGGGGGCACCAGAGAGCAATCACCCTTAACAAGGCCTTCTAACAGGGGGGCATCCACTCCCTCAGTGGTTGGGGTCAAGCCCAGGGCCTCAATCTCAGCAAAGATAGAGGCAAAGTCCCCACCCGCCTCTACAAGTTCCCCCTCAACAGCAGCTGGAGCAATAGCCATTGTGGCACCTACAGGGGGCACAGATGGCAACGAGGCAGTGGGGGCGCAGTCTATAACCCCCTCAGGAAGGGACTCCATAGGAGAAGTGGTACTACCCGCCTCCGCGGCTGCAGCGACCTCGGCCGACTCCAAACAATGAACGTCAGCTGGGGAGTCAACTGAAGGCCCAGCTCCAGCAACCCTCTTCATAGTTTTACAGGGGGTCCTCTCCCGCTCGCCAACGAGGGGGGGATGCTGGGCCCATGCTCCCCGCTTGCGGCATCTCCCCCACACAAGCTCCCAGCTCCCCAAAGAGGGGAGCTGGCCAGCTGGGTCAGGGCCTGGGAGCAAGGGCAATAACGGGAGGGTAAGGGAAGGCAAGGGCAGGACAACAGGGAAAGGGACAGACTCCCCCTGAGGCAAGCCCCGCTCAAGTCCTGCTACCGGCCCTGCTACCCTCTCCTTCACGGGCCCCAGTCTACTACTGACCTCAGCGGCAGGGCCCGCACACTCATCTGGGCACGTCGGGGGGCCCTCCCCCAAGATCCGAGTGGAGTTGACAACAGTCACAGATGGAGGAGGGGCGCCCCCAGGGACCAGGAGATCAGGGCCATCGGCGATGACAGAGCCGACGCCCTTCCAGGTATCGGAGGTCCCAGATGCCCCTCCAAGCCAGGCCAGGGGGCAGTGCCTCCGGACGTGCCCCGTTGCCCGGCAGAGAAAGCACCAGGCCACCCCCGAAGAATAATAAACCCGGTACTGTGCCCCTTGATGGGGTACCAGAAAGGACCCCTCCAAAGCCCCCCTGTCATGTGCTGCCAGCGGAACTTGAACCTGCACCTGCCGGCGGAATGACAAAATGTGGCGGAGGGCGGGGTCCTTACAGCCCAACGAAAGGGGGCTGAGGACAGACAGGAGCCTCCCCAGGGTGGAGAGGAATGGCGAAAGGGCGGCATTGGGGAGGAAGGGAGGAACAGAGGAGAACACCATCCTTATGCCCAGGTCCTCCAAGACCCCCACTGCCAAGCCCCTCTCCACCGCCTCCTGGGCAGCGGCCTCCGACGCCAGGAAGAATACCACCTTCCCAAACATCTTAGAGGCCGCCACCACAGCCGTGGGCCCCACCACCCGTGCCAACGCCCGCACGCAGGTTTCTACATGGGGTGAGGCCGACAGCAGGAAGCAACGCACCTGGTGCTCCCTGGTGAGGGTGGGAAAGGGGCCCTGGCCTCCGGGAATGGTATTCTGGGAGGCGGCTGGAGCAGACGGCAAGGCGGCAAGTGGAGGGGTCACAGTCACCTGGGCATACGCCCTGGGGGCCGAGGGAGCAGCACCCCTAGAGCTGGTGGAGGGAACAACGGGCAAGGGAGAAAGGGGAGCTGTGGCCGTTGACAGGGCCACAGCAGGAAAAGGAACCACTGTCACTGGGGGTTTCACCTTCTGGGCAGGGCCCTTGCCCTTTTTCAACCCCCGGCCCTTCCCACTGGCCAAGGGAGCGGTCTCAGAAGTGGAAGCGGCCGAGGTCACGGCAGGAGCAGCTGCGGAGTCTCGGGAGCCCCTAACCGTGCCTGCTGGTATGGGGAGAGGGACTGGAAGGGAACTGCAGGGGCGTCCAGGGAAGTCCCATCCCCTGAATCACCCACCACAGAAAGGGAGGGAAGAGGACAGTCACTAGGGCAGGGAAATGGAAGGAAGGAGTGGGAGGGGAGGGAAAGGGAAGGGAGAGGGGGGAGAACGGCTACCACACCCCACCCGCTAGGCTGAAAGCAGGGTGGAGGGGCACCAACAGAAAGGGACAAAAGAAGACAAGGAACACAATTCCAGCACAAGATGAAAAAGAAACCGGCTCCCCCGGCTGCACTAAGGAAAGGAAGGAAAAAACTAAAACATCATGGGGGAGTTTGCAGCAGTGAAGGAGTCAATATGGAAAAAAAAGAGGGCGGGAATCTCAAACGCCAAGAGCAGAATGTGGGCACACAGGCAATAAGGGCTGACCTGGAGGGAGGGCAAGAAGCTTGGGGGCAGAATGCAGGGGAGGGCTAAATCAGGTATGCCTCAAGCATGGAACAAAGAACAGGGTGGGTTCAAAAACAACCAAACCAAAAGAAGGGGAGATGGGGCTGGCAACCACACCTGCACCATGGGACAAGGGCGGAGCAAACAAACTAATCAAGGACCAAAAAACAAAACAGGGCAAACCAGAGCAAACAGGGCGGTAGAAGGGGGACGGGCGGGGCAGGCAGCAAAGGGAAAGGGGACAAGCAGCTGCAAGAACAGGGCACTGGAAGAGGCAGAGGAAAAGGGGGCCCACCGGCCAAATGCAGCAGGGGAGGGAGGACAAAGCCAAGGGAGGGGAAAGGAAATGAGCAAATGCCTGTTTGCTGCCGCTATGGTCTCTGGATGGTTAGAAAGGCAGAGCAAACTGCTGGGCCAGGGAGCAGAGAACAGAGCCAGAAGGCAGGTTGTAAAGTGGAGGGGGCAGTGGTGGTGGCAGTAGGGGATTGCGTGGACTACGGGGAGGGCTCCAGGCCATTCCCCCAGCTCCCCACAGCAAAGGCACCTACCACCACATAAGCAAGGATGTTAAAAAACCCCTCCACAAAACAAGGCCCCCTCTACTCTCTCCTCAGCTCCAGCAGCAGTAACAGCTCCCCAGCAGCGGCAGCAAAGGCAACAGCAACCCAGCCGGGGAGGCCCCAGCAATGATGGCAAAAGTGGGGCCTTGCACTCCCCTCTGAGGGTCACACCAGCAGGGTCCTCCCCACAGCAGCAGCAGCAGCTAGGTTAGGGGCTCCCGAGACTCCGCAGCTGCTCCTGCCGTGACCAGCAGCCAGGGGGTCAACCGGCCAGCAGATCAACCCCAAAAGAGTCCTATTGAGTACCGGGATGTGGGGCGGGCACTGCTGAAAGCCCCTCCTCCAGCCTAAGGAGGGGCTACTAAACCCGGAACTCAACTGAGTTTGGGGGACAACAAAGGTAACAACAGGAACAGGTGTGTGGGTAAAAGGACCAAAACTAAGGAACCAGAAGGGGACACTGAGCAGAGAACCCCGGACAGCGCCCACTGCTCCTCGAACACGTTGAGAGAGCCGGTGGACGCTGTCCAGAGGAACTCTGCCCGGATACGTGAACGGATGAAGGAACGAAAAACGGCCCCACAGTCGCAGGCCCTCCCCTCTGCCAACCTGTTCTCTCTGGTGTTACGAATGGCCACCTTGGCGAGGTGGAGGTTGACGAGGTGGTCCCGCGACCTCATGAGGCCTCGGATTGGTTGTGCGTAAAGAAATAAGTGAGGGGAAAAGTGCAGCCAGAATCTCAATAAGAGATTCTGGAGGAGCCGGAAGAGGGGCTGCAGCCTGGCACACTGAAGGTACGCATGCGCCAGGGTCTCCCTCATGCCACAGAAGGGACAGGTCTCAGGGACAATGGTAAACCGCACCAAGTACACGCCCGTGCTCACAGCTCCATGCAGGAGCCACCAGCTGATGTCCCCAGCGGGCCGCGGAACTAAGGTGGAATAAAAACTGGCCTACCGGGGTTCCCCACCCTCCACTGCTGGCAAAAGATCCCACCACTTAGTGTCTGGGAGGGAAACGAGGGTGGGGTAATGAAGTGTGTGTAGCACGAGCACGTACAGATGATCCCTTGGTGCGGTTTCAAAATGAACCAGCTGCATGTCATGCAGCCGGCTGGAGGTATAGGAGGAGGGAGGCCAGGAAGGCTCACGGGGCAGGGGGCTGATGGAAAGATCCGGAGGGCCTGGAGTGAGGGGCGGGTGGGATGCACCCTGTCGCACGACCCGCTCGAGGAAAAACCGAGCCGCGGGAAGCAGGGCTGCCTCCACCTCCTGGAGTACACGCCGGGGGGTCGTAAGGGTGGAGAGCCCCATGCGGCAACCAAGCGCCTGGGGATCCACCCAGTCCCCCAGGTCGTACTCCAGGAGGTCTCCGATCTTGGTGACTCCTGCCAGGACCAACCTCCAGCGCACCAAGGAGGACTCCGCCACCTGCACACAAAGATGGGGATTGTGTAGCAGGGGCTCCGCAAGGAGATCTACCCCCTCGGTAGCCACAAAGGACCTGGTTGCTGAAACCAGCCTCCAGGCCCAGAGGAGGTCCTGGTAGAAGACCGGCAGCTCAGAGAGGTCTCACGGAAGACCTCTCGGATGGAGAAAAAAGAGCTGCCAGTCGTATTGGAGCCCTCGCAGGCGGCGGAGGAAGGTGTGCGCCAACATGCATGTTAGGCCCTGTCCGGCTTCCTCCGGGGGAGATGGAGAACCCCTGCAGAGACCCAGTGCAGTCCTGGCCAAAAAACCCCCAGAACCAATCTCTGGAGATTGGCCAGGAACCCGGGGGCGGGCACAGGGTGTTGAGTCAGTGCCAGAGCATGGACAGGACCAGTTGGTTAAGCACCAGTGCTCTCCCCCTGAGGGAGAGGCACCGGAGCAGTCCTGTCCAGCTCTGCAACCGCCCAGTCACCCTGTCCTCTAAACAGTGCCAGTTCTCTGGTGGAGACGGATGCATGGCAGAAAAATAAGCCAAGATAGAGCAGCGGACCCGCGCTCCACCGGATGGCTTGAAGTGCGGGTGGGAGGGGGCTCGCCTGCCACCCGGCCCCGACCACCAGGCCAGAGTTCTTGACCCAGTTGACCCGGGCTGAGGAGGCCGCTGAATAATCAGCTTGACAAGCCTCCACCCGCACCAGGTGAAAGGAGCTGGAGGAGAGGAAGCATTACTGTACCCTGAGGTAAGGGTGAAGCTTGGAAAAGGGGAGTACGGGGAAGTGGCCCAGGGAATCAAAGCAGGGTCAGTGGAGGAGGGAAGCCGCTAACAGCTGCTATCATTAGGGTCCCTGGGTGGGAACCCAGAATAGAGGGCGGACCCGGGTTCCCCCCTTTCCCCCTCCTCATGATCTACAGAGATCCCTTTAAAAGGGGAAACAGACTTGGAACCAGGCAGGAGACCAAACTGTGCCTAAGGAGCTCTAAGGAGCAACAGAGACTGGGTATTCCACCTTCCCACCTCCCATACAGGCCTGTGATGAAAGTAGCTCAATAATCTGTAACCTTTGCCGCCTTACTGGGAAAGGGAGGTCATATTGAGGGCCTCAGTGAGCTTCTGAGGCCACTATATCCGCCAGGAAGGACGGGACCCACCAATACAGGCTTGGAGGTCTGTCACAGGCCAAAGAGCTGGGATGCTTCAGAAAATCTATCAACAATGACCTTGAAGGTTGTCATGTCTATGGGCCATCAAGGCACAGTCATCTGCAAAAAATGCCTTGACAAGAAGCCTCTCCAGTGTCTTGGTCTTAGCATTGAGTCTTCAAAGATCAAAGAGGGAGCCATCAAGTCAGTAGCAGATGTACCGTATACACCTCTACCCGATATAACGCGGTCCTCTGGAGCCAAAAAATCTCACCGCATTATAGGTGAAACCACATTATATCCAGAGGTTAAAGTAAGCCGGTATGGTCAGGCTTTCCCGATGGTGATTTAAAGGACACGGTGCTCCAGCCACTGCGGGGATCCCCGGGCCCTTTAAATCACCACCGGAGCTCCGGCAGCGGGGCTCGGGCGGCAATTTAAAGGGCCTGGGGCTCCCCGCTGCTTTACCGTGTTATATCCGAATTCGTGTTATATTGGGTCACATTATATTGGGGTAGAGGTGTATACTTGTTCATTAGCCTGTTTGTTTATAAGCTGACCCCCCAAGATGGTTAGGTAAAAATAGCAAAAACTGTATGATCCTTTCATAAGCCGACCGTATATTTCAGGAGTTGGCAAATTTTGGCTCCCGGCCGTCAGGGTAAGCTGCTGGCGGGTCCAGATGTTTTGTTTACCTGGAGTGTCTGCAGGCATGGAGCCCCTCAGCTCCCTGTGGCCGCAGTTGGCAGGGAACGGCAAGCCATGGCCACAGGGAGCTGAAGGGCTCCATGCCTGCAGACGCTCCAGGTAAACAAAATGACAATGTATTAGATATTCAAATTAATGATTCCATAGAGTTTAAAATCATCAAATTTTGATGTAGACCCATTTATAAGCTGACCCCCGCTCTTTGATGCATCACTTTTTTACCAAAAATATCCAGCTTATAAACGAGTATATACAGTATATCCCCTGATTCAAGTCCCTTGTAGCATGGCTGAGGACATAGGCAAAGAACAAGTTGAACAGCACTGGAGCAAGTATGCAGTCTTGCTTCACTCCATTCGAGATTTCAAATGCGTCGGAAGAGTCACCATTGGCGAGCACTTGCATTGTCATGTGGTCATGGAACACAGGGCCGGCTTTAGGCCGATTCGCACGATTCCTCTGAATGGGGCCCCGTGCCTAGAGTGCCCCGCGCAGCTGTCCACCCCGCCCCCAGCCCACTTCCCCCTCCTCCCCTGAATGCTCCACCCCCTTCCTCCTCCCCTTCCCCTGCTTCCCGCGAATCAGATGTTCGCAGGAAGCCTGAAACAAGCAGCAGGCAAGAGGTAAGCTGGGGCGGGGGGTGGGGGGGACGCGAGGAGGGGTCCAGGGAGGCGCTGCGCGGCCCAGTCTGTCCCTGGCTGAGTGCACAGCTCCCTCCGGCATGGCCCCCTGACCCCAGCCTGGCCCCGGTCGAACGCCCCCAGCCCCAGCCCAATCCCGGCCAAGCAGCTCCAGCCCGGCTCGGGCCTCGCGGCGCTGGTCTCGGCCCCAGCCAAGCGGCTCTGGCCTGGCCCCGGACCTGGCCAGGTGGCTCTGGCCCGGTTCAGCTCGGGCCCCGCGGTGCCGGCCTGGCCCCAGCCCCAGCAGAATGGCGCCAGCCCAGCCCGAGAGGCTCCGGCCTGACTCCGGCCCGGACCAAGCGGCTCCGGTCTGAACCGAGCGGACCTGGAACTGGACCCGGTCCCGGCCCGGACCCAGACCCTGACCCAGCCCGGACCAAGCGGACCCGGACCCGGACCCTGACCCGGCCGAGCAGCTCTGGCCCAGCCCCGGCCTCTGACCCAGCCCGGCCCGAGTGGCCCTGGCCCCGGACCGAGCGACTCCGGCCCCGGACCGAGCGGCTCTGGCCCCGGACTGAGCGGACCCGGCCTGGACCCGGACCCGGCCGAGCGGCTCCGGCCCAGACCCGGACCCTGACCCAGCCCAGACTGAGTGGACCCGGACCCTGAGCGGCTCCAGCCTGGCCCCAGACCCTGACCCAGCCTGGACCTGGCCTCTGACCCAGCCCGGCCCGGCCCAGCCCGAGCGAACCCAGCCCAGCCCTGGCCCCGGCCGAGTGGCTCCGGCCTGGACCCAGCCCGGACCGAGCGGACCTGGCCCTGGCCGAATGGCTCCGGCCCAGCCCCGGCCGCACAGCTTTGGCCCGGACCCAGCCCTGGCCAAGTGGCTCCAGGCAGCACGGTAAGAGGGCAGGGAGGGGGTGTTGGAAGAGGGGAGGGGAGTTCGGAGGGTTGTGGGGGGGTGGATAGGGGTCAGGGCAGTCAGAGGGCAGGGAACAGGGGAATGAATGGGGGCAAAGATCCCGGGGGGGCAGTCAGGAAGGAGCAGGGGTTGGATTGGGCAGTGGGGGGCAGTCAGGGGCAGGGGTTCCGGGGCAGTCGGGGACAGAGAGAAGAGGTGGATGGATGGGGCAGGGGTCCCAGGGGTCCATCAGGAATAAGAGGAGGGGTTAGATGGGGCGGCAGGGGGCTGTCAGGGGACAGGGAAGGGGGGTGGATGGGGCAGGGGTCACGGGGGGCATCAAGAACTTTAGGTAGGGTTAGCATGCATCCGCATACATTACGCAATGTATGTAATATATAATTTTGTTATTATTTATATAGTTATGGAAAGTAAATAATACATGGAAGAAATGAAAGGTGTTTTTTTACTTTTTTTTTTTTTTTTTTAAGTCATCCCTGTTGGGGCCCCACCAAAAATGTTCAAATTGGGCCCTGCACTTCCTAAAGCCGGCCCTGATGGAACAGATGGATGATTTGTATGAACCTTCTTGGGCAGCCCAGTTTATGTAGAATAGCCCATAGATCCTTTCTGTTGACCATTTCAAAAGCTTTGGTCGGGTCAACGAAAACTGCATACAGGTCTATGTTCTGCTCAAACATTTTTCCTGGACCTGCTTTACGACAAAGATCATGTTCATAGTACTATGACCTGGTCTGAAACCACATTGCACTTCTGGTAGATTCTCCTCAGATATGTTTGCAATGAATCTGTTCAGTAGAATGCGAGCTAGTATTTTCCCTGCTGTACAGAGGAGAGAAATGTCTCTGTAATTTCTGCAGTCAGCTTTGTTGCCTTTGTTTTTGAACAGTGATACAATAATAGCATATTTGAAGTCTTGTGGCATTTCTTCTTCTTCCCAAATGCTTCTCAAGATGTCATGAAACACCTCTATAGTCTCTGGGCCTGTTACTTTGTACAGTTCTGCTGGAATACCATCCTTTCTGGAAAAAGAAGAACAGGAGTACTTGTGGCACCTTAGAGACTAACAAATTTATTAGAGCATAAGCTTTCGTGGACTACAGCCCACTTCTTCAGATGCATCCTTTCTGGATACTTTGCCATAGTTCAATTGTTCGATGGCTTTCATGACTTCTTCAATTGATGGAGGGAGGTCGAGATCCTCTTTGATGGGTTTCTCGGGTAATTGATCAAGGACACGCCGCTTGACTGTGGATAGTCTATTGAGTAGAAGTGTTAGGCCCATCTCTTTATGATTCCCTCCTTGTCTTTGATGAGGGTTAAGCCATCTGCTGACTTCAGGGGAGCTGTGCCAGATTTAAATGGTCTGTAGACTGGTTTGAGAGAGTCAAAGAGCATCTTTGTGTTGTTTGTATCTGCGTAATGCTGAACTTCTGCAGCTTTCCACTCCCACCACTCATCCTGCATTCTCCTCAGTTCAGACTGGGCCTTTCTCTGTAGTACTTAGACCTATCTTTCTTTGAGATGGAAGTGAGATCATTCTGCAATTCAACAAATGATTTTTGCTTGTCACTTAGGAGTTTGAAAATGTCCCCATTGTTGTCATCGAACCAATCCTGGTGTACCCTTTTCTTTGGCCCCAGCACTGATTTAGCTGTGTCAATAATCACATCTTTGAACAGGTTCCATTTTTCTGTTGGGTTGACGGGCATGAAAAAAGCTTGTCATCAACTGCTGAAACTGCACCTGATAGTCGACGTGCTTGACGTGCTGTTCTGTTGAGCTTGGGGCACTTGCACTGTGAGGGAACTATATACAGGTTGAACACTGCTTTTACCAATCTGTGGTATGTCCAGCAGTCTGTGTCACACATGGCTCTGGTAATTCTGACATTGCAGATGTCTCATTGGCAGGTGACAACATAGACGATCAGGTGCCATTGTTTGGACTGTGGGTGCATCCATGTCATTTGATATTTATCATTTTGCCTAAAGATGGTGTTAGTGATGAGCAGATTGCGTTCTGCACATTTACCCATGAGGAGGAGTCTGTTGCTGTTCATCTTTCCCATTCCATGTCGTCCTATCACAGCTCTCCAGCCACTGCTGTCTCTACCAACCTTAGTGTTGAAGTCTCCCAGCAGGATGAACTTTTCGTATGCAGGGGCTGATCTGATGGAGTCCAGGTCAGAGTAGAACTGCTCCTTGCTTTCCTCTGTGCTAGTCAGTGTAGATGCATAGGCACTGATGACAGTAACATGCCATAAAGAATTCAGGGGGAATCAAAATTTCATGAACTGTTCATTCAGGCCAACAGGGAAGTCAGGAAGTTGTTTCAGGAAAGATGTTCTTACTGCAAATCCAACTCCATGGATCCTGTCTTCATCCTCTACGTTTCCTTTCCAAAAGAAAGTGTAATTGCCTCTTAGCTCACAGATGGAACCTCCTTCAGACAATCTAGTCTCACTCAGTGCTGCAATATCAATATTATAGCAGGTGAGATCACTGGAGACAAGAGCTGTTCTTCTTTCAGGCCTTCATGCATCACCTCTGTCCATAAGGGAACAGAGATTCCATGCTCCTAGAATGAGTCTTTTCTTCTTAATTGTTTTTCGACTGCTGTAGGATGATCTGCCAGCCGTGGTAGTCTGGCCAGATGTTATGGGGAGGCAATGTATAGGGCACCTTTTCTAGCAGTGCTATCCTTAAAGGGCTACTCAGCTGCCTAGGATGCTGCTGAACTTCTCTGCTGCCCCGGGGATGGAACTGAACAGCCACTAGTCCCAAGGCCACCTACGTGCAGGATTGTGGCTATGACTGCCAGTGGTCATCTCCACCTGTCGCTTCACCACTCCCCCATTGTCGCATGGATTGGATTGATGATATGATGATGATGAGCTTTGATAAGATGCTGTTAATGGGATGAGATTTGCAAGAAAACCTCTGGGGGAAATTTTTAAGTGAGAAAGCCGTTGCACAGGGGCAGTCCCACTCTCTCGGCTGTGGAAACCAGATTCCAGTGGCACGAAGGGTTGTTACGGCTAGGGACTTCCTTAGTGGCAGCTCATGGCCAGGACATCATCAGTGCCTTGTCATGCTCTCGGCGCCTCCCGCAGCACAGTGCTGGACTGCCTTCATGTTCATTGAATCACAAACTGATTTCCTCCACCCAGTCCACCGGAGAACATACCCAGAGAACATATTCTATTGCAATAGGACCTGGAGGAAAAAAACCCAACCCCCAAAGCAAAAACTAACACAGCTTCCAGTGGCTCATCATAATGACTTCCAATGATCTTTGAAAATGGCTCGCTGAAAAGTCAGGCCTGTCAGAAAACTGCAGCGCATATGATCTAAAATTGCCCAATCACCATATCTAGTTCCAAACTAGAGAGAAAGCCACATGACAGCATTCCCAGGCTGGGATGTGAAATCTCTGACTTTTATTGCATTTCTTTTAGTCCTGTATTGGAGGGAATGCCTAGAATCAACTTAGAAAAGCTGCCAGCAAGGGCTCCATCGGGGCCGGCCTTACCATGAGGCGAACTCAGGTGGCTGCCTCAGGTACCACACTGTGGGAGGGGGGTACCACTAGGACCCAGAGTGTAGAAAATTGTGTCTGCTGCTGGTGCATATGTATTCTCTCTGCTCTAGATGCACAGAGATGGTGGAGTGCTATGCTGGAGGAAGGAGGGCACAAGAGACATAACAGGCAGGCAGGAGAAAAGGTGAAAGGAAATAACAGAAAGCAGCAGGAGCTGCAGGGAGAGAGGAGGAGAAGGGGTGCCTTCTCTAGCACCCCCAGGAGCCTGGACTGATTAACACCAGCTTCTCAGGGAGCTTCTTGTTTCCTGCTGTTTTCCTGAACCCACTTGAGGAGAATAGGCAGTCAACTGAAGTAGTAGGAGCCAGTTAGGCCCTCAAGATGCTGATATCTTCCCTCACTCAGGCCCTGCTACCAGCATGTTTATTTGTCCCTTTCAATAGAGTGTTGAGAGCCACTATAGCTGGCACAGACCAGCAGTCATGAGTGAAAGAAGAAAACACCCCTCTGGGGCAGCATTCAGAAAAAGCAAGCAAGCAAAGGAAGCTTTTCTATCTAAGCAGGAAGGAGCTCTCCTGAGATATATAGACACAAATGTTCATGGCCCCAGTGAGGATGTGAGTGGTGAGGAGATGCCTGATCTTCCCGTTAGTCAGAGTGCCGGTGATCTGGCAGCTACTGCAGCATCCATATCTCCATCTCAAATGGATGTAACCATGCACATTGCTGAAGAAAAGTGTAGATCAGAGACAAGTGTGATAAAGGTGCAAGAAACAGCTGTTGCTTAGTTTAGTTCCTTAAGTCTAGATGATCCAGGACTGTGGACCCACTTGAGCAGTAGCCTGAGGGATTTCCTTGTACTGCATGGGCCATAGCAAGTGAAAAACTTCAGAGTGGGGGCTATCCAGTTTATTGCACTGATTACACTGCTCTACAGCCAAAATACTTCTGAAATAAATGTAGTCAAACTTTACTAATTCTGGGTCACTGAGAATGAAAATGATGCTTAAAATTATTGATTGGCTCTAGTTTTCAAGATATGCTATTGGGTCAGTATATACGACCCTTGACTTGGGAATGGCAGAGGATAAGTGAGTTATAAAGGGAAGGGATCTCAATTTAAACCAGAAATGACTAAAATACATCTTTGATTGGATCTATGAATAAATCTATGACTGGGTTTGGACAGTACTTGCTTTTTATGCAAAACAATGAATGATGCAATCTGAAGCTGGTATTGCATCATACATGATATGAATTGCATCATGTTATTCCTACAAGTCATGGATGATGCAATCATAATGAAGCTTACATCACTCTGCTGAACAAATTGCCCTATATCAGCTCTAGAAATCATACAGTGTCATGCTCTCTTATTTGTCAGTGTTTGATTTTGCAAAGGGACACATTTCTGTTTAGCCAAAGAGAGCAGAGATGCCTCGTACTTGTGTGAACAGTGCAGATAACTTCTGCTATGTTTGTGGTGAAGTGACTTTTGCATTACAAAAGCGCAGTATAACCACTATGGTTAAGAAAGCCTATCACCTTTATTTTGGCTGCAAAATTGGAGATCAGGACAAGAGGTGGGCCCCACACATATGCTGCAACACTTGTGCAACAAATCTTCGCCGGTGGTTGAACAGGAAAGGGAAATCTATGCCTTTTGCAGTGCCAATGATTTGGAGAGAGCCAACAGATCATACCAGCAATTGTTACTTCTGCATGGTGCCTCCAGTTGGGAAAGGTGTGTCAAAGAAGAAAAAGTGGACTGTGCATTATCCAAACATTCCATCAGCTATACACCCAGTACCCCACGGAGAAGGACTGCCGGTTCCTGATGCACCAGAATCATTCTCACTTGAGTCAGACGGGGAAGAGGAAGAGGATGAAACTTCTGGTCCTGAACCATCAATGTCACAGGACCCACATTTTCTCCCATCCTCCTCCTCTGAACCACACCTCATAACACAAGGTGAACTGAATGACCTTGTCAGGGATTTGGAACTACCCAAGAGTAAGGCAGAGTTGTTGGGCTCCAGAATACAGCAGTGGAATCTCCTGGCAGGTGATGTTAGGGTTTCCATGTTCCGGGACCGTCAAAAGGATCTTGTCCCATTCTTCTTCATGGAAGGTGATCTTATAGCCTGCAACAACATCGATGGTGTGATGGCAGTCCTCAACATCATTCACAATCCAGATGAGTGGAGACTGTTCATTGATTTATCGAAGACGAGTCTTAAAGCTGTTTTACTGCATAATGGCAATGTTTTGCCATCAATTCCAGTTGGTCATGCAGTCCATATGAAGGAAACCTATGACAACATGAAACAACTTTTGAGGTGCATAAACTATGACCAACATCAGTGGCAGCTTTGTGGCGATTAGAAGGTTGTTGCTCTCTTGCTTGATCTGCAGACTGGATACACAAAGTACTGCTGTTTTCTCTGTGAATGGGATAGTTGTGCAAGAGATTCCCACTACATCAAGAAAGATTGGCCACTCCGACAATCATTGGAGCCTGGGAGGAAAATTGTTCAGCATCCACCTCTTGTTGAACCAAGGAAGATTTTGTTATCACCCTTACACATCAAGCTGGGTCTGATGAAGAACTTTGTCAAGGCCATTGACAAAACACAAGCAGCTTTCAAGTACCTCCGTGGAAAATTTCCAAGGTTAAGTGAAGCTAAGATAAAGGAAGGTGTCTTTGTTGGTCCTCAGATTCGTGAACTTCTTCGAGATGATGCATTTGACCATGCACTGCGTGGCAAGGCAAAGACGGCATGGAAAGCCTTCCAGTTAGTGGCAATAAATTTTCTCAGAAACAAGAAGGCAGACAACTACAGGTTGTTGGTGGAAAACCTCCTCAAGGCATACAAAAACCTTGGTTTCAACATGTCACTAAAGATACATTTTTTGCACTCTCATCTAGATTTTTTTCTACCGAACTGCGGAGCAGTGAGCGACGAGCACGGCAAGCGATTTCACCAGGACATTGCAACAATGGAGAAATGCTATCAGGGCAAATGGAGCCCATCAATGCTTGCAGAATATTGCTGGCCAGTGACAAGAGATGCTCCATTTAATGAATACAAGAGACAAGCCAAGAAGCGCCGAGTAGACACTGAATAGGACTAAACTATGTACAGAATAGTTTTTTGCCTTTTGTTTCATAATACATTTTATTTATATAACCCTTTTGCTGATTTTTAAAGTGTTACATAAACAGGACAGGTGAAATATTATCATGTAAAGCAACCATAAACACATGAAAAGACCTAGGTTTACAATTTATGATTAAAACTCTACTATCTACACAATATACATAGACATAAAATGTAAAAACTTAAATATCTTAGAAACAGTAGCCAATCAGTTGTTTTAATTGTCATATTTGAATTCAGCACATCAAAATACATAATAAATAGCACATTTTATCTCTGAAGCAGACGACTTCTCAAAAATTGTAGACCAGTGTTACCTGCCCTGTGGGCAGGTGGCGTATGTGTGCAGGCGGTGCAAGGAGCTCCTCGCCCTCAGAGACCGCGTACGGGCTTTGGAGGCCATGGTGGCAGAACTGGAGGAGCTAAGGGAGGCAGAGAGGTATGTTGATGAGGCTTTCCGGGACACTGTAGAATTGTCCCACCTCCCGTCAGACAGCCCCTGCACTGTTGAGGAGAATGAAAGGCCCAGGGAAGCAGAGCAGTCTACAGGAGCAGAGGAAAACCGTCCCATAGTTGGGACCCTCCTTCCAGATGGTGTTGAGGTATCCTCTCACACCGAGGTTACCTCTCCGGGGGAGGGAACTCCAGTTACTAGGAAAAGGCAGGTTTTAGTAATGGGAGATTCGATCATTAGAAACATAGATAGCTGGGTTTGTGATGACCGGGAGAACTGTATGGTGACTTGCTGCCTGGTGCGAAGATTGTGGATCTCTCGAGGCATCTAGACAGACTTATGTGTAGTGCTGGGGAGGATCTGGTGGTCATGGTACATGTAGGTACCAGTGACATAGGGAAGGGTAGGAGAGATGTCCTGGAGGCCAAATTTAGGCTGCTAGGGAAGAGACTGAAATCCAGGACCTCTATGGTGGCATTCTCAGAAATGCTCCCAGTTCCACGCACAGGGCCAGGTAGGCAGGCAGAGCTTCAGAGTCTCAATGAGTGGATGAGACGATGGTGTAGAGAGGAAGGGTTTAGATTCATTAGGAACTGAGGAAACTTTTGGGATGGGGAGAGCCTACACAGGAAGGATGGGCTCCACCTAAACCAGAGTGGAACCAGACTGCTGGCACTAAACATTAAAAAGGTTGTAGAGCAGTTTTTAAACTAGGAGATGGGGGAAAGCTGACTGCTGCAGAGGAGCACGTGGATCGGACAGAGACTTCTCTTAGAGGAGAGTCTAGTGATAGAGATTCTCTAGGTTATAGTCAGGAACAGAGGATGGAAGAGGATAATGTAAGGGCCAGATCAGACAAGAAACATTCACATAAAGAATCTGACACGTCAGAAAAGGGCAGACAAATAAACAGTGACAAGTTTTTAAAGTGCTTATACACAAATGCTAGAAGTCTAAATAATAAGATGGGTGAACTAGAGTGCCTCGTGATAAAGGAGGATATTGATATAATAGGCATCACAGAAACCTGGTGGACTGAGGACAATCAGTGGGACACAATCATTCCGGGGTACAAAATATATCGGAAGGACAGAACAGGTCGTGCGCGGGGGAGGGGGAGAGAGTGGCACTATATGTGAAAGAAAATATAGAATCAAATGAAGTAAAAATCTTAATAGAATCTCTATGGATCATAGAATCATAGAATCTCTATGGATAGTAATTTCATGCTCTAATAAGAATATAACATTAGGGATCTAAATTATTAGCCACCTGACCAGGATAGCGATAGTGACGATGAAATGCTAAGGGAAATTAGAGAGGCTATCAAAATTAAGAACTCAATAATAGTGGCGGGATTTCAATTATCCCCATATTGACTGGGAACATGTCACCTCAGGACGAAATTCAGAGACAAAATTTCTCGATACTTTAAATGACTGCTTCTTGGAGCAGCTGGTACGGGAACCCACAAGGGGAGAGGCAACTCTAGATTTAGTCCTGAGTGGAGCGCAGGAGCTGGTCCAAGAGGTGGTAATAACAGGACCGCTTGGAAATAGTGACCATAATATAACAACATTTAACATTCCTGTCGTGGGAAGAACATCTCAACTGCCCAACACTGTGACATTTAATTTCCAAAAGGGGAACTATGCAAAAATGAGGGGGTTAGTTAAACAGAAATTAAAAGGTACAGTGACTAAAGTGAAATCCCTGCAAGCTGCATGGGCACTTTTTAAAGACACCATAATAGAGGCCCAACTTAAATGTATACCCCAAATTAAGAAACACGGTAAAAAAACTAACAAAGAGCCATTGTGGCTCAACAACCACGTAAAAGAAGCAGTAAGAGATAAAAAGACTTCCTTTAAAAAGTGGAAGTCAAATCCCAGAGAGGTAAATAGAAAGGAGCATAAACACTGCCAAATTAAGTGTAAAAATGTAATAAGAAAAGCCAAAGAGGAGTTTGAAGAACGGCTAGCCAAAAACTCAAAAGGTAATAACAAAATGTTTTTTAAGTACATCAGAAGCAGGAAGTCTGCTAAACAATCAGTGGGGCCCCTCGATGATAAAGATAGAAAAGGAGCGCTTAAAGATGATAAAGTCATTGCAGAGAAACTAAACAAAATCTTTGCTTCAGTCTTCACGGCTGAGGATGTTAGGGAGATTCTCAAACCTGAGCCAACTTTTGTAGGTGACAAATCTGAGGAACTGTCACAGATTGAAGTGTCACGAGAGGAGGTTTTGGAATTAATTGATAAACTTAACATTAACAAGTCACCGGGACCAGATGGTATTCACCCAAGAGTTCTGAAAGAACTCAAATGTGAAATTGCGGAACTATTAACTGAGGCTTGGTCTACACTACCCCCCTAATTCGAACTAAGGTACGCAACTTCAGCTACGTGAATAACGTAGCTGAAGTTCGAAGTACCTTAGTTCGAATTAGTTCGAACTTACCTTGGTCCACACTCGGCAGGCAGGCTCCCCCGTCGACTCCGCGGTACTCCTCTCGGCGAGCTGGAGTACCGCAGTCGACGGCGAGCACTTCCGGGTTCGACTTATCACGTCCAGACTAGACGCGATAAGTCGAACCCAGAAGTTCGATTTCCAGCCGTCGAACTACCGGGTAAGTGTAGCCAAGGCCTAGGGTTTGTAACCTGTCCTTTAAATCGGCTTCTGTACCCAATGACTGGAAGATAGCTAATGTAACGCCAATATTTAAAAAGGTGATCCCGGCAATTACAGACCAGTAAGTCTAACGTCGGTACTGGGCAAATTAGTCGAAACAATAGTAAAGAATAAAATTGCCAGACACATAGAAGAACATAAATTGTTGGGCAAAAGTCAACATGGTTTCTGTAAAGGGAAATCATGTCTTACTAATTTATTAGAGTTCTTTGAAGGGGACAACAAACATGTGGACAAGGGGGATCCAGTGGACATAGTGTACTTAGATTTCCAGAAAGCCTTTGACAAGGTCCCTCACCAAAGGTTCTTACGAAAATTAAGTTATCATGGGATAAAAGGGAAGGTCCTTTCACGGATTGAGAACTGGTTAAAAGACAGGGAACAAAGGGTAGGAATTAATGGTAAATTCTCTGAATGGAGAGGGGTAACTAGTGATGTTCCCCAAGGGTCAGTCCTATTCAACTTATTCATAAATGATCTGGAAAAAGGGATAAAAAGTGAGGTGGCAGTGAGTGAAGAGCTGGTATGACAAATGTGCTTCTTAAAAAGCTGGCAGATATGGGAATTGCGATAGCTGACACGAAAGGTCAGGGCTATGATAATGGTGCCAACATGAGGGGAAAGAACAGAGGAGTGCAGACACAGATCCGAGACTTAAACCCTCAAGCTTATTTTGTCCCATGCAGTTTTCATTCATTGAACTTGGTGGTCAGTGATGCAGCATCAGCTTCTAGTGAGGCTGTTGAATTTTTTAATGCAATTCAAAGCATCTATGTATTTTTCTCTGCATCAGCTCATCGATGGCAAATTTTGAAGCAACATCTGGGAACATCCTCTCTGACACCGAAACCACTGAGTGCCACATGATGGGAAAGTTGAGTGGAGGCGATAAAGCCTATCAAACACCAAATTGGGAAGATAGGTGATGCCATAGTTACCATTATGGAGGATAATGCTATGACAGTAACTGTTCTTGGGAGAACAGTGGCAGAGGGAAATAGAATCACCAGAAACATACATAACTTCAAATTTCTGTGTGGCTTAGTGTTGTGGCATGACATACTGTTTGAAATAAATGTAAGCAAAAGACTCCAAGGTGTTGACCTTGATATATCTGGAGCAATGGGACAACTGGACAAAGCAAAGTCATACCTACAGTCTTACTGGTCAGATGAGGGATTTCAAAATGTTCTGAAGAGTGCACAGAAGTTGGCAGAGGAACTTCACACTGAAGCTATTTTCCCACCCATTCAAGAATACAAGAGTCACCAAAGAAGACATTTTGATTATGAGGCATGGGATAATCCCATAAGAGACCCCAAACAACAATTCAAAGTTGAATTCTCTAACCAGGTGCTAGATTGTGCAATACAGTCAGTTGAAGAATGTTTCATGCAGCTCAAGGAATACAGCAGTATATTTGGGATGTTGTATGATATTCCAAAACTCCTCACTATACCTGAAGAAGACCTACACCAGCAATGCAGGGCACTAGAGACAGTGTTGACACATGATGACATGCGCAATATTGATGTGAGTGATTTAGGTGAGGAACTGAAAGCCCTTTCAAGATACATTTCTTGTATCTTGAAAGGGCTGTTCTGGAATATATGTGCACAAATAAGATGACCACTCTCTTTCCAAATGCTTTTGTTGCTCTGAGCATACTTCTACCACTTTCTGTAACAGTTGCCAGTGGAGAATATAGCTTCTCCAAGCTGAAGTTAATAAAAACATATCTACCCTCCACAATGACACATGAGACGCTGGTCGGCCTTGCAACCATCTCAGTAGAGCATGAGCTGGCCCAGACTGTGGACCTTCAGGAAGCAGTTCAAATTTTTGCAACCAAGAAGATACGGAAAGCACCACTTTGATTATTCAAACAGATAAAAATGCCAGTGTTTATTATGCAGACAAGAAAAGTTACATTTGCTGTTCAGGCGTTTGAAAGTTAAGTATTACTTAAAATTTTTGAACAAGGCATTTTAAGTTGTTAGTTCTCCTTTATTGGGGTAGGTAGCAGAGCAGTACCATGAGAGGAGTAGAACAGGAAGAAGGCAGAATTGAGACCTTTCAAAGTTTTGGCCCAAGTGAGGGAGCATGGGGGTGTCATTTGAGCTTCCCTCCTCAGGTGCCAAAATGTTGTGGGCCGGCCCTGGGCTCAATTTAGGTCTTTGCAAGAAAGGGCAGGAAAAGTCACTATGATAAATCTGGCTTTTGATGTCCTCTTCACTACAGGATCCAAATGTTATTTGTAACTCAGTCTGAGCCAAGGCCTATTTAAGACAATGGTCTTTACCTCTGGCCTTTAGAAAGGCGTGGGATAAAAACCTCATCTTCAACCCAAACCTACAAATGGTGTTTGGCTCCTGGAGTAAAAAAGGCATCCAAAGCAATAAAGGTCAGTGATTTTGTGTCCCAAGTTTCTCCCCGATCTAATGTGAAATTTGGATGCACAAAGTGTGCTCCCAAACAGATCAGCAAGACAGACATGGTGCAATTAAAAAGCACATAGTAAATTCCTGTCTGGGATTTCTTTGGGTCTGCCACACATGAACTACTTCAGCTAGTTATTTAAGTTCCATTTGTGACTCTAGCCCTTATTGCTCCAGGACAGAGATCCCATCCCTCTCTTACACCAAGCTGCATTTTGTTCACATATGTGTTTCATGTGGGGCACCTACTCCTGGGATAATTCTGCACCACTGTGCAAGTGCAGAATTAATGTCCTCTTCAGATTTTACTCTTTCCTTGCAGAAAAATTGATTCACGTGCCCCTCTGGGCAGCGGTCAGGGTGTGTGTGTGGGGGGAGGAGTGGGGAGGGGCGTATGGTTTAGGCATCGGGAGCAGCTAGGAAAGACAAACATCACTGCCTTGGGAGGTGGGGCTGGGCTCTCTCTGTCCCTCTCACTCACTATCATGGTATACCCAGAGATAGAGAGGGTCAGGACTGGGCCACCCCGACCAGGGGCTCCTACCGTGTGCCACCCTCCAGCTGCTTGTCCCAGTTGGGCTAAGGGGGAGACAGGACTTCCTCTTCCCCTGCACAGGCTGCTCCCAGGGCAGGGGCTGGGTCAGAACCACCACCAAGAACCTCCCCTGGCTGCAGGAAGCTCCACCCACATACCCCGCTTCCTGCCCCCAGCCATGGGGGGAAGGGTCACTGTACAGGGAGCTACCTCCCCATCCACCCAACCCTTGTGCATCCAGACCCTCCTCTGCACCCAGACTCCCCACCAAGCCCCACCCATTGCATCCAGACCCCCACTTTTGCACCCAGAACACCCCCCACTGAGCCCCAATTCCCTTGCACCTGGACCATCCCACTGAGCCCACTGCACCTGGACCCTCACCCCACTGATTCCCAACCAGCTGCACCCAGACCCCCACCCCTCCAAGCCCCACTCCCCAACACCTGGACTCTCTCCCTGCTCAGATGCCCAGACCCCTCACCAAGCCTCATTCCCCCCCACAAACTCCCCCTCACTGAGCCTCAACCACCTTCACCTGGACCCCCACAGAGTCCCATTCTCTCCACACTTAGAATCCCCCAACAAGTCCCTGTGCATCCAGATCCACCACACACCCAGATCCCCCACCAAGCCACTCACTCCCAGAGTGTCCCACACAAAACCCTCTCACCCCATACCTGTATCTCCCCCACACTAAGCCCCCCCTCACATTTGGATCCTGCCAGGCTGAGCCTGCCTGCCCCACACCTGGATCGGGGTGGGGGTAGCAGGGCTGGGTGTGCATAGGAGACTGTATCCCTCTTGCTCACTGTGGAGCCATCTGCTAATATGCCTAGTAAGGAATCTATTTGTCAAAAAACATTTCCTGACTCTTTGTTTGTATTGTTACAGACACACTTACTGACGGGTAGTTTGAAATAAATTACCAAAATAATTGAAAATGGTGTGATTATTTTGTGTTAATTTGGCAAATAAAATATGCAGAATTTTTAATTTTTTGGTGCAGACTTCCCACAGGCAGAAGCACTACAGAGATGAAGGGAAATCCTGACAGGGATTCTTGATTAAGTGTTCTATACTCTGCTCCTTATTGTAAGTTACTGATGTCAATGGAGCTATAAGTGACTTACATCAGGTGAGCATCTGGCTCATTCTCTCTGCATTCAGTATATTGGGCTGTTTAGATGGTCACAGGAGACTTAGGGTTTTTTCTTTGTTTAGTCTCCTTTAACTGTATCTGTTTCTGCTTTGAATACTGGCTACCTCATTGCATTAATTATACATTTCAGTTAACCAGGAAAAAATACTAGCTAATGCCCCTAGGTTAAATGATTCAGAATGCTTTGACCTGGGGCTCCTGTAGGAAGGGAACTGGTGATAGCAGGCAGGAAATGTCCTGTTGTGACCTATGGAATGGAAGGCTAAGGGTGGAAATTAGTGGTTTGCTAGTAGAATCTGCTACTGAGCAAATATGTCTTTGCCCAGAAGTTTCCATGCAACAGAGAGAGCAATGGGGAGCTGTGGCAGCCAGGGAAACACATTTCATCTCGTGCTTAGAACCAATCTATCAGGCGCTCACTAAAGGAGTAGTGGAAAAATGAAGTAACTCACCTGATTCCCCTCTCAGTTTAGTGTGTTCTCGTTCCTCCCCAAAGCCAGAACTGACAGATCAGAGCACACTTCCAGCACTCTCTCCCGAGAGCTGGTTGTGAACTGGTTTAAATGTTATCATCATAGCAAGTCTTCCAATCTCCTGGTTTTTCTAGGATGCATTTCATCCATTGTCTTCTCTCTTTAGACCCATCACTCCAGCCTCCCTCTCCCCTGCCTGGCCCCCTGTGGCTCACTCACATGGCTTGCTGACAGCAGAGATCTTCAGTGATCAGGAAAAAACCCTGAGTAAGCAACCCTTGGCTCAAACAGCAAAATGAGACCAACAAAGGCCTCATTGTCAGAAAGCAGTGAAATAGTGATCAGCAGTGACCCATGTTCAGGTCCCCACAGCCATCCATTTGCAGCTCATTTATAAGGGAGGGCCTGGGGATGGAGGAGATTTCAGGGACATGCATAATGCCTAATGAATAATGCCTCCCTACCACAAAGCTCTGGGATTCCCTGTGAGATGGCCATAGGCAAAGACTATCACTCAACATGTTATAAAAATGTGGGGGCAAGACAACTGGCGCCTTCCATGTCTGGAGACACAGGGTCCGATTCTGCGTTCACATTGGTTTTACAACTGTGTTGCTCCACTGACCTCAGAGGCGCTACTCCTGATTTACACTGGTATGAAATGAGAACCAGGCCCACAGGTTTGATTCTCCTTAGGAAACAGTTTGGTGTAAAGCAAGATAAATTGTCTCCTAGTTCCCATTTGTGCCTATTATAAGCCCACCACACAATTTGGATCAAACATCTGTTTGAGGGGCCAAGGCCTGGAATAACTAGGGGAAAGGGAGAAGAGGGACAGCTCAAGGACCTATCAATAGAAAAATGAGCATTACAGGGTGCTTCTGGACAGGGATAAAGGCTCATTAACAAAGCTGTGTGTGGAAGCTAGCACAGTGCCTGCCTCCACTATGCCTGGCTCCATGTGGTGCGCTCAGCATCTGACTTGTAAGCACTGAAATCCACCCAACCTTTGATTGAAAAGCATGCATTTCTGAATACCTTTGTGGTTGGAGAGAAGCTAAATAGCAGTTCAGGATTAGCTGGGAGTCAGGATATCAGTTTGGGATACCAATCTACCATAGCATTGCAAGAACTGTCATGGTGCTGAGTTACATAGTTATTATGTAAAAAGTTGCTCATGTACCACATTTATATGGATTGCGCCCCTACGCACACAGGTTGCCAAGAAGACTGCATAGATAATGCACTTGCACCATCTTTCTGCTTATGAGACCTGTTCCTAAAGCAGTTACCCAAATGCAGTGTGATATGTCAAAGCCAGAAATTTGAAGAGAAAGATGCTAGAGTTGTAGCAGGGCAGGAGTTCCCAGACTGTGCTCCATGGCATTGTCTAATTCATGGAGGTGCAGCATCTATCAGAATTCAAGTAGTGCTGCTACCTATTACCCAGTCTAAGGGCAGGTCTTCACTACGGGAGGGGGGGGAAGGTCGATTTAAGATACGCAAATTCAGCTATGCGAATAGCGTAGCTGAATTCGACGTATCGGAGCTGACTTACCCCGCTGTGAGGACGGCGGCAAAATCGACCTCCGTGGCTCCCCGTTGACGGCACTTACTCCTACCTCCGCTGGTGGAGTAAGCGCGTCGATTCGGGGATCGATTGTCGCATCCCTACGAGACGCGATAATTCGATCCCCGAGAGATCGATTTCTACCCGCCGATTCAGGCGAGTAGTGTAGACCTAGCCTAAGACTCCTTCAGGTTCTCCAAAGACTTCTCTGAAAAACAAGACTTTCTCAGCAGTCTACATGGCTGTTTGATGCTAGACGTGTCTTTGGTTAAGTTGGGATGATTAGAGCAGTAGGGGCTACAGCCAGTTAGGTAAGGAGATTTAGTAGCAACAAGTGGGAAGTGCCACACCCAGAGAGGAAGTGAACAGCAGGTGCAGCATGGGGGACATACCAGTAACAAGGCTCAGGAAGCCAATTGCAGTGCATAGCAACAACTTTATGGAACCTACCAAGAACAATGCTACATGTTAATATAAGAACTGCCATGGTGGGTCAGACCAATGGTCCATCTAGCCCACTCTCCTGCCTTCCCACAATGACTGGGGTCAGATGCTTCAGAGGAAATGAACAGATCAGGGAAATTATCAAGTGATCCATTCCTTGTCATCCAGCTCCATCATCTGATAGTCAGAGGTTTAGAGATACCCAGAGCATGGGATTGCATCAATAGCCATTGATGGACCTCATGACGGGTTTCCCCCGGGGTGCCAGCTGGAATTGGGGTACCACTGTGCCTTCTGACCCACCAGCCTGGGCTCCCTCTCACACTGTGCTGCTGTGACAAGTTGAAAAGCCCTCCAAGTTTGCACTTTCACCAGCATTCACATAGGTAGAGACACACCCAGCTGCAGTTACATGCAGGCTCTCTAACCAGCAGCCTCCCAGCCTAGGACCCCAGAGCAGTACCATCCTGCTCTGGTCAAATCTGGCCAGTATATGGGTTTAGCACCCAGTCCGCCACTCCCTCAATGTGAAGAGGACCATGCACACTTGTGGTAACCAAGCTGAGATTTTCCCCAGAAACCTTAGTCAAACACACACTGGTTTGGATTAAAGCATAAAATAAGTTTATTAACTACAAAAGATAGATTTTAAGTGATTATAAGTGCTAGCAAACAGATCAAAGCAGATTGCCTAGTAAATAAACAAAACCGCAAACTGAGTTTAACATACTAGATAGGTAGGATATAAATTAGCAAATTCTCATCCTGAGTGATAAACAGGCTGGCTGATTCTTAAGGCACAAGCTGCCTTTACTTTGCAGCTTGGTTTTCCCAGGTTTTCATACACAGGCTAGAAATCCCTTTAGTCTGGGACCATCACTTCCTCCAGCCCAATCTTTGTTTTTCAGGTGTTTCCAGGTGTGTTGTTGTAGGGAGAATGAGGTAACATCATGATGTCATTTCCCCCTTTTAGATCTTCTTCCCACTTGCTGGAAAGCTCTTTTGCTGTGACTTGGGTCAAACAGTTCCCATTGTGTAGTGCTATCTCTGAGAGTTTTCTGTTGTACACAGCTCCTGGGGTAATCCTTGTGTTTGTGTGCATTTCCTCAATAAGCCAGTAACATTGTTTGGTCTTTTTACTGTTTTACCTGAAAGGCTGCTTATTGGTGTTTTCAACCTCACAACATGTTTCAGTGACACAAGTCAAACGTCATAACTTCACATATGATGATAGCACATACAATCCAATGAGCTATTAATGTCTATCTGATCATGACTTTTAGAATGATACCTCATAAGGAATACTTTGTGCAAAACATAGCCTAATTATATGACAGTGGTGAACATTGGGGCACCAGGGTGTCACAGACCTATCCCCCATGAACTTCTCATTCTTTTTTGAGCCCAGTTATATGTTTGGCTTTCACAACATCCCTGTGAGTTCCACGGGTTGACTGTGCATTGTGTGAAGAAGTACTTCCTTTTGTTTGTTTTAAACCTGCTGCCTATTAATGTCATTGGTTGACCCAAGGTTCTTGTGATACATGAAGGAATAAATAACATTTCCTTATTTACTTTCTTCACACCAGTCATGATTTTATAGACCTCAATCATATCCCCCCTTAGTTGTCTCTTTTCCAAGCTGAACAGTCCCAGTCTTTTTGATCTCTCCTCATATGGAATCGTTCCATATCCCTAATTTTTGTTGCCCTTCTCTGTACTTTTCCCAATTCTAATACACGTTTTTTTGAGATGAAGCAACCAGAACTGCATGCAGTAGTCACAATGTGGACATACCATGGATTTATATAGTGGTATTATGATATTTTCTGTCTTATCTTTCTCTTTTCCTAATGGCTCCTAACATTGTTAGCTTTGACTGCCATTGCACATTGAACAAAAGGTTTTCAGAGAACTATCCACAATGATGCCAAGCTCTCTTTCTTGAGTTGTAAAATCTAATTTAGACCCCATCATTTTGTATGTAGCATTAAGATTATGTTTTCCAATGTGCATTACTTTGCATTTATCCATATTGAATTTCATCTGCCATTTTGTTGCCCAGTCACTCAGTTCCTACGTGTCAGAAAATGGCACTTTTTGTGTTATCTACATATAGTCATCTGTACAGACATCTCTTATATGGCTTTTGCTTAACAGTCAGGACCTGTAAAATCCCAGGAGCTGTGGCAGGCTACAGAGGAGAGGTGACTCAGGGCCACAACACAGAAAAGGGGTTCCAATTTCTTTCCAGACTAAAGAGAACTGGAAGGGAGACTGAACCAAATGTGTTTGGTTCTCACAGTTTATAATTGCTCCTCAGTTTTAGTGTCATGCTGAGGCCCATCATAATGACAAATACACACAACCCACCACAAGAGGCAAGACCCCACCCAAAAAGGAAGCCATAATCAGCCAGAACGTTTAGCAAAAAAGGAGTGTCAGTACAAAAATACTTGCATGTGCCGAACTCAGGCAATGACACTGCAGAGATCTGAACTGAGGCATTCTATGGGTCTGTAATGAGTGCAACATCGAAAGTCATCCTTCCTCCAAGTCTTCATATGCCTCATTACTGTGTTGTTTGTCTACCGTTTCATTGTCATAAATGTAAAAAATAGCAAGAACTTGGGGGAGGTGGGGCAGGAGAAGTGACATCATCAGAGCAGAATGGCTGCTTGAAGTTGGCACAATCCTCAGCCTTCACTGTTCCCCAGCCCCCCATGACTCCCCAGCAGGGCTGGCTCCAGGCACCAGCTAAGGAAACAGGTGCTTGGGGCGGCCAATACAAAGGGGCAGCACTCCGTCCACTATTGGGGCGGCACGTCCAGGTCTTCGGCGGGAATTCAGCGGCGGGTCCCTCAGTCCCTCTCTTCCTCTTTGATCTGCCGCCAAAGTGCCACCGAAGAGGAAGAGAGGGAGTGAAGGACCCGCCGCCGAACTGCCGCCAAAGAATGGAGCTGCACAATTGAGCTGCCGCCGAAGTGCCACCAATCGGCTTTATTTATTTTTTTTTTCCCACCACTTGGGGCGGCAGAAAACTGGAGCCGGCCCTGCTCCCCAGAAAGCCTCACCTAATTCTTTGGTAGGTCTCCTTCATATGGAGTACCCATCTGTCAGCATGGATTTGTCAAGAACAAATTATATCAAACCAACCTAATATCCTTCTTTGACAGGATAGCAAGCCTTGTGGACAGGGAGGAAGCAATACATGTGATATATGTCAACTTTAGTAAGGCTTTTGATACTGTCTCACATGACATTCTCGTAAACAAACTAGAGAACTATAGCCTAGACAAACATATTACTCTTTGGAAAAGTGCACTCAGAGTATTTATCAACGGTTCACAATCAAGCTGGAAGGGCATAGCAAGTGGGGTCCCGCAGGGACCTGTCCTGGGTCTGATTCCTAAATTCCCTCTAAGATGCCTTGCTACACCCAGCAGGCTATCAAGTGCCACACACTTCAGGATAGTCTTCAAGCACATAAAAGGTTTTTTATAAAGAGGAGGGTGATAAATTGTTCTTCTTAACCACTGAGGACAGGACAAGAAGTAATAGGCTTATATTGAAGCAAGGGAGATTTAGGTTACATATTGGGAAAAACTTCCTAACTGTCAGGGACAGGGTAGTTAGACACTGAAACAAATTACCTAGAGAGGTGTGGAATCTCTGTCAATGCAGATTTTTAAGAATAAGTTAAACAAACACCTATCAGAGATGGTCTTGATAGTACTTAATCCTGCCTCTGTGTAGGGGACTGGACTAGAAGTATCAAGGTCCCTTCCAGTCAGGGCCGGCTCTAGTGTTTTTGTCGCCCCAAGCAGCAAAACAAACAAAAAAAAGCCACAATTGCGGCGATTGGCGGCAAGTCGGCGGCAGCTCTACCGCCGCTTAATTCTACAGCGGCAATTCTGTGGCAGGTCCTTCGCTCCAAGAGGGAGTGACGGTCCTGCCGCTGAATTGCCGCCGAAGGGCCGGACGTGCCACCCCTCTCTTCATTGGCCGCCCAAAGCACCTGCTTGCTACGCTGGTGCCTGGAGCCGGCCCTGCTTCCAGTGCTACATTTCTATGATTCCATTTCCAGAAAAGGAATTTACAAGGTAGAGAGATTGCAGAGGAGGCTGAGCCGGAAAAATCCAAGATGGATATTTATTTCTTGTATACGGTAGGTTACAGGGCTGTTACTAGGAGGTCAGGCTTCTGTACCAGATATGGACAGATGCACAAAATATACCTTCCATAAGATCCTTTAATGCTCTACCAGGTATAGAAAAGTCAGAGAGGTCACTGTAGTAATTTTAGGGGGCCATAAACTACTGATCTTCCAGGATCCGGCAGCCACTACTCCAAAACACAGAAGGGAGCTAGCTGAACTCATAGCAGCATTATGGGAAATTCAAAATACAAATGGATTTTTCCCTTTGTAATAGAATGCTAAACTGTATTATACTGGTTTCAGAGAAGTAGCCGTGTTAGTCTGTATCCGCAAAAAGAACAGGAGTACTTGTGGCACCTTAGAGACTAACAAATTTATTAGAGCATCCAAAGAAGTGGGCTGTAGTCCACGAAAGCTTATGCTCTAATAAATTTGTTAGTCTCTAAGGTGCCACAAGTACTCCTGTTCTTTTTGTATTATACTGTTCAGCCACTAGGTGGCGCTGTGTGCAAAAATACCTGACTTTAAACCTCGGCTGTACCCGGCAGATCCTTAATAGACCTTATGATGAAGAGCTGAGGTGTAGAAGCTAGGTCTGTGACCAGCCCATCTCTGGTACAGGAGTATGACACCTTTTATCTCCTCTTCATCCACAAGGGATAGGCATACAAGAGAAAAAAGAGAAGGGATTAGGACCCTCAAAAGAGTAAACCTTGCAGAAGGCTGTCCAGACTCTCTGGGGGACAGACATCAGACCAGCAAACCATGATAAGGATTAGCAGTTAGTCAAACCTAGAAGAAAGAGACTGCTGTGACAGGATCCCTGGAGAACCACCTGGAACTGTGGGACTGCTGTGCCCTTAACTTTCCAGCCTGGGCTGTCTCTTACAATGCTATGCCAGTAGAAGCCACAAAGTCCTCCAGACTCTGTGATCACTCAGCCATCAGCATGTGGAGACCCACACCCAGCTAAATAACATGAATGCTCTCTAAGCCATTCATGAATCACAGAGAGGCACCAGCCAATCACCCCAGACCCCAGCCTTGCACCCCAGAAATATATCATCTTACACTGCTCAAGACTCCTTTGGATGGTGCAAGCTCATTAATTAGTTCACTGTTCCAACAAAGGATAGTGGATGTGCAACAGCCATTTTTAACCTGAGCCGAGATTCCCCAAGCACATCAACCAAAACCACACTGTTTTAGGTAAAATATGAAACAGATTTATTAACTACAGGAAGATAGATTGTAAATGATTATAACTAGCAGACATAAAGATCAAAGTTGGTTACATAAGAAATTAAAATAAAATTGCAGTCTAGATTCTACAGACTAAGCAAGATTTGAATCAAGTAATTTCTCACCCTAATAGATGTTACAGGCAATCTATAGCTCTTAATACACAGGCTGGATCCCAGTTCCCAACCTGGGACCAGTCTCCCCAGTTCAAAATCTTTGTCTTATAGCTGATCTTTCAGGTGTTGAGATGGGGGAGGAGAGAGGCCAAATGATGGTGCTAGAAAGATCCTTGCTGTGACGTGGGGTTTAGGCAGCCCCCACTGTGTATATGCCCTCTCTAAGGAGTCTGTGTGAGAGTGGATTTTTCTTGATGGGGCATCAGCACATGTCTGACTGATCCTAATGTAAATCTGGCTTAGTAACTGTTCCTTTGTTGCCACTGAAGGCCTGGCTGCGGGCATCTCCCACCCTCACAACATGTTTCAGTAACACACACATAGCAAAACTTCATAACTTCACATACAATGATAGTACATAAAAATTAATATCCTGTTGAATTGTAACAGATCATGACCTTTTAAATAATAATATATGGAGATATACCTATCTCATAGAACTGGAAGGGACCTTAAAAGGTCATCAAGTCCAGTCCCCTGCCTTCACTAGCAGGACCAATTTTTTTGCCTCAGACCCCTAAATGGTCCCCTCAAGGAGGGGGCTCACAACCCTGGGTTTAGCAGGCCAATGCTCAAACCACTGTGCTATCTCTCCCCCCACAGCATGTGTTGTACAAAACACATCATAGTTATGTCACAATGGTGAATATGGGGGCCCAGGGTGCTACTTTGAGGTAGAGTGTCACAATCACCAAAAAAACAGGAACAGGAAAGTCAAGAAAAAGGTTCATAAGAAGATGGATGTCCAAGATGAATCTGAGGAAGAGGAAGGAAAGTAATGAGAGCACAAGAAACAAAGCAGTGTGTCCACTTTGCTTATGAAGCTTAGTGTCTTTTCCCCCACCGCCAGATATTGGTCCTTTTCAAAAAGGAACAGTGCCACAGTTTCATATGGGGTGGGTCAGTGTAACATCTCCCTAGAGATAACCATAAGGAAGAGGAGCAGGCAGGTTAGCTGGATTTTTCTCCCCAGTAGAGGCTTGAGGGATTTTTTGGGGGAAGTGGGGGGAAGGGATTGGGGCAATTAGACTAATGTTCTAATGTTTAACTTGATCTTTATATTGAATGTTTCACTTTTCGATGATTGAAGGGGGAGTAGTGGACAGGCTGGTTAGCAACTGGTATCAAGGCAAAGCGGGAGGGGAGATAAAGTCATAAGGGTGAGGAAAATTGATTAGGAGTAATTAAAATAAAAAATCTTTAATTCATTCTTTAGATCCAAACAATGTTCTGAATTAAAGATTTTTTATTTTAATTACTCCTAATCAATTTTCCTCACCCTTATGACTTTAAGTTGGTCATTGTTTCTATGTCTTCCTCTAGAACAAGCAGCGGGGCAAATTTTCCGCCGATCATTGCTTGGAATGACTCTACAACGTTTTAGTCTCTGAGTCTTTCTAAGTCAAACTTGGTTCTAGTGAACTTTGGCCTGATGATTTTCCTTAGCTGCATCCAAAAATTTAGCATCACAAGGTCGTGATCACTTCCAATATCAGCACCAGGGAAGTTCCTTGTGTTAGCTCTGTTAATCACAGAATAAAATCGGTTTTGCACCATGATGTAGTCGATCTGGCTGTGATGTAGACCATTAGGTGCATGCCATGTTGATCTTCTGGATGCTTTATGTGCTTCTAATGTGTTTGCAAGAATCAGATTGTTATAGCTGGCAAACTCCAAAAATCTCAATCCTCTCTCGTTGGTTACCGCATTACAGAAAGGGCCACAATAATCTTGCCAATCTGCCTGTACCCACTCTAGCATTCCAATCTCCTTGGTCATATGTTGGTCATAAGCTTATTCTTACCATTAAACAACTATATGCCAAGGCCAGCAGTGCAGTTCTCGTCAATGGTACAATAAGAGAGTGGTTGCGCACCACTGTTGGAATACGGCAAGGCTGCCTTCTTTCGCCCACACTGTTCAACATCTACTTGGAGCGCATAATGACTGATGCCCTAGAAGATCACATATGCATAGTCAGCACTGGGGGGTGAACAATCTCAAATCTTCGGTTTTCTGATGACATTGATGGCCTGGCAGGCAACGAAGATGAACTTGCCAACCTTGTGAAACGATTTGATGAAACCTCCACAAAATATGGCATGGAAATCAGTGCAGAGAAAACCAAGCTGATGATAAACAAATGTCATGGGATCAGCTCACATATCACTGTCAGTGGACAAGTGCTGGAGACAGTGAAACGGTTCAAGTATTCGGGGGCCATCATCACTGATGAAGGATCCAAGGCAGAAATTCAGGCAAGAACTGCGCAAACAACAGCAGCAGTGGCAAAGCTAAAGCCAATTTTGAGGAATAAGAACATCTCCCTGGAATCCAAACTAAAACTGCTTCCTGCATTGGTCATCTCCATTTTTCTGTACGCATGCAAAACATGGACCCTTATGGCAGAACTTGAACATAAAATAAAGGTAGTAGAGATGAAATGCTTCTGTAAAATCCTGGGCATCTCCTACATCGACCATGTCACTAATGAAGAGGTCCACAGCATTATCACCCAATGGACTGGGTCAGATGAAGGCTTCCTGACAACCGTGAAGAAGCACAAACTGAAGTGATATGGCCATGTAACAAGATCATCTGGCCTATCCAAGATGGTATGATGGGATAGCCTAATTTTGGCAATTAATTGGTCTTTGACTATTAGCGGTAAATATGCCCAATGGCCTGTGATGGGATGTTAGATGGGGTAGGATCTGAGTTACTACAGAGAATTCTTTCCTGGGTGTCTGGCTGGTGAGTCTTGCCCACATGCTCAGGGTTTAGCTGATCGCCATATTTAGGGTCGGGAAGGCATTTTCCTCCAGGGCAGATTGGCAGAGGCCCTGGGGATTTTTCGCCTTCCTCTGCAGCATGGGGTATGGGTCACTTGCTGGAAGATTCTCTACACCTTGAAGTCTTTAAACCATGATTTGAGGACTTCAATGGCTCAGACATAGGTTTGATACAGGAGTGGGTGGGTGAGATTCTGTGGCCTGCGTTGTGCAGGAGGTCAGACTAGATGATCATAATGGTCCCTTCTGACCTTAAAGTCTATGATTCTCCAAGGGACAGTACCGGGGAACAGAAGAAGAGGTAGACAGAAAAAGAGATAGATTGACAACATAAAAGAGTGGTCAGGAATGGACTTCGCGGAGAATTGTCACAATTGTCAGGGGTGGAGACAATTGGTTGATTGCTCATCAATGATGGTGCCCCAACGACCAATGCGGTTATGGGAGTGATGATGATGATGATATGGGTTTTATTACTGACAGTCAGCTGGCTATAAGCCAATAAAGGAATATTTAGCTAAAGCTAACATACCAGAACTAGAACACACAGACCTAGAAGCCCTGGAGGAAGATATTAAATGAGAGGAAGTCCAAGAGGCTATTAAGTCCCTTCAATAGGTAAATGGCCAGGCCCTGATTGAATTCCTCCAGAATTTTATAAATGTTTTAGGATATAACTAGGGCTCTACCAAATTCATGGTCCATGAATTCATGGCTATCCTCTGACTCTTCTTCCATTCCTACCTATAAAAAACAAAAATAGTTAATCATAAATATTTATAAAACATTTGTAATTTTTCATCAATTTGTTATAAAAATGGCCTTCCTTTAAATCCGGCAACAATTTCTTTCGCATGCTATCCATTTCCTCTTTTACAAATGGCCATGACTCCATAAAGTCTTCCTGTCTCTTCGGTTCAATTTCAGGATGAAACGTGGAGTTCGGCAACAGGTCTGCCTCTTTAGCAAAGTAAGTGTAAATGGGTCTTCTCTTTTGAACATGAGCTGGGGCACCCACGGCCAATTCCAGCTTCTTGGCGTCTGTAGGCATCTTTAAAAGGATATAGCCGTTGTGTCTAGGCTTCCAATTTTAAAACCCCTGTTTGCAAAAATATGTGGTTTTATACACAGTCAAATGCTCATTGGCAAGAGTTTTTCAAATAATCCACCTCATAATAGTCCATTTCTGAAAGGCTCTTGTTTTAAAATCTTGATATGAAAGCATTGGTTCAAAAAGTGCATTCTGTGATATAGCTGTAAAACAGCTACAGATTGGTCCACCAAAAGGTGGGGCTAGCTCCCAAGTTTCACCGCCCAGAACAGCTTTCATTTCACTACAGACAGTAGGTGGGGTAGGATGTTTCGCTCTGCATGTGTTCAGTAACACAGCCTCTCTTATTGCTTTATATTTTTTTATTCTCTAAAACCTTTTTCTTTGCTCTGTGCTTATTTTTTCCTTTCTTTCTATTATTTAAAAATCATCTTTCCTTACTAAACCTAACCAAACAATCTTTCTTCTCTTTCTTTCCTTTTTTCCTCTAAACCTTATCAAAGCTTTCTTTTTTTAATCTTTAAGCTCTCACACTCTATTCTTTCAACCTTTTTCTCTAAACAGTCAACCAAAATGTATCAAAGCACAAGCATGCAACATTCCCCTATGTAAGCAGAGTCAGGATGAGCTCTACCCTGACATCTGGTGGTGAATTATGGCGAGTGTGGAAAGAACTTCAGGGGCTGATCTTGTTTGCATAGGCACACCCACCCGCCTAGCATGAGCCCACAGCATCCAAAAGTGGTTACTTTGGCTGGTGTGGGATCCCCAGTTTCTCTGTTATTGGGGCAGGAAGAATAAAGTGTTGTTACCCTGATTATGTGAATCAAGGCCAGTGGAATTGTTGTATGACAGAGGGACTCACCATTAACTAAGTAGCACTTGCTAGACAAGGGGGCATGGAGTCCAAAACCCAGTGCATTGAGAGAGGCTGGGGATGGGTATTTATACCTGATGGCATAGGGCCCTTTTGAGGGCTGGAAACACCAATTACATTATCTTCTCTTTCTACTGTTGAATAGTAGAGCTAATTTTGATTCTATTAAGAGTCTAGTTACAGGCTACTATGCTGACTTCACTTTAGGCAAATGGTGTACCAGCACTGGGGCTCACTACTACAAGCTGAGTGCTGTGTTAACTAGGGGGAGAGCCTGAAGTTTTATTGCTAAGCAGCTAGCAGAGCAGTTTGTGGGACGGTTGGTGTGGCCTATGGGATGGCGAGCGGAGCAGTTTGTGGGATGGCTGGAGTGGCTCACGGGATGGCTGGAGGTGTGGAGTGGCTTGTGGTGAAGGCTGCAGCAGAACCCCATGGAGAGGCAGGGCAGTCAGCCTTGGACCATGTAAGGTGCCCCTTAATACCCCACATGCCCCTTTCTCCCCCCTCCCCATTTCCACCTAGGGTGGGGGAGGGGTAAGACTCTGCAGATAAACTTTTGAACTCTGGGGCTGCACTGACCAGGGACAGAGACTTTTGGGTTGTTGGACTTTTGGGTGATTTTTGGGTTGCTGGACTCAAGAGACGTTTGGGGTGTTGGACTTTTGGGACTTTGGGGGTGGGTCTTTTGCTCATGCCTTGTGTTATGAATCCTGTTTGTGGTGTTTTCCCAATTTAATGCTGATGTCATTTACCTCATGTTATTAAACATTTTCTGCTACACTCAGACTCTGTGCTTGCAAGAGGGGACGTATTGCCTCTTAGAGGCACCCAGGGGTGGTATGTAATTGTCCCAGGTCACTGGGTGGGGGCTCGAGCCAGTTTTGCATTGCATTATGGAAACGGAACCCCTAGATACTGAACCCAGCCCTTGTTGCTGCCAACTCAGATGGGCAGAAGGGTTACACCTATTCAAACATAAAAAATAATCAAAAAAAGTTTTCAAAATGGCTGACAGTGCCAAACCTCGACACCAACAGGAACAGAGGGTGGGATGTCAGGCCTAAATGGGGCATGGAAACCTGTCAAAAATACATGGTGATGAATGCTATTGACGTATATACTACTGCCATGGTATTGCCACCCTTACTTCTGCACTGCCTACAGAGCTGGATGGCTGGAGAGTGGCAGCTGCTGGCCAGGCATGAGCTCTGAAGGCAGTGCCCCTGCAGGAGCAGCGCAGAAGTAAGGGTGGCAATACCATACCATGCCATTCTTATATCTGTGCTCCTGCCTTCAGAGCTGGGCAGCTGGCAAGTGGCGGTTGCTGGCTCAGGGCCCAGCTCTGAAGGCAGCAACACAGAAGTAAGGGTGGCAATACCATACCATGTCATCCTTACTTCTTCACTGCTGCTGGGGGTGATGCAGCCTTCAGAGCTGGGCTCCCGGCCAGCAGCTGCTGTGCTCCAGCTGCCCAGCTCTTAAGGCAGTGCCGCCACCAGCAGCAGCAGTGCAGAAGTAAAGGTGGCAATACCGTGACCCCTCTACAATAATCTTGCACCCCCAAAAAACTGCTTTTGGGTCAGGACCCCTACAATTACAACACTGTGAAATTTCAGATTTAAATATCTGAAATCATTAAATTTATGATTTTTTAAATCCTATGAACATGAAATTGACCAAAATGGACCATGAATTTGGTAGGGCCCTATCCATGAGTTTATTTAGCTTAACAAAGAGAAGGTTACTTGATTAAAGACTAAATATCTACATGGGGAACAAATATTTAATAATGGGCTCTTCAATCTAGCAGACAAAGGTATAACATGATCCAATGGAAATTGAAGCTAGACAAATTCAGATTGGAAATAAAGTGCGATTTAACAGTGAGATTAATTAACCATTGGAACAATTCACCAAGGGTGGTGGTGGATGCTTTTAAACCAAGCTTGGTTTTTTTTCTAAATTATCTGCTCTAGGAATTATTGTGGGGAAGTCCTATGGCCTCTGCTATAAAGGAGGTCAGACAGATGGTCACAATGCTCCCTTCTGGTCTTAGAATCTAATGTAGTCAATTGATCAGAAATAATTAGAATAGGAATCAAGGAACACAAATTCCCTTATATGCAGATGATATCATGGTATTTTTTATTAATCCAGCTCACACACAACTAGAATTGCAAGAGGAAATCTTAAAATTTGGTGACATGTCAGGATTTAAAATAAACTATGACAAGTCAGAACTTCTGCATGTAGGTGTGGGAGAAATATCCAAAAGATAAATACAAATGGGTAACTACTTCAATCAGGTACCTGGGAATATGCATTTCTAAAAGATGGCAAGTCTTGTATCATATTAATTATACTCTTCTGATTAAGAATATCAAAACAGATATGGAGAATTTGCCAAAATGAGATTTCATTGTTAGGCAAAATTGCAGCGATATTTTTAAAATATATATCTTACCTCTAATTAGTTTCTGTTTCTAGAGGCACTCCTGGTTTCAGATCCAGAAAGTCTTAGATCAGTGGCAATCATTTGGGGGAAATAAAAACTCCAGGGTTAACTAATCTGTTTTACCACAGCCAGGGTAAAAGGGAGGATTGACTCTACCAAACATTAACCACTGTTATTAAGCTAGTCATAACAGAAATGTGATGTACTAGGTAATACCAAACCCCGATAAGCACCGCATAAAGCCCACCTGTTGTGCAATCAAACACCACATGACCCTTTGGGTAAATAAAATGTATAGGCCAAAAGTCAGTATATAATCACCCTTTTATGCAAGCAACAATAGAAATTTGGGATATTTTATTTAGAAAGCTAAACCCATACCTATACCCTAAGTAGATAATATAGAATTAAATTGCAATAAAAGCCTGGGAAGTTTTGACATTTGGGAACTTATAGGTATATCAGAATGTAGCCAACTGTTTAGAGCCAATACATCTAGATAACTTTATGGAAATACAACTTCCAAGATGCACCAAAATTCCTGTATACCTACAACCTTCAAAGAGGCAAACCTAAGCAGAAAATTGATAGATTTTAGAAAACTACTCACTACACGCATGAAACACAAAGCTTATGCTCTACTATATACAGAGTAATCTCTAACTGTTCCTTAGAGGAAATAACTATTTTCATGAAAAGCTGTAAACTTGACATAGGCACAGATACCAAAACTGAGGAATGGAAGAACATATGGAGCAATGGTTCGCTCACATCAATAAACCCATTAATAAAAGAAAATGACATTACAATTATTTATCAGTGGTACCTAACTCCCCTTAAAATTAAATTAATTTATGGTACAGGAACAGATTAAAGCAGAAGAGAATGTAATGAAATGGGAGGGTTTCTCCACATATAGTGGACGTGCCCAAAAGTTGACATTTTGGACAGCCATTGAGATTGCATAAGGGAGATAACACCGTCAGCTATCAAATAACCTCTAATTATTTTTATAGAATTGTCCTGAAAACGCTGCACCTTACAAAAGTCATAAAGATTTGCTCACTCACCTCCTAGTTGTTCCTAGAAATACCACATAGCAAGCTCGTGGAAGAAGAGTGACTCTTCTAAATCTATTGACATATCTCAGGAAGTGTGGGAAATTCTGGTACTGGAAAAATTCACTCATGTTAATCCATCAAATCAGAGCCTTACAGAGTAGAAGGAAAAAAGACAACTCTTTAGAAATCCAGTGGACATTTTGGAGTTTGCTGGAAGAGGTTCATCATACACCATCAATCCTGATAATTTGAGAACTTTTTCTTTGAATACTAAGTGTCAAGGCTGCTTCCCCACTCTGAACTTTAGGGTACAAATGTGAGGGCCTGCATGAAACTTCTAAGCTTAACTACCAGCTTAGATCTGGTCCGCTGCCACCACTCCCAAATGTGCTAATTCCCTTCCCTGGGTAGCCTTGAGAGACTCTTCACCAATTCCCTAGTGAATACAGATCCAAACCCCTTGGATCTTAAAACAAGGAGAAATTAACCATCCCCCTCCTTTCTCCCACCAACTCCTGGTGGATCAAGATCCAACCCCCTTGGATCTAAAAACAAGGAAAAATCAATCAGGTTCTTAAAAAGAAGGCTTTTCATAGAATCATAGAATCATAGAATATCAGAGTTGAAAGGGACCTCAAGAGGTCATCTAGTCCAACCCCCTGCTCAAAGCAGGACCAATTCCCAGCTAAATCATCCCAGCCAGGGCTTTGTCAAGCCGGGCCTTAAAAACCTCCAAGGAAGGAGACTCCACCACCTCCCTAGGTAACGCATTCCAGTGTTTCACCACCCTCCTAGTGAAATAGTTTTTCCTGATATCCAACCTGGACCTCCCCCACTGCAACTTGAGACCATTGCTCCTTGTTCTGTCATCTGCCACCACTGAGAACAGCCGAGCTCCATCCTCTTTGGAACTTCCCTTCAGGTAGTTGAAGGCTGCTATCAAATCCCCCCTCATTCTTCTCTTCTGGAGACTAAACAATCCCAATTCCCTCAGCCTCTCCTCATAAGTCATGTGCTCCAGCCCCCTAATCATTTTTGTTGCCCTCCGCTGGACTCTTCCCAATTTTTCCACATCCTTCTTGTAGTGTGGGGCCAAAAACTGGACACAGTATTCCAGATGAGGCCTCACCAATGTCGAATAAAGGGGAACAATCACGTTCCTCGATCTGCTGGCAATGCCCCTACTTATACAGCCCAAAATGCTGTTAGCCTTCTTGGCAACAAGAGCACACTGTTGACTCATATCCAGCTTCTCATCCACTGTGACCCCTAGGTCCTTTTCTGCAGAACTGCTACCTAGCCATTCAGTCCCTAGTCTGTAGCAGTGCATGGGATTCTTCCGTCCTAAGTGCAGGACTCTGCACTTGTCCTTGTTGAACCTCATCAGGTTTCTTTCAGCCCAATCCTCTAATTTGTCTAGGTCCCTCTGTATCCGATCCCTACCCTCTAGTGTATCTAACACGCCTCCTAGTTTAGTGTCATCTGCAAACTTGCTGAGAGTGCAGTCCACACCATTCTCCAGATCATTAATAAAGACATTAAACAAAACCGGCCCCAGGACTGACCCTTGGGGCACTCCGCTTGAAACTGGCTGCCAACTAGACATGGAGCCATTGATCACTACCCGTTGAGCCCGACGATCTAGCCAGCTTTCTATCCACCTTACAGTCCATTCATCCAGCCCATACTACTTTAACTTGGCGGCAAGAATACTGTGGGAGACCGTATCAAAAGCTTTGCTAAAGTCAAGGAATAACACATCCACTGCTTTCCCCTCATCCACAGAGCCAGTTATCTCATCATAGAAGGCAATTAGGTTAGTCAGGCACGACTTCCCCTTCGTAAATCCATGCTGACTGTTCCTGATCACTTTCCTCTCCTCTAAATGTTTCATAATTGATTCCTTGGGGACCTGCTCCATGATTTTTCCAGGGACTGAGGTGAGGCTGACTGGCCTGTAGTTCCCTGGATCCTCCTTCTTCCCTTTTTTAAAGATGGGCACTACATTAGCCTTTTTCCAGTCATCTGGGACCTCCCCTGATCGCCATGAGTTTTCAAAAATAATGGCTAATGGCTCTGCAATCTCACCCGCCAACTCCTTTAGCACCCTCGGATGCAGCGCATCTGGCCCCATGGACTTGTGCACGTCCAGTTTTTCTAAATAGTCCCGAACCACTTCTTTCTCCACAGAGGGTTGGTCACCTTCTCCCCATGCTGTACTGCCCAGTGCAGCAATCTGGGAGCTGACCCTGTGCGTGAAGACAGAGGCAAAAAAATCATTGAGTACATTAGCTTTTTCCACATCCTCGGTCACTAGGTTGCCTCCCTCATTCAGTAAGGGGCCCACGCTTTCCTTGATTTTCTTCTTGTTGCTAACATACCTGAAGAAACCCTTCTTCTTACTCTTAACATCTCTTGCTAACTGCAACTCCAAGTGTGATTTGGCCTTCCTGATTTCACTCCTGCATGCCTGAGCAATATTTTTATACTCCTCCCTGGTCATTTGTCCAATCTTCCACTTCTTGTAAGCTTCTTTTTTGCATTTAAGATCAGCAAGGATTTCACTGTTTAGCCAAGCTGGTCACCTGCCATATTTACTATTCTTTCTACACATCGGGATGGTTGGTTCCTGCAACCTCAATAAGGATTCTTTAAAATACAGCCAGCTCTCCTGGACCCCTTTGCCCTTCATGTTATTCTCCCAGGGGATCCTGCCCATCTGTTCCCTGAGGGAGTCAAAGTCTGCTTTTCTGAAGTCCAGGGTCCATATTCTGCTGCTCTCCTTTCTTCCTTGTGTCAGGATCCTGAACTCGACCATCTCATGGTCACTGCCTCCCAGGCTCCCATCCACTTTTGCTTCCCCTACTAGTTCTTCCCTGTTTGTGAGCAGCAGGTCAAGAAAAGCTTTGCCCCTAGTTGGTTCCTCCAGCACTTGCACCAGGAAATTGTCCCCTACACTTTCCAAAAACTTCCTGGATTGTCTGTGCACCGCTGTATTGCTCTCCCAGCAGATATCAGGGTGATTAAAGTCTCCCATGAGAACCAGGGCCTGCGATCTAGCAACTTCTGCTAGTTGCCAGAAGAAAGCCTCGTCCACCTCATCCCCCTGGTCTGGTGGTCTATAGCAGACTCCAACCATGACATCACCCTTGTTGCTCACACTTCTCAACTTTATCCAGAGACTCTCAGGTTTTTCTGCAGTTTCATACTGGAGCTCTGAGCAGTCATACTCCTCTCTTACATACAACGCAACTCCCCCACCTTTTCTGCCCTGCCTGTCCTTCCTGAACAGTTTATATCCATCCATGACAGTACTCCAGTCATGTGAGTTATCCCACCAAGTCTCTGTTATTCCAATCACATCATAGTTCCCTGACTGTGCCAGGACTTCCAGTTCTCCCTGCTTGTTTCCCAGACTTCTTGCATTTGTGTATAGGCACTTAAGATAACTCAACGATCGTCCCTCTTTCTCAGCATGAGACAGGAGTCCTCCCCTCTTGCGCTCTCCTACTTGTGCTTCCTCCCAGGATCCCATTTCCCCACTTACCTCAGGGCTTTGGTCTCCTTCCCCCGGTGAACCTAGTTTAAAGCCCTCCTCACTAGGTTAGCCAGCCTGCTGGCGAAGATGCTCTTCCCTCTCTTCGTTAGGTGGAGCCCGTCTCTGCCTAGCACTCCTTCTTCTTGGAACACCATCCCATGGTCGAAGAATCCAAAGCCTTCTCTCCGACACCACCTGCGTAGCCATTCATTGACTTCCACGATTCGACGGTCTCTACCCCGGCCTTTTCCTTGCACAGGGAGGATGGACGAGAACATCACTTGCGCCTCAAACTCCTTTATCCTTCTTCCCAGAGCCACGTAGTCTGCAGTGATCCGCTCAAGGTCATTCTTGGCAGTATCATTGGTGCCCACGTGGAGAAGCAGGAAGGGGTAGCGATCCGAGGGCTTGATGAGTCTCGGCAGTCTCTCTGTCACATCGTGTATCCTAGCTCCTGGCAAGCAGCAGACCTCTCTGTTTTCCCGGTCAGGGCGGCAGATAGATGACTCAGTCCCCCTGAGGAGGGAGTCCCCGACCACCACCACCCTCCTCCTCCTCTTGGGAGTGGTGGTCGTGGAACCCCCATCCCTAGGACAGCGCATCTTTTGCCTTCCAATCAGTGGAGTCTCCTTCTGCTCCCTTCCCTCAGATGGGTCATCTAGTCCACTCTCCGCATTAGTACCTGTAGAGAGAACATGGAAACGATTGCTCACCTGTATCTCCATTGCTGGTGCATGGACGCTCCTCTTTCTCCTTCTGGAGGTCACATGCTGCCAAACCTCCTCACAATCCTTCTGTCCCTGCTGCGCCTGCTCTGAATCTTCAGAACATTGTGGCCGTAAAAGCATCTCCTGACGTCTGTCCAGGAAATCTTCATTTTCCCTTATGCAACGCAGAGTCGACACTCGTTTCTCCAGCCCTCGAACCTTCTCTTCCAATATGGAGACCAGCTTGCACTTTGTACAGACAAAGTCGCTTCTGTCCTGTGGAAGAAAGACAAACATGGCACAACCTGTGCAGGTTACAACAGCTGATCGCTCACCTTCCATATCACCGTCCTCTTAAGAGCTTCCTCAACTGTTGCAGGAACTACTCAGAGAAACCTGCAGATGAAAGCCTCAGTGCGCTCTCCCCAAGCGAACTCCCAGGCAAACTCCCGCTGTTAGCCTCTGCTGTTCGCCGCTCCACATACAAAAATGATATATGCACACAAATAGGATAATCATATTCAGCAAATCATGACCTTTCCATTGGCACCTCACATGACATATTTTGTACAAGATGCATCATAATTATGTCATAATCATACCACAATGGTGAATATGGGGTGCAGAGTGTCACACCTTCCCTTTAAAGGTGAGCTGAGATGCCTTTTTTTAAAAAAAACTGTTTATGATCACAAACCTTTTCCAGAGCATGTGGAGAGTCACAAGGCTGGGGGAATGCATGATTGTCATGCCCAGTTCATGACACTAAGGAACCTGACACTAAGATCAACACTCAGCTCATACAAAGCAGTGCACTGAAGAGCTGCTCAACAAGGGCTGGGATGAGCTCTGATGGGGCGAAGGGGAGGAACTCTGTGATCCAGCTCAGAGAGGAACTTAAACAGAATATTCTGGAGATGGCCATGAGCCACTGGCAGGTGGTCTTAGAATGAAGTGAATTACTGGAGCCCCACAGGAGCAGACTTCTGAGAACTGGGGAAGGTTTGGCTTATCTTTCCCGAAGGATCTGAGACCCCAGAGCAAGAATCTAGTCACATTAGTGTCTTTGGAAGAGAGAGGCCAAGCTGTCATTGTGAAGTGATGACTTCTTCAGCAGAGGACACACACATTTTCTTAAGCACACCTGGCAGCCTGCCTGCCTTAAAGTAGGTTCTGACAATATCCATCAGCAAAGGACGAAGTACTTTCCCACTAGCCAGAAAGAACGAGTCCACAGCATTAACTATGGAACAGCAGCACTTCTAGAACCCCAGGAAGCAACACCAATCTAATAAAAAAAATCAAGCTGAGGAGACCTCACCTCCATCTCTTCAACATCCTGCTCTCCTTCCACAGATGTCAACAGCTCAGGCTGAATCCCAGTGATTTTTCTCTGCAAAAGACTGAGAAAATTCCTCTTAGCAGCAGGTAATTCAAATCAACTCCCAAGAAGAAACAGCCTGGAATCAGCAGCCTAGCTTAGTTTAAATTACCATTTTTTCCATACATCCTCAGCAGAATACTGTGCCCCTGTGTAGTGTCGTTCACCTCACACTAAATTGGTCGACACTGAATTGAACTTGACCATATGCATCATCATACACACCCTCCACCCCATTCCTATCCCATGACTACCAGTTCTGAGCAACATAGCCCATCCACACATGATTCAGCACAGAGGGTCTACAGCCAGGCTGGTGGAAAAGCTACATGCCAATCCAGGGCTCCCATTGTTCATGGACATCTTTAGTCACCCTAGAGCAGTGGTTCCCAAACTTTAACAGCCCGCGAACCCCTTTCACTAACTTGTGAAATCTCGTGAACCCCCTCCTAAAAATGAATATTTTCAGGGGTTTAAATTTCCTCAGTGTGATGGATGCCCCAACTACCCAGCCCTGCTCTTCCTGGGGCTCGGGCTGGGGTTCGGGCTGCCGGCTCCCCTGCTGACGGGGGCAGGGCTTGGGCTGCCAGCCCCAACTGATGGCTCCGCTCTCCCTGGGGTTCGGGCTGCCAGCCCAGCGTGGAGCGCTGGGGTTTGGGCTGCTGGCACCCCCGCTGATGGGGGCGGGGCTCGGGCTACCAGCCCCAACTGCCTGGCCCCCCTCTCCCTGTGGTTCGGGCTGCTGGATCCCCTGCTGGCGGGGGCAGGGCTCAGGCTGCCAGCCCCAACCCCAACGCAAACCCCAGTTTGGGAACCACTCCCCTAGAGCATGACTTACGTCGATACGTCCACTGTGGTCTCAATTGCCAGATCGGAATCTGTCAGCAGCAACCTTTTGGTACGATGAGTGGCCAGCTATAGACGTTTGCAATGGTTTCGTTGTTGCTGATCTGACCATTCGACTGCCAGGATTTGACCTGCAACGTCACCATTGGACTCTGCTGAACAGGTTCCAAACTGGCCAAAGAATATGTGCACATGGGGTCTGCGCGATGACCCACTTTGTCAATGTGGCCTCCATCAGACAATGGCACACGTTGTTAACAAGTGTCACCTGACTAGATTTCATGGTGGCCTTAGGGACCTTCATTCTGTTGATGAAGGTGCTGTCGGTGACTCAGCAAGCACTGCAAACGCTAGAAGAATGCATGCCTAGAATCAAAGCATCATAAGAGATGCTACAGATTTGTAGGCCTGCTCAAAGTTTTTCAAATTGATTTTTTTGGTATAAAAACTTGAATTTTTTAAAAACACCCCTCCCCCATTAAAAATTTTGGTGACATTTTCCATCAACATTTCATCCATTTTTTGAAAAAACAGTAAAGTTTTCAGAACTTCACCTCCTTGCACTCACACACATTTTCAACCAGCTCCACAGATTTCTTGATTGCAAGATTTCTTTGCTGAGAGTCCTCTTGCTGCTCTATTCACTTAAGGCCACTGTGCATCTGAATTTCAGATGAGTGTGATTGCCTAGGATGACATCAGCAGGAATGTCATTTGTTACATATTTTATTCAAAGAAATGCATTCTTGTGAAAGGTCCACTTCAGAGTGATACATTTACCCAGCTACATCTGCATGTACTGTGTTATAGCAAGAAGTATATCAGCCCGATTTCCCACTACATACCCCCATGCAAAGCTCCAGTAAATTCCCTTGATTTCAATGAAGTTACACTGATCTAACATTGCAGCAATGTAATGGGGCAGGAGGCCCTGTGTCTCCTGAACTCAGGCAGTTTTTCATAGTAGGTTAGAATTTTCTGCCTCTTAACTGGAATAATAACTCTATTTGCATTTGGTGACTAATTCAATTGTCTCCGTGTGTACTAGTCACAGCTCACTGGACCATGTCCCAGTTTTCTGCTTTTGGAGAAAAAAGCCAAGAAGGGGAAAATGAAGACAAAGGGGGCTGTCAGGGGGCTAACAAAAGAGGGGGTGCAGAAATTAAAGGAACATTAAGATACTAGAAAGAGTAGAATTCCTGTCCTAACAGTAACTATGTTCAAAGAATTCAAAGCCATAAAGTTTAACGAATGACTTTATAACACTTGGGGGGGAAAATCCCTGCTTTATATAAAAATGAACTGCTGTCAAATAGATGGCGAATGCCATAAAATCAGAAATGTAGGGCTGCAAGGGGCCTTGAGAGGTCATCATGCCCAGCTCCCTGTACTAAGGCAGGACCATTCCTGACAGGTGATTGTCTAACATGTTCTTAAATACCTCCAATGACAGGGATTCCACAGTCTCCCTTGGAAGTTATTCCAGTGCTTAACTATCCTTACAGCAGAGGTGAAAGTAAGCTGGTACGCTCCGGTACAGCGTACTGGCAAAAGCTGGTTTGCCGTACCGGGGTGGCCCGGCTTCCCCAGGGGGCAATTTAAAGGGCCTGGGGCTCCCAGCAGGGGCTGGAGCCCCAAGCCCTTTAAACTGCCACCAGAGCCCCACTGCTGGAACCCTGGGGTAGAGCTGTGGGGCTCTGGGGGCTATTTAAAAAATCGGGGGCTCCCGCTGCTTCTACCACCCCAGCCCTTTAAATAATCGCTGGAGCCCCACCGCCACTACTCCAGGGCTCCGACGGCTATTTAAAGGGCCAGGGCGGTAGAAGAAGGGGAGCCCCGGGCCCTTTAAATAGCCCCTGGAGCCCAGGCATAGCTGGAGGTTCCAGGGGCTATTTAAAGGGCCCGTGGCTCCAGCTGTCTTTGCTGCCCTGGTCCTTTAAATAGCTGCGGGAGCCCCACTGCTTCCCCAGGGCTCCCGCGGCTATTTACAGGGTGGGGCGGTAGAAGCAGGGGAGCCCCAGGCCTTTTAAATAGCCCCTGGAGCTCTGAGCTGCTGCTGCTATCCGGGGGGGAGGGGGGAGACTGGGGCTGGCTCTGACTCCCTCAGCCACGCCCCTTCCACCCTAGTCCCCACCCCTTCCAGGGGCCAGAGCTGGCCCCAGCGTACCAGTAAATCACTGGATTTACTTTCGCCCCTGCCTTATAGCTTCCTAAATAGCTAACCCAGATCTCCCTTGCTGTAGGTTACATCAAATACTTCTTGTCATCCCTTCAGTGGACATGAAGAACAATTGATCAGTCTTCTTTATAGCAGGCCCCAACATATCTGAAGTCTGTTATCCGGTTCCTCAGTCCTCTTAGTCATCTTTTCTGAAGACTAAACATGCCCAGTTTCCACTATGTCAAGTTTTCTACACCTTTGTCTTTTTTGTTGCTCTCCTCTGGACTCTCCAATTTGTCTTAAAGTGTGACACCAGAACTGAACACAATATGCCAGCTGAGGCCTCATCAGTACTGAGTGGAACATCACCTCCTGTGTCTTACATGTGACACTCCTGTTAATACACCGCAGAATGATATTAGCCTTTTTTGCAACTGTCACACTGTTGAATCATGTTCAATTTGCAATCCACTATACCCCAAGATCCTTTGTTGCAGTAACAGCTCAGGCTATTGCTTTCTGGTGGCAGCGTTATCAGTGCTGGAAGGCCAGTCTGGAGTCCTGTGGTTATTTAAACAATATTAGACTGTGTAGAGAGACCCCAGCACCACAGGGGGCAGTGGCAAAGCTGTGCTTGAACAAACAAAGCAAGCTGGTTTGGAACTGATTTAGTTCAAGTGCCCTTAGACAAACAGAACATTACCCAGTTTCTCGTGGTGTAAATCAGTATAGCACCATTAAAGTCAACGGGCCAGATCCCCAGCTGGTATAAGTTAGCATGGCTCCATTGAGATCAATGGCACAGATTACCAGCTGGTGTAAATCCATGGAGTTTGATTACAGTTAATGTAGCTAGTTTGATTTGGCTCGTTCTCTTTTGGGACACATGATCTCAGAGGAAGGTAGGCACAAACTCCAACCTGGACCAACCTGCAGTATCCACTCATACACACAGACCAGAAGACATAACCATTTCAGCTTCTTCTCTTGGACTCAGTGTGCCAAGTTTATTCCAAATTCTGCAACAGCTGGAGAACCCTTCCTGGCACTATTATGTTAACTCCAGGTTTCACTCAGGCAAATGATGCTCAGACTAGTTCCGAAGCAGATTGTTAAAAAGCCCAGAACTTACTTTGTTCAGTTCTGCTTTGCCTGAAATTATAGTTACAGCTTGCATCAGACTTTAGACTGAGTGAGACATGCTCACAGATCCATAAAGACAAGGATTAGGTTTATGTCAAAGAACTCAATGAGGATGAATAAAAATGTCTTGTGTCAATCACAGCATCTAATGAAAAAAAAATCCTCTTTAATAGATGCAAGTTCCCCAGACTCCTGTCCTAGCTGATCAACCTAATATCTACCTTTGAAATGACTGCAAGTCCCCCCAGTTGCTGCCACCTCATGACCAGAGCCAGGGACTTTTTCCATACTTGAGGCTTTCTGCGTGCCTAACTCTTTTTCCTCCTTTAGTGACCAGGGCATTGGTGGCCAGGGCAGTAGTGTCTGCTGGACCAGGATCAGAGGCAGGAGTTAGGCCCAATTCCCAAGCCAAGTCAGGAAAAGGGTACCAAGGTCAAGCCTGGCCAGGGCCAAAGGCAGAACCAAGACAGGGCAAAAGACAAGTAGCAAGCCAGAGCCTGCATGGTTATTCAGACAGCTCCCTAGCCCAACTTCCTGATTTAAATAGTTGGTGAGGACCAATCAGATGGGTGCAGGGTTCTCTCACCCTCGCCTTTTTGAGCAGTACTTCCTGTAGGGCCTAACCCTCTAGTAATTGTAAGGTGTAAGTTGGTGTGGCTCCCTTCTAGTGATGTGGTGTTATTGTTCCTAGCACCTTGGGTTCTAGACCCCCAACTACTTATACCTCCCCTTTTTTGATGGGCCCCATGCTGATGTAGGTGTAGTTGTTACTCCCGGGGGAATTCTGCATCACTGCGTGTGTGCAGAATTCATGCTCCCCGCAGATTTCTTTGCTTCCCTGAAGAAAAATCACTTTCTGATGGGAAAGCAAAGGGAAGCCACAAGAGCAGTCACTTGCCCCTCCCTGGCAGCGCAGGCAGCTCAGACACTGTGTGTGTGTGTGGGGGGAGCAAGCTAGAGTGTTCCTGGCAGCTGCAGTTCCCAGCATGCCCTGGGGGAAGGAGAGGGCAGCGCACAGGAAACTCCATACAGGCCTGGTACCCAGCATCAGGCTGTTTCTCCCTCTGGATCCCTGGGCTCTGGGGGAGGGAAAGGGGCAGGTATTTGGGCTGGGGGGGCATGGCTGGGCTCTGGGGGAGAGAGGGTGCAGGTATGTGGGCAAGGAGGTCCTGTGGCTGGGCTCTGGGAAGGAGGGGGTTTGAGTACGGCTGGGGAGCGTGGCTGTGCTCTGGGGGGGAGTGTCTGCCCCCCGCCAGCTGGGCTCTGGGGGGGAAGGGGGCAGAGAAACAGGAACTGGATTGTCATAGGGGTTTCTTTAACTATCTACTCCTGGGAATTTCTGTGTGTGTCTGTATTGCTATAGACATACTTGCTGACAGGTATTTTGAAATAAATTACCAAAATAATTGAAACTGACATGATTATGTATTGTTATTTTGACAAATAAAATTTGCAGAATTTTGCAGAATTTTAAAAGTATTCTGTTCAGAATTTTTAATGTTTGGGCACAGAATTTTTTATGTTTTTGTGCAGAATGCCCTCAGGAGTAAGTTTTGCAGTGGTGAAGCAGGCAGTGGAGCATGGAGAGGCCAGTTTGGTTACAAGAAAGCTGAGTGTGAAGCTGGGCAAATCTTTTTCAACTGTTTTTTCCCCCAAAAATTGAATTTTTCAAGGTTCAAAATTATTCACCCATCCTGGGTCAAATTTGAGGTATAGTTTTGTTTGGAAAAAACAATTTTTAAAGAGTCAAAATAACATTTTGATTTTAAATGTGGCCAGTTTAAAACAAAAAACAATACAGACACACACAAAAGGAATGAAAATCACCAGAGGCAGCTGAATCAATAGAAAAACTCGGGGGGGAGGGAGGGGGATTGTTTGAATCAACCAAAATGTTTTGATTGACTCAAAACTAATAAAAAAATTGTTTTGGGTTGGCTCAGAACATTCCAGTCAATACTAACAAATGTTGTTTTGTTTTTCAATTTGACCGAAAAAAATTGAAAAAGGTTGTTTCCATTCAGTTGGAAATGGCTTTTTGTTTATTCAGATCAGCCCCTGAACTGAGAGATGCATCCTGCACTCTGCTCTAGGTAAGTGCTTTATTAACACTAACCTGAGCGTCCGACACACGCTCTCCAGTCACTAGCACATTCTTTCCTGCTCCCTAAGTCCCACTCACATACTTGATCTTGTTCCCCAAATCATATTCTCCTGGCCCTATTACTTCAAGTCATACTCACACCTACTCTGTCTCGCTTTCCCTCCCTCCCCCAAATCACCCATGCGCACACACTAGTACTTCTTCAGCCCTACTGATGCCCCAGCCCCTCTTCCTGTTGGGGTCTGCAATGTGGTGAGGGGAAGTCAGTAGGAAAGGGGGGCACAGCATACCAACGCTTCTCACAGTGCCTAGAGCAGAGGAGAAAAGGTCCCTTCCCATCCCCGCAGATGGCTGTGCCCATGTGCTGCCCTGGTAGCAGAGCCTCCATTAAACATTACTCAGAACTCTGTCCTGGCCTCTTGCTCTGTTTCTCTATCTGAGCCTCAAGTGCTTCCACAAAGTGGAAACCCCAGGGCATTCTGGGAGATTAAGAACACGTGGCCTTTGACATTAAGAGTAGGTAGTTCTGTTTGTATGAGGGGACTAATGGGAATGTTTTCCTACCATACTATAGTATCAAAGGAATTACAGCGATTTATGTTTCTCACCCTTGGGTCACATCTTCCCAATCCCCTTGTTGTTTTAGCTGCCACCCTTTCTCTCCACCCTCCCCAACCCTTACAGGGCCACAAGCTAGTACAGCAGAGAGGTCCCTCTTCTTTGGTGCCATGTAGAAGGCATCTCTGTGGAACTGGTGTCTCCTAGTCTCCAGTCCTGGACTCCCTGTTGGATCTCCTGTGCCCTGTGTTTGCCTGCTCATGCATGATTATGACTTGGAAGATGGTACGGTACCTTCCAGCAGGGGTTGTATTTGTCTGTTCTATGTCCCTCCCCTCTGTGAATCAGGACATCCAGGTTCAGTTTAGATAGTCCATGTCCCTTATTCATTTTAGCTATCACACCCCCTACAAAGGCAGGCACAGACACCAGATTTGTAGAAAAGGGTCTTCAAATCCTTCTTGTCACCAGGTTTAGGGAGACAAGGAATAGCCCATTGGATTAGGAGCACCAGTCCTGGCTAGAGGTTGGTGGGAGGGTCACAGTCCCTCTAGGGCAGATTCAAAAGGAACAGAGAATAGCTACCCAGTCTCAGCTGTAGGAAAACAACATGGCAGGTCTCCTTGGCAACAGGAAGTAAAACAAATGCGAGCAGCTTCCTTCAGCCTAGCCCTAGGGTCCATGCTAAACAGACAAAGGGGAAGGTGATCAAAGGGACTAGCCTTCCCTGTAAGGGACAATGAGAGAGCTAGTGATGGGAGCTGTTCTTGGACTGGGAGTTGAAGAGGGAGCTGAGGCTTGGAGTGATCCTCCCTGGACCGGATGCAGAAGGACTCATTGCTGGGAACTCCACTCCTGAGGGAGTAAAGATAAAGGCAGGAAACCTGTCCCACCAGGGGTGGGGGAAGGGGGAAGCCAATGTTGCTCTCTGGCAAAAGACAGCCTGAGTGTGTCCTTTGGAAGTGAAGGAAGAGCCTCTGTTTTCCTCTCTTGTGGAGGACGGATAACAAGGTCTGCAGCCTCCACAGAGCCCCCAGCAGGGAGAGAGCCCCATTCTGCCCCTGGGAGAGCACTCTCCAGGTGTGGAGATGAGAGGTGTTTGTTCTGTGCTGACCTCATTCCTTTGCTCCAGCTCTGGGTTTCTCAGCCTAGTCAGGCTGGTTATCCCTTACTCAAAGACAAGAATGTTTGCACCCCTCCCCGGACATTTATTATAAAAGTAAAATCTGTCTCTGTGGTAACAGTGATCAGCCTGTGTAATGTACGAGTGTGTGCATGAGTTACAAGAGGTGATAGGGATACCAGGCCTTGAAGGATACAGGATGTGTGGAGAGTGGGGCAGCAAGATTTTCTTTGCCTTAGGCTGTAGTAACATTTCCACCGCCTCGTGACTCCTCTGATTGCTAATGCCCCAGGCATCACAACCCACTGGCACAGTGGCACTGTTCCAGATTATAGATTCTGGAGTTTGTCGGTAGCTACTGCATGCACTCCTAGCCCCGCATCAGCATGGGTTGTAATGGAGACTCGCACTTGTGCTTGCACTGTGTTTTTATTTAATTTGTAAAGCTCAGCAATCACCCTTTTCCCTTCCCCAGACTAACTCCCTTTCCACCACGTCTATGCTCTCTCTTTATGCCCAATTAACCAAGGCATCCACAGTGGTTTTAGCTTTAGGCCAGGTCTACACAGGGCTGCATCATAACTATAAAGGGAAGGGTAACAGTTCTCCTGTGTACAGTATTATAAAATCCCTCCTAGCCAGAGACTCCAAAATCCTTTTACCTGTAAAGGGTTAAGAAGCTCAGGTAATCTGGCTTACACTTGACCCAAAGTACCAATAAGGGGACAAGATACTTTCAAATCTTGGGGGGGAGGGAGAAGGCTGTTGTTTGTGCTCTTTGTTTGGGAAGTCGTTTGCTCTTGGGACTGAGAGGGACCAGACATCAATCCAGGTTCTCCACATCTTTCTAAACAAGTCTCTCATATTTCCAACTTGTAAGTAAATAGCCAGGCAAGGCGTGTTAGTTTTTACTTGGTTTTCTCAACTTGTAAATGTACCTTTTACTAGAGTGTTTATCTCTGTTTGCTGTACTTTGAACCTGAGGCTAGAGGGGGGTCCTCTGAGCTCTTTAAGTTTGATTACCCTGTAAAGTTATTTTCCATACTGATTTTACAGAGATGATTTTTACCTTTTTTCTTTAATTAAAAGTCTTCTTTTTAAGAACCTGATTGATTTTTTTTCCTTGTTTTTAGATCCAAGGGGGTTTGATCTTTATTCACCAGGAGTTGGTGGAAGGAAGAAGGGGGGATGGTTAATTTCTCCTTGTTTTAAGATCCAAGGGGGTTGGAACTGTATTCACCATGAGTTGGTGGAAGGAAGGAGGGGGGATGGTTCATTTCTCCCTGCTTTAAGATCCAAGGGGTTTGGATCTGTATTCACCAGGGAATTGGTGAAGAGTTTCTCAAGGCTTCCCAGGGAAGGGAATCCACTTGGGAATGGTGGCAGCGGACCAGATCTAAGCTGGTAGTTTAACTTAGAAGTTTTCATGCAGGCCCCCACATTTGTACCCTAAAGTTCAGAGTGAGGAAGCAGCCTTGATAGGCTGACTCTAGGCAGCAGCACTCCAACTATGTGCTTGGGGTGGCACTTTCCAAGGGGCGGCACTCCGTCTCCTTTTTTTTTTTTTTTGCTTGGGGCGCAAAAAGCCGGAAGCCGGCCCTGAGCGGAGCTGAGCTGCAGCGGTGGGGGAGGCAGCGGAGGTGAGCTGTGGGGAAAGCGGTTCCTCTACCCCCCCCGGGTTACTTCCTACAGCCCCCCCCATAGCTCCCACCACCGCAGCTCAACTCTGCTCCACCTGCTCCCCAGAGCGCGCCACCACTGCTCTGCTTCTCCCCCCTCCCTCCCAGACTTGCTGCGCGAATCAGCTGTTTTGTGGCAAGCCTGGGAGGGAGCTGGGAGAAATGGAGCGGCAGCGGCGCACTCTGGGGAGCAGGTAGAGCGGAGATGAGCTGCGGCGGTGGGGGGCACAGGGAGGGCCACAGGAAGTAACCCTGGGGGGGGCAGAGGAACCGCTTCCCCCCCAGCTCACCTCTGCCTCCTCCCCCAAGCGCGCCGCCGCTCTGCTTCTCCCCCCTCCCTCTCAGGAAAGCCTGGGAGGGATGGGGTAGAAGGGGAAATGCGGCACACCCGGGGGAGGAGGCGGAGCAGGGGATTTGAGGAAGGGATTGGACTGGGCCGGGGGAGGGGCGGAGTTGGGGTGGGGCCGGGGGGGGCATGCGGGAAATTTTTTTTGCTTGAGGCGGCAAAAAAATTGGAGCCGGCCCTGGGTCTACACCAGAAACTTTTGTTAGTATAACAATGTTACTTAGGAGTGTGATTTCCTGTGATATTGCTATACGAGCAAAAGCCCTACGGTGGACCCGTTATCTCAGCCTAAAAGTGCTATCGGGGGAATAGTTTATTTTACTTGGGTGCCCAGGATAAATTATACTAGCAAAGGCACATTTATGCCAGTATAGCTACAGCTATGCTAGGAGGGCTTGCCAGCATCTCTGTACCGGTATAGTTACACCGGCAAACATGGTGCCCACTGCACTGTAGTTATTAACCCTCTCCATTATACATACTGCAGTGCTGCTGAGTGGGAAAGGACACATGGCACACATGGAAGAGTTTGGCTCACAGATGGAATAAGACCTAGCAGCCATAGTGTGCCAGGGAAGGAACGGGTATCACCTGTTTTCAATGGGTTTATTGTGTAATCAATGTTTATACAGTAACTGAGGTAGTAAACAGTTGATGAAATATATCACCCTTATTGATTTACTGCACACTTAAAATTCCTGCCCTTGACATGGGACAGATAAGGGAGAGGGGTGTCTTATTTACCATTCTAAGCACTGTAGCAATGCTGTTGCACTGGAAGAGTTGTAATACTTGAACTCTGTGTCCTGTCACAAAGTGTTTGCACACGTACCAATGCCCAAGACAAAAGGAATGTAACCCCTACCCTAGAAACTGACCAGAACAGCAGAAGTAAGACCTTCTGTCCTGCAAAAGAAGCTGGGGAGGTGTTACATTTTAATGCCTTCATTTGATAACAAAGACAGTTGGGCAGATTCCCAGCTGGGGTAAATGTCACTGATCCATTGAACTCCCTGGAGCTGTGACAAGTGAGTATCTACCACAGCTCCTCTAGCAGTGCCGTGCTCCTTCACAACTCGGTGGGGGGGCTGATTCAGCACTGAGTCAATATGGGGAAGAGCGTAACCTACTGAAACCCCAATGCCCCTTCCTGAAGCAACGATATTTTCCTTGGCGGGCTCTCATTCAAATATTGCCTAAGCCTGAGCTTGGTAATGGATGGATCCAGCATGCTCAGAGCCCAGAGTGGGCTGGCTGCCAGCTGGTTTTGTTACCAAATTGATCAACGGGGTTCATCTTTAATTAGTAGTGTAATTTCTATTACAGTAGCACCTAGAAGCCTCAGCTGAGGCGGGGGTCCCACTGAATAAACACATAATCAAGGACAGGCCCTATCACAGGGAACTTTCAATTTGAATAGACAAGTCAGACAAAGTATGGGGGAGGGAGAAGTGACTAGCCCAAGGTTGCACAGCAGGTCAGTGGCAGAACTGGATATCCAGATGTCCAGTTGTATGACTTGACAGAACAAGGAGCAATGGTCTCAAGTTGCAGTGGAGGAGGGTTGGATATTAGGAAATACTATTTCACTAGGAGGGTGGTGAAACACTGGAATGGGCTATCTAGGGAGGTGGTGGAATCTCCATCCTTAGAGGTTTTTAAGGCCCGGCTTGACAAAGCCCTGGCTGGGATGATTCAGTTGGTGTTGGTCCTGCTTTGAGCAGGGTGTTGGACTAGATGACCTTCTGAGGTCTCTTTCAACCCTAATCTTCTATGATTCTATGATTTATTCATTAAACCATGCTGCCTCCTCAAAAGGAACATTTCATAATCTCACATATTTCCTTAAATCTCCAGTGGTGGATAATGACATTGACGTCTGTCTCCCCAGCTGATGGTAATACTCTGCCTCACTGTGCTCTGTACTACCTGACACACCTAGCTGGAGGATGACAGCTGCTGTGTAAAATCATGTTGCCCTTTGGTCTCATTTGGCAGGAAAAGGCGAGTCCAGCTTGAAGCATCTTCTGCTGACTGAAATCACAGTGGTCTATTGGCTTCTCTGAGTTGGGCTTATGTTTGGGGCTTGGCTTGGTCTGTCTGTGGAGGTTCTAATTCCAAGTACGAAAGCCTGGCTTAGTGCCTGTGTATGGTCATGTTCTTGTCTCCACTGAGCAGCACAGCCTGCAACTTAGCGATGGCTCATGGCATAACTCCTTTACCTCCGCTAGGTGGGGCTTGTGCTTTTGATTCTGAAGGTCCCAGGTTGTAGCCCTGCTAATGACCACACTACCTCTACATCATAGATACAACCTATTACCCGCTCAGAGCCCTTGAATAATCTGTTCTCTGCAGCTATTACATGGAGGGGTGGGATGGAGGATGGGAACCATTATTGGAAAGGAAAGGCAGGGAGAGACAGTTCATGGAGATTCTCAAGGAGACAGTGAGGCCTTACAGAGGGAAGCTTTGATTTGATTTGAGTTAAACATAATGGAGTGTGTCTAAAGAGAAGAGCTCCTCATGTAACCATGCTATTTAAATTGCTGACACAATGATGATTCCCATGGTCTCTTATATGAGGTAAAATGGGACAAAACTATGTGGCCAAAATATTTTACATCGTTAGTGGGAGTTCTGAAGCCTGTGTCTCATTCTGATTGACCATTCCACTTCCTGTCGAATAGCCAGGACAGAGGGGCATGGTGGCGAGTTCTGTACGACTTCTCTTAGAGGAGAGGGCTAATATATTCCAGACTCAAAGGGATGTTGTATCTCAGGAGTCTGTTCCTGTGTTTCCAACAACCAGCATGTTACATCCTGTGAGCTCAGTTCCACTGACTTGTGATATAAAGTACAATCAAACTGAAATATAAAGCTTTCCCTCAGGCCTGTTAAGCATGCTGTCAGTCTTTGCAATGTCTGCGTGCATGAAACTGACCTATACTGCACTGGCAATCCCTGCGTTAGCCTAGAATGGGAAAGGGGAATTTCCTGCAGAGTCACTTCTCTGCAGCATTTTCCATTTACAACAAGATCAATGCAGGCATTTGTACTAAACCTGATGCTGTGATTTAAATTAGTATTTCACCCACAGAGGAAAGGCTGGTATCTGCTTGGTGCAGCAGAGATAGTAGGCGGTCAGGGAACAAATCACAGCTCCCTGGTTCTTTAGCCAACTTCACCCCAGCCCAGCCCCTGGTGTAGCAAAGACGTCCAGGGAACCATATGCCAGATATCAGAGGGGTAGCCATCTTAATCTATAAGGTGCCACGGGACTCTTGGTCGCTTTTTACAGATTCAGACTAACAGACGTATTGGAGTATAAGCTTTCGTGGGTGAATACCCACTTCATCAGACACAACCCACTTACGTCTGATGAAGTGGGTATTCACCCACGAAACCTTATGCTCCAATACGTCTGTTAGTCTATAAGGTGCCACAGGACTCTTTGTCCCATATGCCAGATGGAGTCAGCTGGGGAGTGCTGTGTTCCTGCCACACACGCTCTGTCTCCCCACCCCACTCACGGATCTGAAATCTCTGTAAGGAAATTTCATGGGTTAACTCCACTGGGCCATAAAAACGTAAACACACATCTCTGGGAGGTACATGAACAAGGTGATAGGAATGTTATAAGCATTATTGCTCTGTGAGTGATATTAACAATCCACCAACACTATCACCTCCACCACAAGGAAAAGGCTATGCTCTTCCTCTTCTTCTCTGGAAACTGACGAGCATACAGATATGACATATACTGAAGCTCAGGTGTGATCAATCTCAGGCAGGTTCTCAGAGTCTCATTAGCCATGTCTTCTTTAAGATTATAGCCCAGAATATTTGCATGCCCTGATTGGAAGGGCTGAAGTTTTTTGTCTTTGATCTTTGTCTTATCTATCGGCACTGGGTCCAAGAGACACAGCTCCATGAGTTCCTTTTGTCTCATTCTCAAGAGATTCACCTCCTGATCCAATTTTTCTAGCCCTATTGTCTCCTGAATTCTCCTCCAGAAGGTCCTGTTGAAGTGTTGGTAGAGCTTCCAGTCCAATGAGCACCATTCTTTTACCTTTTCCTTGCTCTCAGGGGTCATGCTTTCAATAGTGTCCTGGCTTCGGGAATTCAGCTTGAAGTAAACCACATCATCCAGCTCCCAGCCCAAAGTGTCCTTCAGCAGGACCATGGACTCATCAAAGTAATCGGTTAGCAGCATCAGCTGAAAAGCCTGTTCAATCTCCGCTATGACATGCTGAACATAGTCCTCAGTGTCCATTGCATTGTTATCATAGCCAAAGTCAAACCACATGTAGTTCCTTGCATGAACATTATTTGTGTATTCACTCATATTGTAATATGTCCATGGAGATGCCAGAAACTCATTCACATCCTTTGACCTTCTAAATGCTGGTGTAAAAAATTTATTATAGGCATAGGAGGACTCCATCAGTGAAACTGGGTTTCTCAGGATGGAAAAGTAGGTGGTGGTATTTGGCATTACTTTTCGGACCTGTTTATAAGGAGACAGCACAATGTGGCCAATAATGTATCTCTTGCTTATGCGCAGGAGAGGTTTTGTGGTACAAAAATGGCGCCTACTTGATTTTAAGGGTAAACAGGCTATAAGAACAAGCATAGTGTAGATCATTTGCAGGGGGTTAAAACATAGTCACGGTGGGAAAATCTAACCCACTTGGCTGATGCTGAAGGACACATTGGGTTCAGCCCAGTGGTGGGGTGAAGATCCACATTTACGAAGATCCAACTGCTACAGTGAGACTGTGGCTGTTATTCCAGACCATTGGCTGGATCAGCAGCTGTGGGAAGAGGGCTGTGCAACAAACCCTGCACCCTGGCCCTTTGTGAAGGGTGGATTTCATCTCCCAAATCGCTCCTTGTACCCTCCACATAGGAGTCTGAATGCTTGGGATTTATGAGCATGGAGTGGATTTCACCCACAGTTACTCCATCAAGAAGAGAAAGAAAGACAGAGAGATCATGGCCAGGCCTAGAAGTTGACTCTCTATTTTCCAAAGCAAAGTGTCCTCCCTGCGCTAAACAAGTTAACTCCAATCTTGTTTGTTTGTTTTATAAATAATTGTCAGTCCTAAGATTCTTAGAGGGATTGCCAGCTAACTATGGTTATTCCCCAGTACTAGTGATCTTTGTGATTGAAGGCAGACATACTAATTCCTAACTCAGAAAACATTTTACATGCCAATTGCAATGCGCTTCATGAAGGGAAAGGCCTCTGCAGAGTGATATTTAGTGCTAGCTAATAACCAGGGATCCTAGAAATCGGTTTGCCACGGAAAAACGTGAAATTTGCATTTTTACAGAGAATCTTTAGTTTTTACATTTGTGAGAAAATAAAAACATATACAGTGGAACCCCGATTATCCAATCTAATTGGGACCAAGGCCAGATCAGATCATAAAAAAATTCAGATAATCAGGAGAATGGCCAGGGCTCCGACTGCAAGCCTGCTTTAAAATTGTAAATATATCAATAAAACACTGTGTTCAACTGATACCTATATATATTGTGGTCAGGGTAACTAAAGTTCAGAATTTCATTTTAATCACGGAAAAAACATGGATTTCTATGTTTTTTTATTGGAGAAGTTTGGGTTTTTATCATGGAAAACTAGGATCCCTGATAATAACAGCACCACAGTCATTTCACAGGATGCATACCCAACTGTTACTTTCCAGGATCTCACCTCTGGGAGGTTAAACCTCATGTGGTTGCACATGATGTTGTAGCTTTGTCCCATGGTTTTAAATCCCTCTACAAACTGGGCCATGAAGCGATGAGGATAGCCCAGGTGGTAGTTCTGGCCAGCAGGAAGGGCTAAGGTCAGATTGTGCTTCTCTGCAAACCGGAATAGGATGTTCATGATGGTGCTGCTGGCAGTTTTGTGGGTCTTGAGAAACATCACGTTCGTCTGGGGGTGACTGGGTCTCAGGTGCTTGGTGGAAAACCCCCACACTCTGTATGAACTTAAAGCACATGGGAAATGTTTTCTCTAGTGTTGTAATCCATTTCTTCCACCTGACAGTGCTGCTTTCCCCTGCCATTTCCTACCTCCTGCCCCTCTCACTTTACTTTTCCAAAGAGCCACCAAAATTTAACCTGAACTACTTTTCCTTAGGATAACTGGGGCCAGCTCCACACCTGGCATAAATCAACATCACTCCATTGAACTCAATGGGCCCATTCCCCAGCTAGTGTAAATCAGCATCACTCCATTGAACTCAATGGATCCATTCCCCAGGTGGCATCAATCAGCATAGCCTCATTGAAGTCAATGGGCCACATCCCCTACTGGTGTAAATTGGCCATAGCTCTATTGAAGACCAGATCCCCAGCTGGTGTAAATCGGCATAGCTCCCTTGCAGTCAATGAGGCTATGACAATTGACACCAGCTAAAGATCCAGCACTTTGTCTGTAGTTCTAGAAACCACAGATGAGCCACACCCCTCTTCTGCCCTCATTAGCTCCAAATGCCAGTCTGCATGGCTCTTTCAGCTCCACACAATAATCAGCTTATTTGTTACTGAGGGGGTTGGGAGGGGCTCTGGCTTCTCCTGCTCACTCCCCTTGCTGTGTTACTATTGTTGCAGCTACTCCCAGCTACGGGGCACTCTACACTGTTGATAGGTCACTTTGTTAGGTGCTAGATATAGATTTAGGAGCCCAACTTCAGGCCCCCAGACTTGAAAATCCTAGCCCTAGTCTCTGCTGAGGGCTACATTTAGCAATCTAAAAATATAAGGTATGATGGATCATCTTGCTGCCCCTGCACAGACAGGGCACATGGCAAGTTCTCCTTACTCGTTCTATCACAGTAGAAAATGGACTTACGAAGTGATGTTTATGTTCATATGGAAGAACCCAGCTAGAAAAATGACTCCCAGCCAAAGAGTAACAAACCCCAGGAGTCTGGAATGCCTGCAAAATAAACAGAGATCCAGTGAGTCCAAAATAAAATGTAATGTCCTCCCAATTCAAACCACACCAAATTTCCTGCCACTCTTTGTAATTGAGGCTTGTCTACATAAACATTTCGTTTGCGGCAAGCTGGGTGTAAATCTGTCCCCTTAGCCTGCTGTATGTAGCTGTCTGTGTGGACCCTGCTGATACACATTAAAGTTCCATTGTGCAATCTGATAAGAACAGCCAGAGTCGGTCAGCGCAATGGTTCATTAGCCCAGTGTCCTGTCTCCGCCAGTGGCCAGTGCCAGGTGCTTCAGATGGACTGAATAGAACAGGACAATTTCCAGTGATTCATCCCCTGTCGTCCATTCCCAGTGTCTGGCAATCAGAGGAGCTACCCCACTTTGAAAAGGGAGTTGCTTCAAGTGCACTAGGGAACTGCTAGTTCACGTGAGCAGGGTCCACACGGCCAATTAGTGCATGGAAGCCCAGCGAGGGTTAGATTTACAGCCCAGCTTGTCACAAGCTAAATGTTTGTGCAGACAATCCCTTAATGGTTGTTACAGCTGCCTCCTTTCTGGCTTCTCCATGTTGTTAGATAGCGTAAGTACGGCGATCAGCATCTGCCTCTCCTGCCTTGGTGATAACTCTTGTTCTCTGCAGTAAAGCAGGAGCGCTTGTGTTTTAACAGTTACATTCTTTTAATTTAAACCTCACATAACTCGAACACAACAGCAACTAGAGCCCGCTGTAATAAGCTGCAGCCAGCTGCTCTCTGACCTGCCCATGTAGGCTACAGAAGGGCCAACCCAGAGCACTCAAAAATAATGAGTCAGGCCCCAAAAATCATGCGATTGGCTTAAAAATCAAGAGGTATTTATGAAAAATATTAAACGTTGGTTATTTTTCTTTGCTTACTGGGTCCTGAGCCATAGAGTTCTCTCGCTTCACATTTTCAAGCTTTTCTCTGCAACCTCCAGGATGCAAAACTTCCTTTTTTACAAAAGAAAGCAGAGCATCTCAGGTAAGCATGACCCCAGGAGCTGGGGCTTTAAGAAAAACACTCATGATCAAATTGCAACAGTTGGCAATGGAAAGCTGATTAGAATTCCACCTTCCAAAATGGAGATGACAAACCTTTGATCTCTGCAGCTGCACCCACAACCCTCGACAACAAGGGCAGCTCCTCCACCCAGTAACTATGCTCACAAGGGCTGTATCCCTGCCACTTGGTTTATTTTGCCCTTCCACACCCTCTATACATGTCATAATTTTTTTCTGTCTTTGGAGAGAAGACCAGCTCCATTGCCTCCCCTCCCATTTGATCAGTGAATCTGCCCAGATGCCCCTTTTTTCTCAGCCCAGCTGAACCTGTAGGGCAATGTTCCCTCTAATGTTTCCCACCCATGTGCGGAATGAATTTTGTTATGTGCACCAATATGGAGGGGCTCCGTGGCAGGTCCAGGGCTTGGGGAGAGGCATCTCTCCCTGCCACAGCCCTGAACGCCTGCATGGGGCTTAATAGGCAGCAGTGCAGCTGTGCAGCTTAGAGGGAACTTAGCTAGGGGATATCACCCCCACAAGCCTGCTCACAAGGGACTCATTCAGTGCTGACACACACTGCCTGAAGTCAATGAATCCTTTGAAGTCAGCTGGGTAGCACATGGGAAGTAAGGGAGCTCTAGGTTGGTCTCCAGGATGGAGAACCACTGCTGTTCAGGAACTGTGGGAACTGAGGGAAGGACCTCACAATGCTCTGGGGAAACTGCTGAAGCCAAGGTCAGAGATCCAAGAGGAGCAATGTGCCTGCTGAAAATCCTGCGGCTTGTTCCCCTGCAGGGACGGGGTGAGCGGGTGCGTGGAGATGCCCGCGACCCAGAACTTCACCTCGGAGCTCTGGCAGTCACCTTATGGCAGTAGGCTGGCTGGGGGAGAGACTGCGTTCTAACCTAAACTATAGGGCCAAATCCTCCAATGGTACAAACTGACAAAGCTCTCCTGAAGTCACCTGGACAGTCTCCCCTGGTGTCAAAGGGGCTGTGCTAACTTACACCAACTGAAGATCCAGCCTGTTGCAAATAATATGTGACTAATTTTGTCTGGTTGTTGGCAAATTGCTATGACAAACTTTACACTTTAGGCACAAGTTATTCCTGTGTTCCCATTTCAGTGTAGGCACATCAAATAGACTGTTATTCTGAAACACATGGGTCCAGATCCATCCCTGGTGTAGCTCTGCTTACTTCAGTGGAGTAACATCAGGAATGTATTGGCCCTGACTACGTCAAACTACGTGTGATTACAAGGCAGTGTGTAGGTTTGGATCTCCATACCTCTGGACAGCTGCTTTTCTGTCTTATACCAGGCTCCTTCAAAACAGGTCCAAGGCTTGAGAGTCAAACCATGGTAAATTGAAGTTTTAATAGAAACCAACTGAGCTATCAGAGCACAAAAACGTGGTGAAATTCTTCATTGTGGTCATTTATGAGATAGGCAAACCTAACACCCAAGACCATCTCTGGGCTGAGAAAAAGCAGGAGAAATGTCAAAAAGGCCATCTCAATTGTTTCCAATTACTGAAGCCCGGACCTCCAGAGCTATGTCAAGAAATGTGGACAAATGGCGAGAGTCCAGAGAAGAGCTACAAAAATGATCAGAGGTTTAGAAAACATGACCATTGAGGAAATGTTAAAAGAACTGGACATGATTAGTCCAAAGAAAAGAAGGCTGTGGTGGGAGAACTAGGCTGGGGGAAGAGGGGACCCTGACAACAGTCTTCAACTATGTAAAAAATTGTTATAAAGAAGACTGTGATCGTGGCCATTCAGCACTATGGACCTCCACTGTCTACACGTATTATTGTTGCTCAATTGTCCTCCATGTCTACTGAAGGTAGAACACAAATGTGACACTGGCCTAGCAGGCACCAGCTCATGCCAAGGTCCCCGTGGCTCAGCTGAATACTGCTAGATACATAGCTGGAATCTGTCTGGTTCACCTGGAGGTAGGGTGACCAGACGTCCTGATATTATCGGGACAGTCCCGATTTTAGGGGACTTGTCCCACATCCCGACCTTACATTGATCAGGACGTCTGGTCACCCTATTGAGGGGGACCGTGGCAAGCTGGCGCCACCAGCACCACTCACCTTTCCTCCCTGGGCCTTGGGGCAGCACGCAGCTGAGCTCCCGGCGCAGCGGCGCCAGCCCATGGGGCCCGCCGCCCGGCCGGCAGGAGCCTGCAGAGCACAGCCCTGCCCCTGCCCGGGGCACACAGAGAGGCAGTGAGGAGGTCTTTCTCCCCTGCATGCTGCAGCGGGGCGGGGCTTATAGACTCCGGCAGCAGGCAGCGGTCGCCGGGCAGAGAGCCCCCCCCGCCTCCCTCACCTCGACCCGACCCTAGGAAGGGGCCAGAGGGACTGGGAGGGACCTGCCTGCTGGATGCTTCCTGGGAGCCACTCCAGGTAAGCACTGATGGGCTCACCTGGCCCCCTGGCAGGTCCCTCTGGGGTGGCTCCCCTCAGCCCCACTGCCCTCAGCCCCCACCCTGACCCTGTTCCCTCTGCCTCCCCCACAGTCCCTCCCCTCCCCCGATCATCTCACCCGACCCACTGCCCTCAGCCCCCACCCTGACCCTGTTCCCTCAGCCTCCCCCACAGTGTCCCGCCTGTGCCCCCCACCCTCAATCCACTACCCTCCTTCCCACACCCCGCCCCCCCCCCCGTCCCCCCCCCCCCCCCCCCCCCCCCCCCCCATCATCTCACCCTGCATGGATGTGGAAATCTGTCCCGGATTCCAGGCTGTCGTTAGCCCCTGGGGCAAAAGTTCAGCAGAGGTTTTCAAAGGGAAGTTTGCAGCCTTTGCTCAGACCCAAACATTTTCACTTAAAAAAATAAATAAATAAATACCCAAACCCATCCTGACACCCATCTGCTCTGTCCAGATTTGCTGTTATCCCTGTTGAGGCCAAAGTGGTTTGAAAAATTAAAAATCCTTGACACCATTGTGTTGCTTCCCCCGTGTTGCTCCTTAATCTGATGGACCTGCCGATAATGAATAAAGATGAATGCCCTGGGAGCAATGTGTCAGGCAGACAATTTGTCAAGTAGGAAAGTGAATGCTGAAGCCCTCACAAAATGCAGAAGCTTTTCTTAACCTGAGAACTGAAAAAGAGCCAGATACCCTGCATGGGTTTGAAAGTGACAAGAGCCTAGCGACTGACCAGAGCAGCGCCAGGTTTGAAGTGACGAGAAGGGTCTGTGTCATGAAGTCTGCATTTCCACTGAGGACTCTTCCATCACCAGGGTAGCACTGGCGCAGGTCTGCCGCCCGGCACAGCAATGCTGAGAGGTGCCAGTGTAGACCCGACCCACTGCCTTCAGCCCCCACCCTGACCCTGTTCCCTCAGCCTCTCCCGCAGTCCCCCCTGTACCTCCCACCCCGAACCCACTGCCCTCAGTCCCTGACCCCGTTCCAACAGCCTCCCCCACAGTCCCCCTGCTCCCCCCAACTCACTGCCCTCAGCCTTGCCCTACCCCAAATCTCTTCTTCAGCCTCTCCCGTCATCCCACCCCTATCGCTCCCCCTGCTGTCCCACCCCCTCAACTTCCCCCCCATTCCAGTCCTGCTCCCCTCTGTCTCATCCCCTCCAGACCCTGTCCCTGTCCCCAACCCTCCCCAGCCCAGCCCCATTGTCTCCCTCGCCCCGCCCCACTCTGCACAGCTCTCTCTACCCTGTCCCATTCATGCTCCCCCTAGCACCCCCCCCCCCTCCAACGTCCCCAGTCCCAGTCCTGTCCCCGTCAGTTCCTCCACCCTGCTCCCCCTGGTCCATCCCCACATACCCACTGACTTCCTCGACCTCCCTCCCCCCAATCCCACTGCCTGGACCCACCCCCGTGCCACTCAGGACATGCAGGAAAAAGAAGCAATGGGCTTAAATTGAAGCAAGGGAGATTTAAGTTAGACATAGGAAAAACTTCCTAACTGTAAAGGTAGTTAAGCACTGGACAAATTACCTAGAGAGGTTATGGAATAGCAGTCCTTGGAGTTTTTTAAGAGGTTAGACAAACCCCTGTCAAGGATGGTCTAGTGTTGTTATTACTCAGTCCTGCCTCAGTGCAGGGGTTTGACTAGATGACCTGTTGATGTCCCTTCCAGTCCTACATTTCTGTGATTCACACTGAATTGCCTTGTGCCACTGTCTAGTAGTAGTGGCACACAGTTCTCTGACATGCAGGTTTATAAAATTATAGTTAATATACAGTTTAGAGCATAGCAGTTTTAAAGCTTTGCATGTTCAGACCAACTGAGCTGAAAATTGTGATCTATAGTATTCAAAACTACTAAGATGTGGGCTGAAATAAAATCAGCATGAATTGCTCAACAATATCAATGGAATCAGCATTGCGCTGCTATATATTGTAAAACATTACCGTGAAATCTTGCAAGTATTACATAGCACGCCGCCTTGCCCAAGTGGTAACTAAGCATAACATCTTCCTGTTTCAACATTCTTAACTTGTATCCCATAGCTCCTAGAAGTTGTTTTTTTCAAACACTGAATACTGCTAAGTTATGAGTTTTAACAGGTTTTTTTTCTTTTAAACCACAGCACTGAATGTTATTCTAAAATTGTTTTCCAAATATTCTTAAACTCCCAGTTTATCCCCCGCTGATGTTCATTGTGAAAAGTATTGCAGGCCTAATAATAATATTTGGCACTTTTGTAATTCACTGTCCAACATGTATTTTGTGCCCTCCTCTGGTGGATTTTTAGAGGATAACTGTATAGCTACCAGCTAAGGGAGTTATAGCTTGAACTCAAGTAGTAGAAGCTCATGCTTTTAAGTCTGGATGGCTCAGGTTCAGTCTTTGGTGACTAGCTATGATGGAGGTTGCTACACTTATAATCCCTTTAATCAGAGATTCTGAAGACACTTTGTTGTAGGCAGAGCTAGCCTATAGTTAAGCAACCGAAAATTTAGAATGTTGGGAAGCCTTATAATTTTGCCAGTCTGGAACGAACATTCCATCTGAGGGATGGGGGCGGGGAGAGAGGAGAGTGAGACAGGACCAGGAAACTGGGACAAGGAATCCAGAGCGGTAGTGGCGGGCAGTTGAAATCAAATGAGGAGCTGGGGCGAGTTAGACAGCAATAGGATAGACATAGACTGGAGGGGACAGGGAAGAAGGGTCTTTGACTACTAGAGACCAGAATAGACCCAGGATTCCTGAGTTTCACAGTTCCTCTTCTGTCAGCAGATATCTGTGAAACCCAGTGGCAAAAAAAGTGTCTCATCCCTCTATAGAGCTGATCTATCACATATAGGATGACAACCTACTGCCTCTGCCATCACTTACTCCATTAGCTCAAGTGGCAGAAGTCTGTGCAGTGGATCTAAAGGTTCATCGGCAGGGTTGGAGCCATGCGAGTTTCACGATGATTCCACATGACAGAATTTCTGGGGCAGTTCAGTTTTGATTTTTACAAAAAAAACCTGGGGAAATGCATACAGAAATAGGGTGACCAGATGCCTAAATAGGGGAATCTCAAGCAAGAGTAGAGAGGTTATTTTCTCTCTGTATTTGGCACTGGTGCAACCACTGCTGGAATACTGTGTCCAGTTCTGGTGTGCACAATTTAAGAAGGATATTGATAAATTGGAGAGTGTTCAGAGAAGAGTCACAAGACTGATTAAAGGATTATAAAACATGCCTTATAGTGATCAACTCAAGGCCCTCAATCTATTTAGCTTAACAAAAAGAAGGTTAAGAAGTGACTTGGTTATAGACTGTAAGTATCTACATGGGGAACAAATAGTTAATAATGGGCACTTCAGTCTAGCAGAGAAAGGTAGAGCATGAGCCAACGGTTGGAAGTTGCAGCTAGACAAATTCAGACTGGATACAAGGCATACCTTTTCAATGGGGAGAGTAATTAACGATTAACAATATACTAAGGGTCATGGTGTTTTTCTAAAAGCTTTTTCTAAAAGCTATCCTCTAGGAATTATTTTGGGAAAGTTCTATGTCTGTGCTATACAGGCGGTGAGACCAGGTGATCACCAGATCCCTTCTGGCTTTATAATCTCAGAACTAGGTACATCAATTCACATGCAAAATTCTCATTGAATTCAATAGGTGTCCTTGCCCTGTGGCTTGTGGTGCGGGCTGCAGCAGGGGCTGTACAACCCCTCTCGCAGCTTCCTAGGGCCCCCTCTCATGGCTCTGTGCACCTGTGTCTGTCACTGTCGTCCTCTCCCCTCCCCCCGCCCAGCTCGCCCAATGTGTCCTAATATTTCACTCTTGCGATCTGGTCACCCTACCTGGAGGTTTGCATTGGTAGGACAGGTATTAGAATGATAAGAAAATGTTTCTTGTCTGGACTCTATCGAATGCTTGTGAGTTGCTGCCTCCATTAAGCTCACTTGTAATATCTGTAATGTAATATTTGTGCAGGTGTAGCATGAGTAGGGTTGTAATTTTGGTTCGACGTATTGCTGGAGATTTCATCACAAAACCTACTCTTTAATTCCTGAGACTCCAAGACAATCCTGGAGGACTTGCATGAGCCCCTGTGACCAAATGAATCACCACACAAGAGAGGACATTAATTAGCATGAAGAGCTGCTCTTCTGTAGAAACTGTTACACCCCTTCCAAAAGAGGAGACCTAGCAATACCAGACCAGCTCTGGGTGGATCTTACAACTGGAAACTCCCTACATCTGGATTGTGGAATTGTCAACAAAAGGACTAAAAGCTCATTGTTCTGCTCCCCTCCCCATGAAGATGAATCACAGGAATGGACTCTTCCCATTAGCTGAGAGCACATGGCAGAAGGGGGATGAAACCCCCCAACAAAAGGACCAAAGGATCTCTATGCTGCTTGGACTCTGGGGGTATGTCTAAACTGCAAAGATAAACCCACAGCTGGTCCGTGCTAGCTGACTCAGGCTCACAGGACTCAGGCTAAAGGGCCGTTTCATTGCTGTATAGACTTATGGGCTTGGGCTGGATCCCGGGCAGTGCTTCTATATCCTGGAAAATTTCCCAAAATCTGGGAATTTTTAACAGCATGTGCTCTGCAGTTTCCCAATTTGCCCTGCAATTTCCCAAGGTGAAACATTTTACTCAAAAATTCCCAGATTTTGGGAAATTTCCCAGGATATAGAGGCACTAGCTAGCGCCAAAAATTTCCCAAGCTGGTAAAAAATTCCCAGAGTCTGGGAATTTTTCACCAGATTTGGGAAATTTTTAGCACTAGGTTGGGAAAAATTGGCATCACGATATAGAAGCAATGATCCAGGGCTCTAGGACCCTGTGAAGTGTACACTGCAATTAAACAGCCCCGCAGCCTGAGCCCTGCGAGCTGAGTCAGCTGGTACAGGCGAGCCGTGGGTTTTTCTTTGCAGTGTAGACAGACCCTAGGGGGACAAGGAGTTTCCTAGGCATAAGAAAGAGATTGTGACTCCATATTCACTTGCTTTAACCTCATAAATAACTCTCTATTTTCCTTTTCCTACTTAATTAATCTTCATATAATTTATTATAGGATTTGCTGCAAGTATTGTCTTGATGTGAGACCTAAGGCACAATTGACCTGGGGTAAGTGACTAGTCCTTTGGGATTGGGAGTAACCTGAAAAGAACAGATTTAAAAATTTTATTAAGATGATGTTAAAAATAAATAATGAACAGAGTTTAAGCATAGAAGTTTCTGGTTATCAGGGAATAACATACAGATTATAAAGGGTGCAAAATTTGGTTTAAGATAAGGTGGCATGAGGAATACATAATCTGCAATATCCCCGATTGGGGGTAAAAGGTTGATGGGTCAAAGTAACAGACATTGAGATATGAGGGTATGAAGTTCATAAAGTGGCTATGTTCGGGTGTGGATTATAATGAGTGGATATGAGGATGGATTGACCCTCATTTGGTGAGATTTTGCTGTGATTCTTTGCCTTAAGGGCCATCTATCACAGAGACACGGTGACAAGACAGACCGGAGTATCCAAGAAGGCTGTCTGTGACTGTGTTTAAGGCTGTTAATGCACCTGAGGAGTTTGCACTTGGTGCAGTTGGTTGGTGAAATCTAAGTTTAGAACTCATGACGAATTTGGGGTTTGTGCTCTATTATTTTTAACAGTTTGCCCAGAGGTTGGTACTTCTGGTCTTGTGCCACCTTGGAAGTCTCACAATTAAGTAATCAGCTTAGTTTGCAGCAAGGAAGATTTAGGCTACCTATTGGGAAAAACTTTCTAACTAGAAGGATAATTAAGCAGTGGAACAGGTTACCTAGGGAAGTTGTGGAAACCCTGTTATTGCAGGTTTTTAAGAACAGGCTAGACAAATACCTATAGGGATGGTCTAGGTATATTTAATCCTACCTCAGCACAGAGGGATGGACTAGATGATCTCTTGAGATCTCTTCCAGCCCTACATTTCTATGAGCTTCTGCAGCATGAACTAAAGGATCCTCCAGCTGGGTGCTGTATAAGATTCAAGTCATTGCTGGATCAGTCCCAGAGGGGCCACGCAACACTGAGCGATGGGCTATAAAAGCACTTGAAAACAGGGGTCTAGCTGAAAGTGCTTTCTCTGCCAAAACTATAGCGCCAAGCTCTGATATTCTGATATTTCAAATGTTATATGCAAATGTTAAAAAAAGAATTTGGACAAACTTTTGACCCTTTGGATCAAAGTGGAAGGAAACAGCAGCTTCAAAGACATGTGCCAAAATTACACTGTGATTTAATTTAAAATATTCCTTAAAGGCTGCTTTCCCAGCTTTGCACCCACACCTGGATCCCAGCAAGGAACAGCCAGTTCACAATTAATCTCTGGCCCTGGATCAAGCCAGGGCTGAGCTCAGAGACATATGAACTATTTACACAGCTTAGCCAACATGTTCACTACAGCTTCCTATGAAACTATTTCTTGATCATACCCCCAGGATGACTTCTTTGGCCCTTGCTTCTTCTTACCGCCAAGAGTATCCTAGGCTTTTCATGCTGTCTCCAATTTCACCACAGTGAGCTTGAATGAGTGTCCTTTGCAAACCAGCCAAATACACTTCCCTCTCGTTCCAGCTCCCCCAGTGTCTCGTGTTAGTCACAGTCAATCACATTTATAAAAGGCTGGGACAGGCTGGGACAAAGGGAGTGGCTTGCACCACTGGGTGCAAGGTGCAACTTATTTTATAAGATAAGAGGAGCTTTGAGATGACACTGCCGATACACAGGAGAACAAGAGACAGGTGCAAACCCTCGTCCCATCCCTGGGAGTTCATGCATCAGGAGGCAGATATGGGAAAACCATCAGTGAGGGTCTCATGATTTTTGTAATCTTGAGGGGAAGCCACACACACGCACATAGCTCAGAGTGGGAGAATTATGCCTCCATCTTCTTCCTGACAGCGAAGAGAAAGGCTCCAGTCCTGGCACTGGAGGAGAGGGAGGGAATTGCCATTGTTGTCCGTTGATGGCTGTATATTATCTCTGTATATTTTTGTACACAGCCATAGGCGGCGAGTTATATGGGCCCGTGGTGCCCATGCTCCACCAATATTCATAAAGGTGGGCCCAGCTCCACCAATGTTTGGGCCCCAGGCCCCGTGCTTTGGGGGGGCCCCGCACCATGGGTCGGCTTTGAGCAGGGGGTTGGACTGGATGCCCTCTTGTGGTCCCTTCCAACCCTGATGTTCTATTAAAAAAAAAAAAAGTGGGGCACTCTCACCTTGGGGGCAGCTCCCCTGCCTCCCCCAGGCAGCTCCACCCATCCCCAGAGTCTCTGCGTACTGCGGAGAGGCCCCAGCGCTGACCTGGCTCCCAGACCATTGGCCGGGAACCCCAGCCAATGGGAGCTGCAGGGGCCGGCGCCAGAGCTGCCTGGCCACGGCTCCACAGCAGGGCGGCAGAGGGAGCCACAGGCAGAACGAGCCCCAGGAGTCTATCCCTGTCAGAGACACACAGACACAGCCGGGGGTTCTGGGGACAGACAGATGGAGCCATGGGCGGGGAAAGGAGCAGCGATGGGCACCCTGGGGCTGACATAAAATACACAGTACAGAGGGGGCTTCCTGAGTGGGCTATAGCAACACCCCTCACTCCCCCCCCCCCCCCCCGAGGGCAGCCCCGCGGCGGGGGGGGCCCCCGCCCACCCCCCCCCCCCCGCCCCACAGAGACCCACACAACCCTCTGCCCCCTGCCAAGAGACCTCCAACGGCCTATGGGCCCCTGTCACCCCTCTCCAGAGAGCCCCCATTTTGTGCCAGACAACTCCCCTCCCCCACTGCCTCCCCTGCTCCAGAGCTCCCTACAATCTCCCCCTTTGCCTCCCGCCCCCCCAGCCCACTGACTGGGAGGCTCCCAGTCTATTGGCCTGCGCGGCCAATGGGAGCTGCACCTGAGGCAGGGCACCTGCTTGCAGATGCAGACCTGCCTGGCGGTTCCCTCACAGCAAGGGGAGGGGGAGCCACAGGTGAGCAAGCCCCAGTCTTCATCATCACAGGCACAACAATTCTCTGGGTATTTAATTCCACTGAGGCAAGTAATTCAATCTACTCTTCCTTTCCAGACAGTTTGTGGCTTTTCCTGTAAGAAAACTACAGGCCAGTCAGCCTCACCTCAGTCCCTGGAAAAATCATGGAGCAGGTCCTCAAGGAATCAATTATGAAACACTTAGAGGAGAGGAAAGTGATCAGGAACAGTCAGCAGGGATTCACCAAGGGGAAGTCATGCCTGACTAACCTAATTGCCTTCTATGACGAGATAACTGGCTCTGTGGATGAGGGGAAAGCAGTGGATGTGTTATTCCTTGACTTTAGTAAAGCTTTTGATACGGTCTCCCACAGTATTCTTGCCGCCAAGTTAAAGAAGTATGGGCTGGATGAATGGACTATAAGGTGGATAGAAAGCTGGCTAGATCGTCGGGCTCAATGGGTAGTGATCAATGGCTGCATGTCTAGTTGGCAGCCGGTTTCAAGCGGAGTGCCCCAAGGGTCAGTCCTGGGGCCAGTTTTGTTTAATATCTTTATTAATGATCTGGAGGATGGTGTGGACTGCACTCTCAGCAAGTTTGCAGATGACACTAAACTAGGAGGCATGGTAGATACACTAGAGGGTAGGGATCGGATACAGAGGGACCTAGACAAATTAGAGGATTGGGCCAAAAAAACCTGATGAGGTTCAACAAGGACAAGTGCAGAGTCCTGCACTTAGGACGGAAGAATCCCATGCACTGCTACAGACTAGGGACCGAATGGCTAGGTAGCAGTTCTGCAGAAAAGGACCTAGGGGTCACAGTGGACGAGAAGCTGGATATGAGTCAACAGTGTGCTCTTGTTGCCAAGAAGGTGTGACGATGCAGTTCTGGCGGAACCCAACTGAGAGTGCCAACTCAGGACAAATTGCTCAAACAGGGCAGTTACAGCCCAAGGCTGGGGTTTTTCTACCTCTAAGGCAAACCAAACCAGCCAGACTAAGAGGACTTCAGTCTCACCCCACTGGCTAACCGCAAGTCTCACAAGCAATTTCCTTAGACACTCCAGTTTTCCAGTATCACCACCAGTACCACTCGTTATGGGGATAAATGGTTATGAAAACCAATACCCAAGTAAAAGAAAAAAAAAGGTTCCCCTGATCCCAAAGGTTCCCCTGATCCCCAGACCCGGGTCAATATACAAATCAGATCTTACCCACAAATCACACTGTTGCCAATCCTTTAGAATCTAAAATCTAAAGGTTTATTCATAAAAGGAAAAAGATAGAGATGAGAGTTAGAACTGGTTAAATGGAATCAATTACATACAGTAATGGCAAAGTTCATGGTTCAGGCTTGCAGCAGCGATAGAATAAACTGCAGGTTCAAATCAAGTCTCTGGAACATCCCCAGCTGGGATGGGTCATCAGTCCTTTGTTCAGAGCTTCAGTTGTAGCAAAGTCCCTCCAGAGATAAGAAGCAGGATTGAAGATAAAATGGAGATGAGGCATCAGCCTTATATAGTCTTTTCCAGGTGTAAGAACACCTCTTTGTTCTTACTGTGGAAAATTACAGCAAAATGGAGTCTGGAGTCACATGGGCCAGTCCCGGCATACTTTGTTGAGTCTCAAGGCATATTTGCCTTTTCTCAATGGGTCCATTGTATAGCTGATGGTTCTTAATGGGCAGACTAGGCAGAGCTAACACCAGCTTGTCTGGGATGTCACCCAGAAGCACAGCATAATTTTGAAATACAGACAGTATAAAGCCAATATTCATAACTTCAATTATAAAACTGATGCACACATATAGACAGCATAATCATAACCAGTAAACCATAACCTTGTCTTAGACACCCCATTTGACCCTCTTTATACAGGATTTGGGTGTCACTACAGGATCTTGGTTGCAACAATGATCTATATGGTCCCAGATTATATCAATAATGTCACACCCCCAACGCAACATTGATGCAGGAAGTGATGACACAAACATCGCTGACTGCATCCCAAGTGCTCCCCTGTAGGAATGCATAGCTCCCGAATTGCCAGCCCACGGGCGCGGCAAACTGCTCCCATGGCAACGAGGCAGGAGTGACCTTCAATCCAGCGTTTGTGTTTGGGAAACTTATTTGGCTGATTTGTTTGTTTCCTCGCAGCTGGCATTCACGCGCTCAAGAGATGGGTTCATTATCTTATGTGCATGTATACTGCCTGGCTTTTCTATGCGCAGGAATGTAACCACTAAGAAGTGTTGTAAACAAAGTAAGGAGAGAAATAAAAACCCCAGGAAAAGTTTTCCTGGAGGCTTTTTGTTTGAGGCTTTTAAAGCTCTCTAGCTACCACTGACCTGGTGTTCTGTTTCCTTTCCTGTGTCGTCACCACACCTGGTGACCCCGACGTGATACCCCTCTACTCACCGGCTGGATACGCCGAGCACGCCCGCGGCTGTTTGCCGCCCCTTATTCATGAGTATGGGGGGGAGACTTTCCAGTGCCCAGAAGGAGCACGCAAGAGAGTTACAAGAGATTATACGACAGCAATCGTGTCGCTGTCCCGGTCGCTCATATTGAGGACCTTCTAAGGGAAATAGATCGCCAGTGCCCCTGGTATCCGGACTGCGGGTCATTACAGCTCTCTGATTGGATATGGATTGGGATCACCTTGTATAGTGAACCCCGTGCCCCAGTTCTGCGCCTGCTGCTCTGGCAGCGTTGTAAGGAGGCGCTGGAGGGGGTCGGCCCCGACAGCCCCAAGCCGGTCCCCCTTTTGCCCCCAGGTGATAGGCCACCCCCCTCCAACCCGCAGCTGACCCTCCCTGCGCCGCCGCCCGTGGCGGCGCCCCCCTGCCTACCGGTCGGGCGGGGGGGCGCTGTCGCCGCGGCAGTGCGGCGAGCGCATGAGGCCGGTCTCTTGACCGACGAGGAATCCAAGTGTGGGTTCGAGGTGTTTCCCGTCTCTTGGCAGGATAATGGAAATGGAGGGCAGATAGTGGACTGGGAGGCTCTCCCCTACTCGGTTCTGCGCGAGCTCCGCAAGGCGGTTCGTGAGACCGGGGTGCGGTCCACTTTCACCCTGGGGATCTTGGAAGGTGTGTCAAACAGTTACTTCTTGCTCCCCCAAGATTGGAAAGACATGTGTCGCATGGTGCTGTCTCCCGCGCAATACGTTGTGTGGGATAGCAAGTACCAGCGAGAGGCGCTTGCAGCAGCAGCACAAGGTGGGGGGGCCTATCTCGCTGAGCAGTTGTATGGCACGGGGCAGTTTTCGGGCATCCCTGAGCAGGCGGTGGGCACGCCCCGGGCAGCTTTTCCCATCATTGGCCAGTGTGTCCGTCGCGCGTTTCGCAGGGTCCCCGCTGCGGGCGAGTCCTCTAAGTCCTTCGACCCTGGCGGTGTTGCTACAGGCGTGTGCGGATGTAAGCACCCCAACCCAAACGTATTTACTGCCTCAATGATCAGCCGTTCGAGGGTGTTATCGACTTTGGGGCAGACATCACCGTCATCGCCGCCGCGCAGTGGCCCGCCCATTGGCCCACAGAGCAGGCTCCAGCAGTTTGGGGTGTGGGCGGGGCGCAGGACTCACAACGGAGTGCCCGATGGTTGGAGGTTAGGGAGCCTCAAGGCACCCGCCGCGCCCGTATCCGGCCTATCATTCTCCCCGTCCACCTCAACCTGTGGGGCCGTGATTTATTAACACAGTTCACTGCCACCATCCATATTGATGATTAGGCGTACGGCCCTCCCCCTCCGTTGGCTCACTGACGAGCCCGTATGGGTTGCGCAGTGGCCGCTTCCTCTGGACAAGCTGGAGGCCCTCCAGCACTTGGTCAGTGACCAGTTACGGGCAGAGCATTTGGAGGAGTCCACTAGCCCCTTTAATACCCCCGTGTTTGTAAGCACAAAAGAAATAGTTACACCTTGTATAAAAATTGATGTGGCTAGTGTTGTGGAAATTGAATTGTGGATAGGGTGTGCATTTTTCCCAGAATATGTGCAGTGTATATTGTAGCAGAGGTAAAGGAAATGCAAACCTACCAATATAGGTTGTGTTATCTTTTTCAGATCACTGTGTGTTTGAAAGCAATGACTGACTGCCCAGAAGGGGTAGACCTCTGTTCTTTTGTTTTTCAGATCATCAGAGAAAATGGATGCCAGCTGAACAGCATTCAATGTACCATGCATTCACTGGCACAGTAGGAATTATTTTTGTGTTTTATGGCCAAAATTGTTGTTAAAAATTTGCATACCAACCGTCTTTGGAAACAAGGACATGGAAGGTTAACCCACTCCCCATATTGCCCATGGGATCCTTCTGGCTACCTCAGATTTCTAGCCAGAGGGCTGGGGAGGGAGGAAAGCTATTAGACACCTGAGGTTGTACCGAGTGAACTCCTCAAAAGTGGGTGTGCTTGCCCTGGTTTGTTGCTCCAAAGTTCCAGTAAAATAACTTTATTACAGAAGGGTGTACATGGTATACATTGAATAATAAGACTAATGTACTGTATAAAGACAATGTGTATGTGTTCATTGTTGAGAAAAGGTGTATGAGTGAAGAGTGGAAGTTTCTTTTGTAGGTTAAAAGAAGCTGAGAAAGGGAGAAGAGGAAAAAGCACAGAATGAGTTAACAGAGGAAAATACAGCTAGCAGGCTCATCCAAGGCCACAGCCAAAACATGGCTGACCCCCAAGAAAAAGGGGGGGGCTTGAATGTGCCCAAGCAGCTGTAAAATCTGCAAAACACTGCCAGGCATTAATGAAATGTGTCAGGTTTCTTTTCTCACAGGTAGAGAAGTGCTACCCAAAGACCCTAGCACCACTGCCGTTCATTGAAACCAGGAGACTGAGTCTATGTAAAGTCCATCAACGAAAGACTGCTTTGGCTCCATGCTAGAAAGGCCCTTTCCAAGTCCTGTTAACCACCAACACCGCTGTGAAGTGCCAAGGACTACCTGCCTGGACCCATGCTTTTCACTGTAAAAAGACCCCTCCACCTTGGGAGTCTCATCAGTCCACTCTCCGACTGATGATAAGCCTATTTCTCCTTCTAGCCCTGCTGTGCCTTCTGGACAGCAGGAAAAAAAAAAAAAAAAGACAAGGTGAAGTGCTAGTAACCTCTCCCTTGTCCACTGACAGACCTACCGTGCCTCTGGATTTTTCTAGAAGAAGCAAAACCATTACAGGGTGATGTGCTAGTAACCTCTCCCCTGTATGATGCTAAACCACACTGTTTCAAGAAAAGAGAAGAAGGAACACTTGCTTCATTGAAACCACAAAGTCCAGGGATTCCTGACTACAAGAGACATTAAGAACTGACCCTGGTGAAGAAACAAAGAATTATACACTAGCAGGAAGAAACTTGTGGAACCCATTCTTGGGAACGTGGTATTGATTGGATTTGGGGGTTTATTCTACAGGCTGCGCCCTGTGTTTTGGATAAGTCCTTTAGCATGTATTGCCCTCCCTAATTGGATTTTAAATGATAAGTACCAAAGGCACCTTGTTGCCATTGCCCCTGCCATCTCCTCTATTACACTATTACTCCTGTAACACATCCAAATACAGACAATGACCCAGAAGTTGCTGACAGAGATGGTATTGAATATCACTGAGGCTGGGAAGGCATTGCAGTGGGATCTAGCATGTTCAGAGATTCAGGATTTCCTGAATGACTAGCTAATGGCCATTCGAAATGATCTAGAGCATCAGGCTTGGCCCACTGCCCTTACAGACACATCAGGAGTACAATCTGATCTGTGGCCATGGAGACATACTTGGAGACTTTCTGGGTGGAAGTGCAGACGTTTTTAGTGCTCCTTCCAAGCATATGGACCGGTTGAGGGGGTGTGGGCTCCCACATACCGTATCCTGCCGGGTCCATAGGGAGGATGCATGTGGGATTGGGTAATTCACCAAGACATCTGGGAAATTAGACTACCTGGTATGCCCAATTGATTTTAGTAAGTGCTCCGGAGATTACATCTGACATTTGGATGGGGTTAGGGAGTCAATGAACATTTTGGCCATTAGAACTCCCACAGCTTCAGTGTATATGTAAACTGAAGCCAGGAGAAGTTGTTACTTTTCATGATTACGTTTGCTGGAAGGGTAGGGGACAAGGAACTACCCTGACAGGACACTTACTTTTTTAAGCTAATGATAGCTGTGTGTATGTTAATGACACCATATTACAAGACATGCAAGATCTGTTAAGTACCTGCCTTGTTCCTGTCTGCAAACCACCCAGCAACATCTGGGGTGTGAGACAGTAAAAGAAATGTGTTGTTTTAAGCTTACTGATAATAGTAATTGCATGTAATAGCAAATTGATATGTTGAAATATTATGTTTAAGTCATCCGCCAAGACGTTTTTTTTCCTTGGTGGGATTATATCTAGTCATAGCTACCCTTAGAGTGGATAAAGACCCTCTCATAGTATGGGGTCTTAGTTTTGGTTTTTGGTGTTTCATTTTGCTGCTTTGTTTAGTGTATACCCAATCTAGTGATATTGTGTATGCTACCCTGCGAGAGTGCTTTGTTTAAACACCACATTTAAAATAAAACGGGGGGGGATGTAGGAATGCATAGCTCCCGAATCGCCAGCCCACGGGCGCGGCAAACTGCTCCCATGGCAACGAGGCAGGAGTGACCTTCAATCCAGCGTTTGTGTTTGGGAAACTTATTTGGCTGATTTGTTTGTTTCCTCGCAGCTGGCATTCACGCGCTCAAGAGATGGGTTCGTTATCTTATGTGCATGTATACTGCCTGGCTTTTCTATGCGCAGGAATGTAACCACTAAGAAGTGTTGTAAACAAAGTAAGGAGAGAAATAAAAACCCCAGGAAAAGTTTTCCTGGAGGCTTTTTGCTTGAGGCTTTTAAAAGCTCTCTAGCTACCACAGACCTGGTGTTCTGTTTCCTTTCCTGTGTCGTCACCACACTCCCCATCCTTGGGTCTATCTCACTACAGCTAGTATTGGGTTAGAAGGCATACCAGTGTATAACAGAAATGGTTGTCAAAGTCATGTTCAATAACATGATTGAACCTCTTTACAAACTCAAGGTAAAACTTAGTTAGAACAATAGTAGATTGGATCTGCTCTTGCAGCAGGATTCCTGTATGTCTCATGTGATCTTGCCAAGAGCTAAAGAAAACAGCTTCTTTATCCATACAAGCTCTGGCAAATATTTGGAACCCAATTAACATCAAGTTAATGTAGATATTAAGGTTGTTTATAGTACAGGAATCTTGGCATTTAGCCATGAAAGCAATATGGTAGTGTGCCTCGGTTTCCCTTTTTATACAGCACATTAGGTCTGGAATGTCTTTTCCCCTGCGAAAAGTTCCAATACTCTGAGGGTCTATTGTAATTATGCAAAGTGTGGGCCATTAATGGTGGTTTGGAATCTTGATGACTCCCATTAACCAGGACAATTGTCTGCAGATGGGTGTGTTTTACCTGTAAATCTTCCTGTATACGTGTGTGCTGGCAAGTGGACAATGAAGTCTTGCAGTGACATGCGATCATGTCACCTGAACTGGAATCCATCTTTAATCTGGTGTCTTTCCATTGAGAAGGAGGGAGTGGGAACCCAGAGAGGGACAAAAGGAAACCCCCCTTATGCAAAAGATATATAAAGGGGTGGAACAGAACAAAGGGAGGAGAGGAGCCATCATGAAGAGTCCCCTAGCTACCACCTAAGCTGGAACAAGAGCTGTACCAGGGGAAAGAATTGTGCCCAGGCCTGGAAGGTGTCCAGTCTGAGGAAAAAACTTACTGAAGCAGGGTGAGATTATCTGTATTCAGTTTGATTAGAACAAAGTAAGTCACCAAGCAAAATAAAATAAAATGCGCAAATCTATGTCTGTCAGTTACTACTTGGAACCACTTAAATCCCACTTTCTGTATTTAATAAAATCACTTTTTACTTATTAATTGACCCAGAGTATGTATTAATACCTGGGGGAGCAAACGGCCGTGCAGATCTCTCTATCAGTGTTATAAAGGGCAAACAATTTATGAGTTTACCCTGCATAAACTTTATACAGGGTAAAACGGATTTATTTGTGTTTAGACCCCATTGGCAGTTGGGCATCTGTGTGTTAAAGACAAGAGCACTTCTGTTAGCTGCTTTCAGGTAAACCTGCAGCATTGGGGCAAGTAATTCAGACCCTGGGTTTGTGTTGGAGCAGACAGGAGTGTCTGGCTCAGCAAGACAGGGTGCTGGGGTCTCAAGCTGGCAGGGAAGACGGGGTGGAAGCAGGGACGGCTCTATGTATTTTGCAGCCCCAAGCACGGCAGTCAGGCGGCTTTTGACAGCATGCCTGCAGGCGGTCCGCTGGTAACGCGGATTTGGCGTTATACCCGTGGGAGGTCCGCTGGTCCCACGCCTTCGGCGTACCCGCCGCCGAATTGCCGCCAAAGCCGCAGGACCAGTGGACCTCCTGCAGGCATGACGCTGAAGGCAGCCTGACTGCTGCCCTCATGGCGACCGGCACGCCACTCCCTGCGGCTTGCCACCCCAGGCACGCGCTTGGTGCGCTGGTGCCTGGAGCTGCCCCTGGGTAGAAGTAGTCTTGGCACATTGGGTGGCAGCTCCCAAGGGGGTTTTTGTGATCCAACTCGTCACACCAGTGTCTTGCCCAACTGCTACAGTGAGACTGTGGCTGTTATTCCAGACCATTGGCTAGAGCAGCAGCTGTAGGAAGAGTGCTGTGCAACAAACCCTGCACCTTGGCCCTTGGTGAAGGGTGGATTTCACCTCCCAAATCGCTCTTTGTGCCCTCCACAGCAAGAAACAGTGAAAAAAATAAGGAAAAAATGGGAAAGGTTAAAGCAGTGGCTCTCAACCTTCCCAAACTACTGTACCCATATCTGGAGTCTGATTTGTCTTGCTTACCCCAAGTTTCACCTCACTTAAAAACCATTTGCTTACAAAATCAGACATAAAAATACAAAGGTGTCACAACACACTAATACTGAAACATTGCTACTGCCTCATTTTAACATATAATTATCAGATAAATCAATTGGAATATAAATATTGTACTTACATTTCAGTATGATACTTGAGCCTGTTTTTCACTTGTGAGCCTTGTCTGAAGCCCAAGCCCTGCTGCCCAGGGCTGAAGCATGTAACTTAGCTTTGCGGAGACTCTGTGGCATGTGGGCCGGGGTAACTGCCCTGCTTGCCACCCCCTATGGCCAATCCTGCACTTGTGACCCCCCTAAACCTGTCCTGTGACCCCCACTCAGGGTCGCAATCCCAGATTGAGAAACACCGATCTAGATGAGTTGAGTACCCACTGGAAGGGGTATGCATACCCCAAGGGTTACATGTACCAATGGTTGAGAACCACTGGGTTAAAGTAAACAAGGACCCCGCCTGCGGGGACACCTCAACCAGCCATCTCTGGGACGTAAGGGAAGATCACAGTCTGTTCCTCACCCATCCCAGGCCTCCCCCCAGGCCCTGGCTATGCTGCAGTGACACCATGAGTCAGACCCTGTTCTGGTGGTGGCCAGACACCCTCAGGCGCTAGGTGGCAGTGATCCCTCTCCCCAGTGTCTCCCCTCTGAGTCCAGCCTGCAGGGCTGGCTCCAGCTGTTTTGCCGCCCCAAGTGGCAAAGCGAGGGGGAAAAAAAAAAAAAAAAAAGATAAAGCCGATCGGCGGCAGCTCAATCACGCCGCTTCATTCTTTGGTGGCAATTCGGTGGCAGCTCAAAGAGGAAGAGAGGGACTGAGGGACCCGCCGCCGAATTGCCGCCGAAGACCCAGACATGTTGCCCCTTTCTATTGGCCGCCCCAAGCACCTGCTTCCTTCGCTGGTGCCTGGAGCCGGCCCTGCCAGCCTGCAAGGCCTCTTGTCCAGCGACTTCTCCCTGTGCTGAGCCCTCTGCCAAGGGCACCCCTCACTCTCTGTAGCTGCTAACCATGCTCGGCTCCGGTGTTACTTGTGGCACAGCCGGTGTCTGCTCCCCAGGTCTGGGCCCGCAGCTCCCGCTGTAGCTCAACCCTAGCTCCCCGTCAGCATGGCTGGTCTGTGCTGCACCAGCTCCTGTTTCTGGGCCCTGGTCTGCTACAGCTCCACCTCCTCTGGCTCAGTGCTGCTGCTCTGCCCCCAGCTCAGCCCTGGCTGCTGCTCTCCCCTTAGCTCTGCCCTTTTCTGGCTCAGTCAGCTCCCGCTCACACATAGGGCAGGCCCTGGGCTCCTGACTGTCTCATTGGTCTACCTGCCATGTCAATCGGGCTGACCTGGAGCGTTGGCCTCTCCGAATTGGGCCTGGAGACTGTCAGTCTCGGGATCTTGATTTTTCTTCATCCCTTCCCCTTTCTTTTGGTACTGGGAGAGAGCCCCACTAAGTTTCCAGCAGCCTGCTGACATAAAGGAACAGAGTGCAAAGCCAGAGCTGAGTGACCTCTGGAAAGGATCACCTTAGCCAGCCCACTAGAGCTGAACTCACAACATCAGGGTTAAGTGGTGGTAGGGTGACCAGATCACACAAGTGAAATATCGGGACGCGGGGGAGGGGAGGGGCAAAAACAAAAAAAACGGCCCGCCGGAGTCTCGACCGCCCTCCAGTGCTTGCACCGCCATACAGCTGATCAGCGCAAGCCTGGGAGGGAGGGGGGAGGAGGAGGAATGTGGGGTGCTTGGGGAAGAGGCAGGGCCAGGGTGGGGATTTGGGGAGGGATCCAATGGGGCAGTGAGGGGGCGGGGCTGGAGGCAGGGCCAGGGTGGGGATTTGGGGAGGGAGCCAATGGGGGAAGGAGGGGGTGTAGTCGGGGCGGGGGGGGCGCGATCGCGCTCCGCCTGTGAACGGAGGCAAAATATCAGGACAATTCGCGTCCCGACCAAAGGTACGTCGGGACGTGGGACAAATAAGCAAATATCGGGACAGTCCCGATAAAATCGGGACGTCAGGTCACCCTAAGTGGTGGAGCCTCTGGACTGGCCCCAGACCCTGGTGAGAGAGGGGCAGGGACAACATCAATGTGAGAAGTGATGCTATAGCGGTTCTTCACTGCAGTTTCAGAGGGCAACAACAGATGAGTGGACAGGGGGACAGCAAGAGTTACCACAGAGATGAAAGATAACGCAGCAGTAGCAGCCAGGTGTCTCTTCATGGAATCCAGTGGCACTTCCCCGAGGGGCTGGAGCCAGGCCTACCTGAGCTCACTCCTGGACTCTGGGACTTTGCTACCCTTTGAGAACAAACCGTGAGTAGGGGGCAACAGAAGAGGAAAGGGAAAAGTGACATGTTCAAGGGACCTTTGTTCATCAGCTGTTCACACCAACAGGTGAGGAAACTAGTCAAATGAGTACTGCCCTAGATACTGTGGGGATGGGTGTTCTACTTATTATTCATATAATCATATTCTTGATGTATTGTTGCTGTGTTTTCCCACATTCATGCTGTGTCGCTTAATACGTATGCAGATTCCATGCTTGTGAGAGGGGTAAGGATGCCCAGGGAAGATATTTAGTTTTCCCAGGTTTCTGGGCTGGGACTGAAGCAAGTGCTGTTTGTTAATTTCAAGAGGATCCATTAGATATTTGAACCTGTACCTTTTTGCTGCCCACACCTGGCAGAAGAGTTGTACATGGATGTTTCTAATTTGTTGCTTATTTGTTTGGAGACTGTTACAGACCATGACTCAACTAATCCTGTACTTTATTCTTTTCATTGATATATTCTGGGTTAATGCACAAGACTTCTCCCTTCTTTCAGTGTTGTGGCCGTCCCCATGCACTTTTCTGTGAGCCCACTTTTTAAGTCTGTCACAGGAATAATTGCATTATAACCTTCAGTAACAGCTTTAGTTACCTCAGATGGTGCATGCAGCAAGAAGTATTCTATTCTGTGAGCGAAGGGCGGTGTATTCAGAGACCCAAAACCAAAGCTGTAAGTCTTGACAAAAACTTGTATTAGGAAGATAAAACTGGGGGTTGAATTGCTGAATCGTAACCCTCTAGCAACTCCTTCCTCTCTCTTCCTAGCCCAGGGCAAGCTGTACATCCATTCTGCAACTGAGCTCTACAATCAGACACAGGCAGAAAAGCACGGCTCACTGCATGCACCATTAGCCTTGCCAAATCTGTGCAAAGTTCCTGCAGCCCCGAAGTCTGTGGTGGATCTCTGCCAGCCAGGTTTGCTCCTCACCTCTCTAAGGGCTTCATGTTTACACTTAGAGTTACCATACGTCCGTTTTTTCCCGAACATGTCTGGCTTTTTGGTAATCAAACCCCCGTCTGGGGGGAATTGCCAAAAAGCCGAACATGTCCGGGAAAAATACCGTCGGCCAGGCACTTCCCCTCCCGCGGCTGCTGTGCTCCTCCCCTGACTCTTCGGCTCTGTTAAGAGCCGAGCTGCCCAAGCGCTACCGGCTTCGGGCAACCCCCATGCCTCCGGACCCTGAGCTGCCGGCCGGGCACTTCCCCTCCCGGGCTCTGGGGGTGCAGGGTCCAGAGGCATGGGGGCTGCCCGAAGCCGGTAGCGCTTATAGAGCCCGGGAGTTCAGGGAGCACAGCAGCCGCCGGAGCCC